>NW_026571190.1:6501395-7101395 GCF_026225935.1 Boleophthalmus pectinirostris | reverse complement strand
CATCATGACATCACAAGAGCATTTGAGCTTTGGAGATGTAGACAGACAAATAATAAAGGATTACTCGAAAAAAAAAAACTTCAGGTAATTTCAGGTAAATTCTAACATATTTTAAACCTCACAAGTCAATTCTGTGTACCGTATTTTTTGGACTATAAATCGTTTTGGAGTATAAGTCACACCAGCCAAAAAATGTGTAATGAAGAAGAAAATAACATATATAAGTTGCAATTTTTGGAGGAAATTTATTTTATAAAATCAGAGACCAGGAACTGACATTTCATCATGAAAAGCAAGTTACAGTAATAACAATAGAACAGAACAACAGACTGTTAACGTCACATATGAACAGTTCTTCAGATAAACTATAACATAAACAACAGAACAGAACAAGTTTACCAAACTCTCCATCTCACTCCAAATCACTAAATCCATTCAATTCTTCATCCTCAGTGTCAATTCTGAGCAACTCCACGACCTCTGGAGGTAAACAGAGCGCCGCTTCCTCTTCTGTGTCGCTGTCGTCAGACTCAGCATCAGTTCCAGTTAGAATTATTATTAGAATTACTTTATTATTCCTTTCTGAATCCTGACAGGATGGTTTTGGTTGTCACTGAAGTCACTTCAATTTATAATTTTCAGCGGTGCAGAAGTAATGGTGTAATGGTATGAAGTGGTCAAGTGACAGTGGAACAGGAGGAACAGGAGCAGCAGATACTGACACACAAGACACAAGCCTCTCGTGGCTGTCAGTGTGAACATTTTAATCTATAAATCGCACTGGGGTAAGTTGAAGGAAACACCCAAAACATGAAGAAAATGCGACTTATAGTTTGATACATACAGTACCAATTTCAAATAAACTAACCTAACGTATAGGTTAGTTTAACGTATACATAATAAAAAAATGTACACAACAACTCGACAGTTGGGATGGATGCAGGCTGATTGTGTTGTGATAGTGCTCTGAAGGGGCAGAGCCAAGGGAGGGCGACTCAAACCGTCAAAATGAAACAGAAACATTTAAAACATGTTACTACATTGTTTTCGGTGAATATGGCATTTGCAAAACAATAAAAGGTAACATGGTGATCTAAATATCTTATATGTGCAATTAATGTAAAGTATAATACTCCCTATTTCAAGTGTCTATCCATGGGTTGCAGAGTGATGAAAGTCTAGTGCCATTGCCATAGGAATAATAAAAAAATAAATAAAAATCTAAACAAAAAATTACATCTTTAGAATGAGCAAAAGTGCCTCCAGTACATCCAGACAGGAAGCTGAAGCCCATGTATATATTCATTTTTAGGCTTCACCAGCTAAGGGACGCTAACAAGGCTCTGGATGTAGCCTATACAATCTTTGTCAGTAAATGATGAAATATCAAACTCAATATGAAACCATGATCCCAGATGAAACCATTAAGTTGGATGACTGTGGCCAGTAATGAAGACACAGTATGTACTCAGGCTAATCTCCCTAAAGCTGAAATATTACACTGCTCTGATGAGATCAATATCACTGAGAGGGCCTGCTGCTCGGACTTCACAGATGAAGTCTTTACTCAAAAATAAAGAAATACAATGTCTGCTCAATACTGTTCAGATCTGACAGATCTTATTTTATTCTAACCCGGCTTTATATGTGGCTTTTAAAGGAACTGTTTGTAGTCTGTGCTATTTTAAAGGACACACGTTATACAAAATTAGACATTTTGAGCCTTTAACCATGTTATTGTTGCTTCATTAAAAACATACCTGGATTTGTATTTAGCTTCATTCAGCTGTAGACGGTGATAGTGATGATGAGCGGCACCAAGATCAGAGTGTATTGGGTAATGAGGCAGTGAAATTATGTTTTCTTAAATTAGGCATTATTTCAAGTTCTAAATTGTGAAATTCTGAGGCAAAGCTACTCAAGACCACATTTAAATGCCAAAAACAATACAAATAATGTATAATATTTGTTTTTTTTTAAAAAGGATTCTATAATCACAAGTGAACTTGGGTTGCACATAAAGGCCACATACACAACCAGTGAGTTGTACACATTATCAGTCTGGAACAACTCCCACTGAAAGTGATCAGAAAATGCAGAACCTCACGACGACTATTTGAATCTGATTGGTTGAAGTGTCACAACATTAGAACAAGGGGAAACATTGAACTTTTATTACATCCAGAGGGCTATAGGACACTGGTGTTGAGTGCCTGATGTGTCTGTGTCATTTTGTTGTAATTTAAAAGTTTTGGACTGTTGAGATCCCTTGCACTAATAAAGAAACCTTGAATCAGTTGAGAGAAAAGCACAGACATCTGCCCTGTTCACAAATGCACAAAGTTTGTACTTTTCACAAAAATAGTCCGTATTGGCATCGCCGTGTTTGTTTTGATTCATTTGGCCGCTTCCCCTTTGGCTTCTGTACAAACCTCAATGCTGCGACATGATTGGTTGTCTACCATACCAGCGGGCGCCAAGATAGATTCTCGTGAGTTTGTGAACTCACAAATATTACAAGAATCCATCTTACTGTGCAAGATTAGTGAAAGCTCAGGATCTCCAGAATTCCCTTGCTGAACTGCAGAGGCTGCACTAGCACTGAGTCATGCTTGTCTGCAGGTGCTGGGGTTTAGGGAGAGACTATTCAGATCAAAGAGAGGTATTTGAGGGTTAAACCAACTGGATTTCAGCTTTGAAACTGGTAACCCAAATGAGAGACTCTTCTTTTTGACTGGATAATCATCTTCACAAACTACTTGTCCAACATGTCTAATGTTTCTGTAATAAAGAATCAATCTGCATTAGAACTGGTATCAGTAAAAGCTGTATTTGATTTGAACATGTTTACCGTGCATCTAGGGACCAAGTTTGTGGAACAAACTTTGACCATTCTTCATCAAAAATATATATCTTATGTTTTGTTTAGTTCATTACTTTCTCAACAAGTTCACTTTTTATTGAGCAGCATTTTGGAGAGTGGCATCAATAAGAACTCTGGGGTGATCTATAGTTACAAAACATAATCAGCAAAGGGAGAAAATCAATAGAATTTTCTATGTTCACACAACACCGACGCAAAGGTGTCCAAAAGTTTTAAAAGCCTAAGCAATGCATGTAATTAGATCCAGGGCCTATATTAAATTATGTTCTAATCTATGTTATTAATGCTGTTTTCTCATCAAAAACATATCTGGACTTGTGGTTTGTTTTATTTACATCTCGCTCACACACACACACACACACACACACACACACACACACACAGACACAGAAAAATCTTTGTTCCACCTTGTGATGTCATGTGGTAAAACAACAAATGGCCCACTCTGTTTTTAAACTCCGTACACTTTCACTCCAGTCATTTAGATGATATAAGCCCTGGAGCTGTTAACTTCAAAACTACCACTACATGACATCACAAGGTGGAACAGAGCATTTTGAGCTTTGGGGATGTAGACAGACTGACTTGAACGAAAGAAAACACAACTCCAGGTCTGTTTCTGAGGAGGTAACAACATCATAATATGACTTAAAGCTCACAAGAGTCAGTTTTGTGTAATACAGGATCTTTAAAGTGACACTATGTTGCTTTTCTGATGGACGTTCAAGTGCTTAAGTCCATGAAGATTTTATTGCTTTCGTCAAATATTCCACAATATGGCATTGAAACTTTATATCTCCATGGAGACAAGCATGTGACATCACTCGAGTTACAGGTCAGATCTGTGGAGAGTCAACCTCGCTCACAGTCAGAATGTCTGTTTTTCTAGGTATTCTATAAAGTCACCTGTAATTGAATAAATGTGAGGCAGAGCTGTTTAATGTCACAGTTGCCATGTTTACATGAGAGCTTTAATTCTGAATAAAAATTAATTCCACTTTAAAAAGACCATCTAAACACTTAATTCCTAATGACAATTATTATTTGAAATTACAGTTGTCCCTCACTTTATCGCGGTTCAACTTTCTGTGTTTCGCAGATTTTTTTTTAAGTGCAATTTTGCATGCTTTTTAAAAAAAAAAAAATTATACAGTGTATGAACGTGCACTGTGTTCCTCTCTCTGCGTCCTGATTGGCTGTAGACCACTGTCAGTCAGTCTCCTCTGTGTCATGTCTCCTGTACAGTACAGAATGCATTCAGCTGCCAAATTGACATAAATGTTCGATCTATTAGCAGTGTAATTCTGAAAAAGTTTTCTCCCCGACAAAACTCACAATGTCGATGAAACGTTCTGCACCGACAAAGACTCCTGTGGTCGCACCCAAAAGGCAGAGGAAGATGCAAACCATCGCACAAAAATTTTGACTTCTGGACACGCTGAAGGGAGAAGCACTGTAGCAAAGTCCTGCAACAGGTCGGGTACCCGCAGGCACATAGTTGCTGAAACCGGAGGGTTTTAACATTCTGGACTTTTATGGGTGGGTATGTTGGTGGGTAGTGCCTTGTAGACCTCTGCGGTGTAACACTGGTCCTTTCTCCTGTGGTCACCCCCAAGCCCGTCCTGACAGAGAGTCCTGATTTAGTTCTGGTTTAGTTCTCGTTTAGTCCTGGTTTACTTGTGTTTTAGTCCCAGTTCAGTCCTGGTTTAGTCCTCCTCTTCAGTCCTGGAATCAGTCCTAGGTTAGTCCTGGTTTACTCTTGGTTCAGTCCATGGCGTATGAGCGCAAAAGTTTGATGTAATGTTGGGTTAACGGGTGGGTGCGGGTCTCCAAAAATGGAGTCGTGCAGGACTCTGTGCTGTAGGGTTCCATTACAGAATAAATGAATCTTTGGTTTGTCACATACATTTGTTTAACAACAAATCGAGATGACAGAAAAGCCAGTAGCAGCTGAAGTGTGAATTTTCTTCGAGTCGACGTAACAGTCGGCAGGGACAGGGACAGGGACAGTCGTGTCCCTGTCCAATCAGAACCCTTCCCCAGCCCCAAACGTTGAGCGGAATTAAATCATTTCCATGTAAACTTGAAGAAGAATATTTCAATTCCGAACTAATTCATTCAGAAAAATGAAAACGTAATTAAAAAAACATCATGTAAATGTGGCAACTGTGGAACATTCCAGGCTGAGCAGTGACCTCTTCGTAGAAACAAGCAGCTGACCGACCCCCAATCGAAAAGTTACACAGCGTATCTTTAAAACTGTTGGCATTTAGATCTGATGTCATGTGGAAAAGTAGAAGCTGGAAAAAACACATAAAAGTCTAAAGAATCTGAAAGTACAAGAACAAAGGGAGTGGAGCGAGCGTGCGGTGAAACAGGAGCGCGGCCTTACACAGATCTAAGAGGCTGAGACTTGAGTTTTCCTGGAAAGTTGGAGACAAAACGATCAGAGAATGACATGAAAACAAGTGCAGTATCATGGCAGCCAGACAGGCCCTGAGGCGAGCTACACCACACTCAGGCTCATGGGAGATTTTTCAACCTCTCAAACTGACTCTCAGCTACACCGTTCAGTTTGCACTCCTTGTAAAACTGCTGCTGTAAAAAAAAAAAAAAAAAAAAAGTTTTCCAGTCCAGTCTTACTATGACCTCTTGTATATATGTGAGATTTTAGATTTTTTATTACTTACATTGCTATTTTATTTTGACTTGTACATATACATTTATATAAGTATTCCTTATTTGACACCAGTCTGGTCCGTGTGCCATTCGTTCTTTTGAATTTCAATGAAGAACTAAAACAATAAAATGGGAAAACAGTTTATTTCATTTTTCCATTTTAGTGTCTAACAAAAAAACATTTTTCGACATCTATTTCCAATATTTAAATTTATTTCAAATAACACCAATCAAAAAAACAGTCCTGATGCCTATTTTAATTTTTATTCTTATTCTCATTTTATTTGCTCTCATTTATATATGGAGGTTCTGCTGCTTAGTGCACCGCCTGTGAATTCAGTGTCAAAGTTTATCAGTGGACAAAGTTTATCGCCTCGCTGCTTCCAGTTTCTCATGGAGATCAATAATTACCTTATTTTTTGGACTATAAGTCACTCCGGAGTATGCGTAATGAAGAAGAAAAAAACATACATAAGTCCCACTTTTTGGAGGAAATTTATTTGATAAAATCAGAGACCAGGAACTGACATTTCATGTTGAAAGACAAGTTCTAGTAATAACAATAGAACAGAGAACCACAGACTGTTAACGTCACATATGAACAGTTCTTCAGATAAACTATATCATAAACAACAGAACAGAACAAGTTTACCAAACTCTCCATCTCACTCCAAATCACTAAATCCATTCAGTTCTTCATCCTCGGTATCAAGTCCTTGACCTCCGGAGGTAAAAGGAGCACTGCTTCCTCTTCTGTGTGGCTGTCGTCAGACTCAGAATCAGTTCTAATTTGAATTATTCTGGCCTTTCTGAATCCCGACAGGATGGTTCTGGTTGTCACTGAAGTCCAGGCTTTTTTCGGAAAGTTACATGGTGCACCCTCCTGGTTACCGTGAAGTTGTGTTTTCCATCCCCGCTTTCTGCCAGTTCCTCACAAGTTTCTCGCTCACTCCAAACTTTATTTCTGCTGCTCGATTACCATTTTCGGCTGCATATTTCACTACTTGCAGCTGGACAGAGGCTTTACGTTATTAGGTTCTTGACGTGACCGGACATGTCACAGCAACATCACGTGAGCACTCTGAGGAAGAGCGCTAGTGAGCAGTCGAAACTGTCAGGTATGAAAAACAAACGCTTGGTCTGAAAAAAAGAACCCAATAACATAAATTATCGGAAGACCAAATGAACCTCATTGGACAAGGACAGAGGCTCTTTCTGCAGGAGACATGTGCAGTAGAGCCAAGTGACAGTGGTACAGGAGGAACAGGAGCAGCAGATACTGACACACAAGACTAGAGCCTCTTGCAGCTGTCAGTGTGAACATTTTGGACCACCCAAACCATGAAAAAAAAAAGCCACTTATAGTTTAAAAAATATGGTACTTTGTAAGATGCAAAAGAAAACAAATCGCTGTAAAAAAGATGAGACGTTTGTCCACAAAATTGCAACGATTTTTCCGGTAAGTCCTTCTAGCTGCATAATTCCCAGAACATATAAACAAGAGAGAATAAAATATCAGAATTAAAATCAGCACCAGACTGTTTTTTGATTGGTGTTATTTGAAATAAACTTGAATTAAATACTGGAAATAGCGGTCAAAATCTTTTTTTTTTTTTTTTTGGACATTAACAGAATAATGAAATAAACCGTTTCCCCATTTTATTGTTTTTCATTCTTAACTTGAAATTCAAAAGAACAAATGGTACACGGATCCAGTCTCTTGCTGTCTTTTTTGCTACTTCTTTAGAATTTATTACCATTTGTATTTACTCTTTGTTATTATATTATATTGTAATGAGTGAACTACTGTGTCCAAATAATTTCCCTTGTGGATCAATAAAGTTTGTCTAAGCCTAAATCAGTTTTGTAGCTCTAGGTCCAAAATAGACTGGGTTGTTAGATCGATTTGAAACTGCTGATGGGTAGAAAACATCCAGGTACCGGTAAAATCAGAAGACTCAGTAATTAGATCAGATTATTGGTGTGTGTTTAACTCTTTCCCCCATGAAGACGACATTTGACGACCCCCCTGAACCCTTAATGACGACTTTTGACACCTCCGCCGTATCACTAAAGACGAGATTTGACGACCTTTAGAAATGGCTCGGTTTTTCACATTTAAACAGAGGCTGTGATAGGTGGGGGCCACTACAACCCACACTAGACTGACCAATAGGATTCAAGGATATGTTTTCACCAATTTTTTCCGAAGTTAATCGAAATAGTGACGATGGTAGCTTCCGGAAAAAACACAACACGAAACACGTGCAATGGAAAGATCGCGGTGCTGCGGCGCACAGTTTTAGAAATAATGAGGAGCGGACGTATTTTATGGATACGTTTAGAGAAAGTGACTTTTATAGATTTCAAAGTGATGATGTTGAAGTTGATTATGAAGTGGAAAACAGTGATAGTGACGGACTTTTGGGGAGAAGGTGAGATGCCGCTGATGCGTCTGTGTGGAGTCCAGCGATGTCCCAACAAACTATCTGAGCTTTATACTCGATTATGAACCAAAATTGACCTGAAATCTGGATGTTGCCCAGGCCAGTCCTTTAAAATATTTCAGTCTTTTTTTCCAAGATGCGATGTATAACAGAATCACTACAGAAAAAACGCTTATGTGGAGCTCTGCACACGAGAAAAAATAACCAAGATGACAAATACTGGACACACACTGACGGGGAAGAGTTTTATTATTATATTATTATATTATAATAAGCTAAATTAGTTGAATAAGCTAAATGAGTTGAATAAATAAAATAAGTTGAATAAGTTAAATGAGTTGAATAAATAAAATAAGTTGAATAATCTAAATGAGTTGAATAAGTTAAATGGAAAAAAAATGTATTGGGTGCACACAGGTGAACAACAGGTAAAAACAGGTGTACACTTGGCTGTACTGTATCTGGTGATATGAAATTTGTTTAAATACTTTGACAAAGTATATATATATATATTTTTTTTTTGAATGTAGTTCTCAGAACATGCAGATATCAGATGCTGAATGTAGTTTTTTGTTTTCGAGTTTGCACCTGACCAGGTAAACTCTCATTTTCAGTGAGCTGTTATACACCTATAAATGAGTTGAATCACATATAAACATCCATAAATGAAGAGTTCAGAGTCTAAGGTTTCCAGAGATACAAATATGTCTGTGTTACAATTAAGTTCATGAGTGTAAAAATCATTTATAATCACTCGTGGAAGTCTGTTTTCTTTTATGCAATTATGCTCTATGGGTAGCCCTAGTAACATATGTATGGGTTGTTCCTAGTAGGCGTCCAGGGGGGAAAGAGTTAAGGTGCGCTGTGTAATTTTTCTGGTGAAAGGTCCATCACCTGCTTTTTTCTATGGAAATGTCATTGCCCTGCTTGAAATGTTCCACAGTATGACATTAAACAGCTCTGCCTTATATTTATTAAGTTATATGTGGTTTTATGGCTCAAAAACACCTAGAAAAACAGGCATTCTCACTGTGAGCAAGGTCGCCTCTCCACAGATCTGACGTGTAACTTGGTCTAGTCTGGTCTCCATGACAATCAAAAGGTTTATATACCATATACCACTATCCAAAGGTTTAAAACAATACTGTGAAAAATTCCACACAAAGCAATAACATTTCCATGGAGAAAAGCATTTGATTGACAGACGCTCCAAAGTCACACTATGCACCTTTTGCAAGAGCAATCAAAGAAATCTCATCATTTCATTTCTGTTTTTGCCACCGTTTGCCTTTTTCCCCTTGTAAAAACATGCACAATTGTGAACAACCAGAAAGATGACTCACATCCAAGTTTTCTGTGCACGGAAACAGAGCCGGTGTGATGCAAAGACTTGAAGGGATAAATTACAAGTTTTCTCTTAATTTTCATGATTATTTACCTTCTAGATTCTCTCTGTATTCATCAAAACTATGAATGGCAAATATAAGCTCTAAATAACTGAAAGCTTTGAACCCTGGTTTGAACGTTTGGCTTTTCTTGACCCTGACAGAACAGTGAAGTGAAAACCGTTTCAGGAGACTTCATCATGAGAAGGCAGAGGGTTTGCAGTGTCATCAACAAAGCAAAGGGTGGATACTTTGAGGATCTGAATATAAAATATATTGAGTTGATGTCTTTTGTGGGTCTAAACCACAGGTGTCAAACATACGGCCCGGGGGCCACATGCGGCCCTCCAAGACCTTTAATCTGGCCCTCGGCTGATTTTCTACTAAAATATTTTAATTATATTTTCTATTAAAATCTTGTTAATTTTCTGTGGTGTTTATCTCAGCAGCGTCTCCAGCGTCTCTGTACGTGGCCCCTCCCACCAGAGCAGCACAAATGAAGACTTGTCTCTTTCCAAACGCTCTTAAAGGACGATCGTTTTGACTGTTGACTGTGCAAAATGTCAAAAATGAGAAAGTGGAGCCGATTGCAGGATTTTCCAAGAAAAATTTACTTATTCCTATTTGCATACAAGTTAATGTTAAAACATTGTGTTGAAACTGCATCTAAAGTTTCAGGTTGTTCATAATATTATAATATTTTGTAAAAGGAAGAGTTCATCAATTAAAACAAGATTTCTGTAATAGATTTGTGTTTCTCTGCAAAAATATTTGAACTTATTGCTATTTTTTGGGGTTTATATGCCATGAGTTTTCTGATCCGGCCCCTTTAGGATCAAAGTAGGTTGGATACGGCCCCCGAACCAAAATGAGTTTGACAACCCCTGGTCTAAACTTAGAAGGTAGTTAACACAAAGGGGAAAAAACACTGATTTAGAGTGTTGACTAGTAGTGTATGTCAGACCTCTGTTTCCTGTGATGTATATTGAACATGACACACAGTATCTTACACGACAACGTAAAAGTCTCCAGTGTTCCTCAGCTCGGCCACAAGTCAAACTAGTGCACGTTGTTTCACACTCAACTTGTGACTCTGATCTAGAAGGTTCTCTACACACTACAGCACACTGGCTATGTTCACAAGTACCCTCAACCTGACTCATATCAGAAACTATGGACATCATTTAAATGTGATAAAGCAAATCTCATTTCTTTCTGATCATGGTCCCTCTGATTAGTCAAATCACATTTTCATCAGATAATCTTAAACGTCCAGAAATCAGATTATGGTGTGCCTGAGGACCAGTGCGAGTTTCTTCTTTAGGAGAACTGCCAAAATCCACATGGAGGAAAGATAATGTACAAGATAATATATGGATTTTCCCCATACAGGATATTTTACTAAACTACTTCTTGGATATATCAAAGACCCAGGGTTGGCTTTTTACTTTTTCACAATAAGGCTACATTCAGACTGCAGCCTGAAGTGACCCAAATCCGATTTTTTGGCCCCTATGTGACCTGTATCTGATCTTTTAATGACAGTCTGAACGACACAGATCCGATTTTTTCAAATACGACCCAGGCCACTTGGATCTGTGGTCCTAAAACCGATACATATCCAATCTTTTGACATGCGACTTCAGTCTGAACGGCCAAAGTGCATTCATCCGACCTACACGTTATCAACAAACCACAAACGTCACTATTCTGCACTGAAGTAGCCGAAAATTCTTAATGAACTCCGTGTCACTGAAGCGAAGCACATCACCACTCACCACTCTGGCTACGTCTGTGCATCCACACGTTCCCTTCAGCGGACGTCGCTGCCACTGCCCCACAAAACGCCATGATCAAAAACCTCGTCCTTCTCCTTCTCAATCTCCTCCTTAAAAACAAGTAAGTTGTTCATGTTCTGGCTCCGGTACGAGAGGAACTTTAAAATCTCCAGGTGCTCAATGTGTCCTCCAGTGCACATGTGGGACACTTTTGGGCCGTTTAATGTTCACACTGGAGATCACATACAAGTTGCATTTAACTGGAAATGTGAACGACCTCGCAAAAACATCGGATTTCACAAAAAAAATCAGAATTGAGCGTTAAGCCCTGCAGTCTGAACGTAGCCTAAGTTTCCTATGTACAAGTCACATGTAAATCTTAGTCCAGTCTTAAAGTTCAAGGTGCCTGGTCACAAGGGTCAAGTCACTGGTTTTAGTACAGGTCCCCTCAATTCATTGTACATGCGTTTCATATGCTGTTTTAATGACATATAGTGAACATTTTCTAAAGTCTAAACTGAACTGAAATGAAAATGTTCATATATGTCTGAATGTGCAATATGCAGCCAAGAACTTCAAACTCTGAGACAAATAAACAAGCATGTAATAGTCTGAGATTGAATAATTTAATGATTTCTCTAGGATATATAGTATACAAGGTGTGGAATAATTGGGGTCTTAGCTTTACATTTTGTCTCTGGAGAAGCTGCTTATGCCACATTATGTTCCGCGTCCTCCCTGCTGTAAGCCTATTCATTTGAAGCGCTGTTTGGAAAAGGGAAACTTAAGAGGAGCACATGGCTCATTTGCATACAAATGTGCTGCATCTTCCCAGACTGTTTTGTTCAAAAAATAATTTGCCTGTAAAAGCCCCAAGTCAGAGTTAAGTCTGAAGTCAATAAAGCATTTTTTAAGTCAACTGTCATTGGTCAAGTGAGTCTCAAGACCCAAAAACTGCGACTCAAATCTGACTCGAGTCAAGTCAATCATGTGACTCGCATCTCTCCCACTTCTGCCACAGCGTATTCTAAAGATAATTAGGTAAGTCTACTGTGAATATCCCCAAACGGAGGAGTAACTGTGCGGGAATACACTTTAAAATGAGAACTGTGAATATGTATGTTAAGTATATGCATGTAGTGTATGCACTGCTCACATCAAACTGAAAGAAATGACTTGCTCCATAAATATTGAATAAACCTTCACTAACTCTTTCTTCTTCTGCATAATAAAGTCAAAAATTAATCACTTTATCTTACACTTGAGGAAATATGAAACACATTTGCTCGGGCTTGTGGTTTTTGAGGGTCTCTTATGAAAGACATATTGCGGCAAATGAAAGTGTTCTGCAGCAACTCGAGAGTGTGGAGACGTGTTCTTTACCACACACACCCACATACACACACACACACACACTCCACAGTCCATTGTGAGATCTGCTGCATGGACCATTACACGAGTTTGTTATTCAGATGTACCTGCTGGGGTAGAGCTGTGTGTGCATTCACACAGTTCTACCATGGTTATCATATCTGTGAGAATACGCGAGTACGTGTCATTGGCTCCGTTCTCAGACAATCACAAATATTTTAACAGCCAAAAACTCTTTCCTCCTAAGGTTTGTGTGCCATAGAAAACAAAGAATTGTAGTCCCTGTAAAATCTGGGTCTGTGTAAAATATTAGCTTTTATCTTCAGTTTGTCTACTTGAGGTAGTTCAGATTACTTCCAAAGGCATTCTGTTTTCTGAATACTTACTTTATTTCTCCTTTTTTGGAGAAAAATCCCGCACACCGTCTCACTTGCAAATTGTAGATTTATTAGGACAAACCATGCAACGTTTCGGCACTAGGCCTTCATCAGGCAAACAGAATGAGAGCTCAGGTGGCCAACTTAAATAGGGTGTGGACAGCACCCAAGGGAGACAGGTCATAAAGAAACAGTGTACTCAAAACACCATAACTCAAAAAACAAAGACAATCTTATGTTTCTATTATTATTCAATGATTTTTCTACTCTAATTAATATTTCATTATTATTATTACACTGTATGTTGATTGTCTAGTTTTTGAATTATGGTGTTTTGAGTGCACTGTTTCTTTATGACCTGTCACCCTTGGGTGCTGGCTACACCCTATTTAAGATGGCCACCTGAGCTCTCATTCTGTTTGCCTGACGAAGACCTAGTGCCGAAACGTTGCACGGTTTGTCCTAATAAGTAAGACGGTGTGCGGGATTTTTCTCCATGTTCTTGGGCTGCTCCCTCTCCTCCAATGCACCCATCTCTTGTAATTGATGTGCGAAGTTCTCATTCTTTTATTTCTCCTTTTTTCCCATCAGATTTCTAGGTAAAAGTATAACGACTCAATGCAAATTCAAGAGATGTCATGACTTGACTTTTATGGTCAGTTGTGATTTAAAATGTCTCTGTATGGTTGTTGAAAGTATTTTATAGTTTTCAATATATGCATATATACATTTAATTTACATGCCAAAAACAAACATGTGCAAGTCATTTTTACATTAAAGGTGAAACATGCAGGTACCAGTAAAATCAGTAGACTCTGTAATTAGATCAGATTATTGGTGTGTGTTTAAAGTGCGCTGTGTAACTTTTCTGGTGGAAGGTCCCTCATCTGCTTGTTTCTGTGGAGACGTCATTGCGCTGCCTGGAATGTTCCACAGTATTAAACAGTTCTACCTTACATTTATTTAATTACAGGTAGTTTTATAGCTCAAAAATACCTATAAACAGGCATTCTGACTGTGATCGGGGTCACCTCTCCACAGATCTGACCTGTAACTTGGTCAGGTTTGTCTCCATGAAGATAGAAAAGTTTAATACCATACTGTGAAACATTCCAAAGCAATACTCCACTAGAAAAGTTACACAACCCCCTTTAAAGGTCAATACAAACAGATTCTAAGTTTCTAATTGTCGTTTCTAATGGTTTGATTTTATAATAAATGTTGTTAGAGAAAAATAAATTAGAGAGTGTCAACAAGGATTTTACTAGATTATAAATCAGTAATCTTACAATGGAGTGAAACTAACAAACAAAAAAAACTAATCACAATGTTTCTCCCAAGGTTTATAAAACTGAAATTTGATTTGGGGGCTTGACTAGTTCGCACTCCAAATTCTTTAATATGGAGTAAAAAACAGTCAACCGCAACCCATCACCAGTGAATGAATTGTTTATATTTAGAAATATGACATACATAGTTTTATCTTACAATCTGAACAATATAGAAGTTTGCTCTTCAAAGAAAAACAATAGAACAAGTCACAGTCATTTTCTTGTTTTTTTTCTGTTATATAATATGAATGTATGAATTTAACTACAGATACTTGTTGACAACTCACATAGAAGTCACAATGATAATAGAACTGCACATATATCCAACATTTGATGAAAAAAGTGCTTATGCTCAGTTATGACGTATGTTTTGGGGACATTAGTGTTGTAGTGTCCGAGTCAAGACCAAGACCACGGCCCATCAAGACCAAATCAAGACCATCTTTATCATTTTCATCATGTATTTGTATTTTACAGTTATTTTGGCACATATAAATTTCTTTTTTTCTTAATCTATCTTCATTCTATCTGATCAATGTTAATGTAAGATTAAAATAAGCCAGGCAAACTGTACTGCACTTCAACACTCTGTGCTACTTTTTTGGACCCTCACCCACAGTTTGAGAACCTCTTTTTAAAGAGAACTTCCACTGGTAATTTACAGAAAACCATGAAGAAAGTAAAGAAAGTGTGCTGGATTTTTAAACCTGTTTTCCTACTTGCCGACAACAGCGGCTGTAATGAAATATGAGTCCAAGCATCTTCAAGACCCAGTTCAAGTGCCTTCAAGACTGACATCATACTGATCCTAATTTTAAAGGGTCCGCCACCTGCTTATTCCATGGAGATTTTGTTGCTTGGTCTAGAATGTCCCGGTATGGCATTAAATGTATCCATCTTGCAATTACCCAATAATATGTTGTTGTTTTTTTTTACTTAAAAACTTGCATTTTTACTGTGAGTGGGCAATTTGGCTTTTTGGCATCACCTGCTGTCTCCGTAAAGATTGAAGACAGTGTAATGCCATACTGTGGAACATTCCATGCTGCATTTCCATGGAGAAAGCAGGTGATAGCCTGATTCATCAGCCGGTTTCACTTCATGGAAACCGTCTGACCTCGCAGCATTAGGATTCGTTCGCTTGACTGTAGGCGAATTATTTATTATTTATTGAGCCGATCGCTGCTATTTGGTCGTGACGTATGTAATACTCCAAATCCCCTAGGAAGAAGGGCAATAACGTCTTTCCCCTTCATAAAATTCACCAAACATTCTCTTTGTTCCAGCTTTAATTCCTCGATCTCAGGAATCGTTGCCAACATAGAATGTATGTCTTCATCTACGTCCATCTCGACCGATTTGTTTACTGTCGTGCTGTACCACAAAAGGAACCCAGACAGGCGCTTGAGTTTGACGTCATGGTTTCACAGCTCTTCACTGATTGGTCTACAACTTCCGGGGTTCTTGCAAACCGTCTAGTGTATTCCGATTCCTGACCTAGTCGCTGAAGAGAAATTAAATTGAGCGGAGGGACTAGGTGGCACGAGCCTGGCTAGGTGACAGACCCTCCACCAGAAAAGTTCCACAGTGCACCTTTAGCCATTATTACTTCCCTAAAACTTAACACTAACCTATATTCATCATATTTTCAGCTTTTGATTCACTTTTCATAAAGGAATTACATCATGGGGACCTGATTTTAGTGAAGTGACACAGGTCCCCACAAGTGAGCACTTCCTCCTTCCTGTCCTCACTAATGACAGTCTCTTCCACTCTCACAAAACTGCTATAAACTCTCCTAAGCCTTAAACTGCAATAATACGGTACATCCATAGGGGTATAGTGTGTCCTGCATGAGTAGATGTAATAGGCCTTTGATAAGTGACAGACTCCAGTACACAGGCTGGACTCTTGTTTTTAAGCTAAAACAGAGTCTTCCATTTCACAGTGTTTACCTCCTTCAGAGATTACAGAGCGGAAAGAGTAAAACTGCAAACTCCTTCTGTTTTGTAAGAGCACTTTTGAAGTAACTGAGAAGTGAAATTGTAACTCTGTGTAGGTCTCCAAAAGTTTTCAAAAGTTGCTGATAAAAAGTTGTGTTTTTTTGTACAGCTATATTCTGGGAGGTATTCATTGTCTGCAAAACAAAGTTCTGTTATTCCTCCATACATTTTTTGCTGGCCTGGCATCTGAAAGTTTCACTATGCACAATTAAGCCTCCTGGTCTCCATGGAGATGCTATAGGCTCAGTGCACAGGAGCAGTTGTTTACTTCGAGTCAGAGGCAGGGTCAGTGTGGTCGTTTCTGCTCCTATTCTATCCCTATGAGGTTTGTGCTGAGTCACACAAAAATCAATACATCCTGACAGATCACACGGTGCAGTGAAGTGCGGAGGATGTCACTGACAACGTGTTAAAAGCTTTACAAATGCGAGGAAGCTTCACTGGAGGATACTTCTGCGTTTAAAAAGGTACGTCTTTGTGTGTCAGTGCTGATGCTAATTATGGAGCCTAATATTTACTGAAATATACGGGTAGTCTTCCCTTAAAATTTTTGTTTGTTATGTTAGAACATTTTAATTAAGTTAGCCTCAGCGTTGACACTAGGGATGAGCATTCGATGAAATTTTATTAATCGATCGTCAGAAGAATTAACGATCAATTTTTGATTAATCATTAACGTTTTTATATAATAAGTATCATTGTTATTATTACTATTACTTATCTCCATAAATAAACTCAACTTTTCAACATATAAACCATAATCTCTCTAGAGCCACATCAGCCTGTGACATTATAATGTGTTTAATGCATCTTTACGCAAGTAGAAATGAAACTTAAAACTGCATGTCTAATTTGCAATAAACTGAACAAAGAAAAAAAAAAAAAAACGCTCTTGTGTGCGGATGCAATTCAGCTTTTGTCGGACTAAAGGACACGACTCAGTGGACCATAGGTGTTCTTTCTGTAACAGAGGGATGTTGATGCTGAAGGTGAGTCTGTTCTGTGTGTCGCGATGTTTTCAAAGATCGTATGTGTGCAGGTTTAGTACAGCTCTTTATGTTGCAGTATCCGGGATATTGCTTATACATGCACCATGACGAAACTGATATACAGATGTGCATGTAAACGCACTCACTGAGTGGTACAGTGTCTCCAAGGAGGTGCCAGAGCCCAAACGAGGGACTGAGGCCGCTACTCCAGTGTTTGTGCTGTCAGACGCAGCTTCATCTCTACGGACAGAAACCTACATTAGGTTTGTCGATTAGAAATTAACATAATCAACGAAATTCTTAATGATCAATTATCGATTAGTCGACTAATCATGCCCATCCCTAATTGACACATTAAAATGTGTCTTTAGAAAAGCAGAAGTGTCCTCTGATGAAGTGTTCAGCACAGTGTCAGTGATATCCACCCGCAGCTCCCTGTCTACTGTGGACAGGGTGTAATGGTTTTGGCCTGAGGCTGATGTCTCCTACCTGGGGAAAAGATTCATCAGAGTGCAGTCACATGGTGGTGGAGGAAGAACCAGATGTGCCAGGGAAGTGAGTCAGGAACAACAAGGACAGTGGATGAAATGGGATGCTTGTGGAACATGGAATCCAAAAGGCTAAGTTTCAACATCAGAGCCAGAGCAAGTTTGCTGCCCTTGCCAGCAAACTTAAATATCTGACTAGGAGAGGACCCAGCATGCTCTTTGTGCTCAGCCCCAGCAAACTTCAAACACATCCTTGTTGGTTGCAAGACTCAAGGAAAACCTTGTACCACAATCAAGTCCTGTGATGCCTGTCCTCAGCTGTAGAACAGAAGACAGCTACAAACTCCACAGGCATGCACCCAACTCTTCAAAACTCAAAACTTTCATTAGAGCAGGTGAAATAAAGGTGACTATAGTGCTCCTCCCTCAATCTCAGGCCTGATGGATGCAGCAAGGGACTGGGAAATGTGACTGGACAAAAGGCTATTGTTCTCACCCACCATTGCTGTGATGAATCTGTGCCCAGACCTGGTGCTGTGGTTCAGCTCATACCATCGAGTTTTCATTCCTGAGCTCAGAGTCTCCTGGGAAGAAGCCGTTGATGAAGTGTGTGAGCGGAAGAAGCGTCCGTGCTGGAGTGTCTTGTGGAAGATTCTTGAAAGAAAAGGACATTAGAGGGCAGGCCCAAAGAAAGATAGTCCTTGTATGTGTGTGTTTGTGTGTGTGCGTGTGTGTTTGTGTACTGGCAAGCCACAGCTTTTAAGTGACACATATAACAGCATGTATTTGACCTGTAACACCACAAATGTCACTTTTTTTTTTGAGACCTTTAGAATTTACTAAAATGGTGAAAATTAATTTGTTGTGTTAAAATAGCTGTGTCTGAGGATTAGATGAAGCCTCGTTCCAGTACAAAAAAGCTAATGGTAGTTTTTACATACCCAAACTTGAAAATGGGTCAGTTTTGACCCGAACACAATATAAGGGATAGTCAAAGAGCTTGCAACAGCAGCAAGGAGAAGCAATCACTGGCTGTGGCTAAGAAGAAAAGTGGCGGCATGGGGAACAAAATGACCACTCAGTTCCAATGTGGCACACGCCCTGGTCTGATCAGTCTGTGGTGGACTTGCCTCACTGGAGGGGTTCTTGTGATAAAGGGCTGAAACACCCAGTGACGCTGAGGTACACAACTGACAATGTGTCACATAGGTAGCAACATCACTGAGTGGTCCAAAATGTTTCTTATAGTGCAACCCAGAGCAGATTTATCTGGGATTGAAACAGCCAGTCTTTTCTAAAATCTCCCTCCATCAGAAGCATCGCCAGGCCAGACTGCACTAGACTGGAGTAGAGGTCCTGAGGGTTCATGTCCCTGGGTGCTGAGTCTATACTGATGTAAACAAACTTCTCCTACTTGTTAGAATTCCTGCCTTATGCCTCTTCTTCCAATTCTATGCCACTTCTTTTTATTCTACAACACCCAGCACCAGATGTGAGGTTTTTCATACTCCTAACCAATGAGGCGGCTACGCAGCTCCATTAACCTAGTTCTTATAAAAGCAACAAAAACATGAGTTCAGATCTCCAGATAAGGTTTGGATGGTGCATTTTTCAGAAGCCAGTATCTATACTGCAGTGTGAATCAACTTATAAGCAAAAAAGTAGAAAGTAGAGAAAGTAGTAAATACTGACCAAACTGTAAAGGGTTAGGCTTTGGCCAGTATCTTATTACACTTTCAAACAGCACAGCAGACTAGTAGTAAATGGCCAGTGTATTTTCTTTATTTATAGGCCTGCTCTGATAAAACTTGTATGGACACTAGCTCATTGTTTAATACCCAGACAGTGTGGTGATCACAGTCCTCTGAGACCCTAGTGAAGGGTCCATTTACTGCTAGAACAACTTTATGTTTTATTTACAGGGAAGTAAAAACATATTTGCACTACAAAGTATTAGTTAATTTAACTTTAAAATGCCGGGAATTGCATAGATTTTGTTCAAAATTTCCCCCAGACCCTCCTTTTCTGTTGACACTTGTGTGTTCATATCAGCTATAATGTAAATACAGACACTTTGTCGAGTGAGTGTCTTTATAAAATTCACACTTTTCAGGCCACAGTAGAACTGCAGTATTGTGCTACTGCTATAATAGACTGAATTTTGAGCACAGCAGATGACTGATGTGTGGTTAGGTCACCTTTTTAAACATGCCCCAGTTTTCAGCTCTGCATTTTTATATGGAAGATTAGAATTAAAAGAGTGAAAAGAGTGTGATCATTTTTGTCAGACTGAATTTCCTTTGAAACTGGAAATAAACAAAGTATAGTTGTCATCATCCCTTAAAGCCACAGTATGTAACCAAAAAATGTTGAAATGTTAGTTTTGAACATCCACAGTCTCAATACTAAAGTGTAAGATCACATAGTGTACCACATGAAACTTAATTGGACCACTAATCAATTACATAAATAGATGAAGGTAACAGAGGTCACATGGTAATATAAAAGAAAGTACATCTCTTCTACAGAAAGTACCTAAAAACAGCATATATAAAAAAAAATCCAATGTTTTTCTTATTCTCTGTGAAAAGTCATGACCATAGGCTATATGTAGAAGTGGACTCCAGTCAAGTAAAGCTCACGATGCTTGCAGTTATAAGAGTGTATTTGGAGCTCCATATTAGAAATGGGAATTAAGGGACAAAGTATCAAAATAAAAACACCAGGACCATGTTGAGAGGGAGAATATGAACATTTTGAGACCAAAATGAGGAGGCTGAAAGCAACAGAGGGACATTTTTTTTTTTTTTTTTTTACAAAGTGTGTCTGAGTGGTATGCGGTGGCTAGCTGGTTACCTAGGTCTATTTCTATATACAGTTTTTGTTATAATACACCTTTCAGTGGCTGGGGCCAGTGTTGTCACTATACACTATTGATACAAAAATTTCAACCTCAAGTATTAATACTAATTCTCAATACTAAGTAGGCATGATTAGTCGATTAATCGATAATTGATCATTAAGAATTTCATCGATTACATTCATTTTAATTGACAAACCGAATGTAGGTTGCTGTGCGTAGCGTGACCAAACAGGGGTCTGTACATGCAGCTCTCTGCACTCAGAAGGAGCGAGCAGACACAAATGGTCAGTCTGCAACGTGTCGAAGCGCAAATGCGTATTTAACGACAACTTGTACAAGAAATTCCACGCTTTCTGTTCCGGTCGGGACAAGTGGGAGTCCATGTGCACAGTGAACAAAACAGCACATATGTTTCAGTGTCCAGTGGGAAAAAGCTTTGCCAGGTGAGAGTTGCTCAATGTCGATGACGAGTCCCCACCTCCCACCCCCGTACGGTGTCCTGGTTTTGACATATGCAAATATGGTCACACTAACCTGTATTCCACTGAGTCGTGTCCTTTAATCCGACAGCACAAGAGCTGTTTTTTTTCTTTTCTTCGCTTAGTTTATGCAAATGAGCCATGCTGTTTTAAGTTTAGTTTCTGTGAGAGTTGCGCAAAACTGAATTAAACACATTATAATGTCAGACGGGCTGATGTGGCTCTAGAGTGGTTATGGTTTATATGTCGTAAAGTTGAATTTATTTATGCAGATTAGTAGTGCAGACAGTAATAATAATGATGATCATTTTAATATAAAAACATTAATGATTAATCGATCGTTAATTCTCTCGCCGACTGATTAAAAAAATGTAATCAAATGCCCATCCCTAATACTAAGTAACAGACTTGATACTCAATACTGATTTTGATACCACAATGATAATAAAACACTTAATATCTTTGTTATGGCACGCAGACTTACTCCACCTTGCCCTGCCCTCCCCGTTTGTTTCACCGTTTGTGCCTTCTGAATTTGCATGTTCTGTGTGGTACCTGGCGCCTGATTGGTTGGGTGTGGTCCCGTCTCTGCTGGGCTGCCTCAGATGTCCGCCGTGCTGTGTTTGGAGGACTGATGTTCCGCTCATACAATCCTCTTCCTGAACATCCGACGCCTCGCCCAATAAAAGTCCTGTGCCCCTGTTCCTCCTGGTGACTGGATTTTAGTATCATGTCGCCAACCTCTGCTTTCGATGTGTCTCTTGTTTCTCTGTGTGTAATGCGTGTTTGAGACACTAGTAAGTTTTTTATTTATGTAGCGCTTTTCACAGACATTTGTCACAAAGACACTTTACAGAGCATTAATCATTCACCCCATACCCGAACAAGTCATTAGTGATTTAACTTTGTATTGCCAGTTCGACTCGGCTTTTGGGCATTTGTATTTTCTTTAATTTAACTTTATCCATTTATAATACTGTTTAGTCGTATTGGGAATTCTGATTTATTAATTTTATGTAAAAACTCTATTCACTAGCTAGGACCACACCAGCGACAACATAGTGCGAAGAAGTTTATTGAGAATGTACGAAGCGGGGCAGAGATGGCCGGGTTGAGACTCTAGGTGGGGGCTCCGTCTCAATCTTCAACTGGCCCAGCAGGAACGGGACCCCCCCTGTAGGCGTCTTATGACTGAAAGACGAACAAAATAGGGGGTGGGGGGGGGTCGAGTTAGCCGAGACAAACTGGGATGATGGGAAAGGCTGCTACATATGGGCTTCTGGGAAATTCGAGGCGTGGTCGAGGTGAGTTGTGGTTCGCTGGTGAGAGGAGAGGGCGGCTGAGGCGTGTTACTGTACATTCTTAATTTCCATCACATCTTGTTTGTGTTACTTTCCTTTGTCCGTAGCACTTTGTGACACTTTTGACAATGGTACATCATATTCAACATTTAAATCATAGTACTTATTATATTACCATGTGGCCAGTGTTGGGGAGTAACAGATTACATGTGCCGGCGTTAGAGTACAAATTATGAGTAACTGTATTTAGTTACAGTTACTGTTTCAGTAAATAAATCGATTACATGGTGGTATTTTCCTGTTTTCATATTTTGTGCTAAACCAGGACTAAAACCAAGACAAAACCAGGATTAAACAAGGACTAAACCAGGACTAAAACCAGGACTAAACCAGGACTGGACTAAAACCAGGACTAAACCAGGACTAAACCAGGACTAAAACCAGGACTAAACTAGGACTAAAACCAGGACTAAAGCAGAACTAAAACCAGGACTAAACCAGGACTAAAACCAGGACTAAACTATATGACACCTAACAGTAGGGTGGACATAACTGAACGCAGCAGTGACCTCATATAGAAATCATTTCTCGATCAATAATATTTTTAATATAGTTAAGGAAAGACTTTTTAGTGTCCTTTGGCAGACAAACATCTTATGTTCAGAGATCCTAGTCTTTGCTTTTCTACAGTAAACAGTTGCTTGTTCATGGAGACTTGGTCTCAACAGACAATTTGAAGAGAACAAACATTAATTTTCAGGATGCGGTTGCTACATTCAAGTAGTTTTAAAAAAGCATGACAATATCAAGTAATCCAAAGTATTCAGATTATGTTACTCACTTAAAGTAATTTAATGGATTACGATACAAACCACATTTTGGGGTATGTAATCTGTAATCTGTAGGGGAATACATTTTAAAAGTCACCTTACCAACACTGCATGTGGCCTTATATCTGAAATTCCTCAGTGGTCCAGGTAGTTTCCATAGTGGTCCATGTGCGTATACTCGTTTAGTTGCTCTTATACTTGTTCTGATACAGCTCAAGATCATTCTAAAACTATTCAGGAAAGGCTCATTTCTGTCCTGTGAATGTGACTTTTGTAATTCTTATTAGTTCTGACTTTCTATACTTGACAGCTTCAGAAGAAAGGGACATTATAGCCAATAGAAAGAGATAGCATGTCAGTAGGGATGAAACTGTTCCACACTAGCAAACATATGTCCCTCATTACATGTCCTTTCTGCCATCCTGAATGGGAAGGGCCCTTTGCTGTGTGCCTGATAAGACTGTTGTATTATTCACAAGTAGCTGACTGGGTAGAGCTGGCATTCACACACTGGGTTTCTATATCTGTTCAACATATGGCTGGAGAAGGCAGAGTATAATGCAATCCATTCTCATGTTAATCCGTACAGCTCCAGTGGCATAGATCCGTGCTGGTGTAAATGTTTCAAGGTTCTAAAGCAGGATATACAACAAGAGAGACTGCTTGTGATCCCTATCTTGGTTTTGTCAATAGAGCTTGGGAAATACTACTACTCTTTTATTTGTATATAAAGTAATTACAGATTTTTCCTTTTTTTTTTCACTTTCCATGATCTTAAAGTGCCTGTACCATTTTTTTTCCTTGTGCATTTAAATGGCCCATATTCCTCTGTTTTCTGATCTATGTTATAATGTTCTTTGCTCGTCACAAGCAGACCTGGACTTGTGTTTTGGCTGAGGCTGAGTTCTTCTCTCAAACAGAAAACACTGTTCCACCTTGTGATGTCGTGGTTATACAAAAAGTGCTTCACTGTGTTTTTAAACTCTATACACCCTCACAATTTGTATTGCTCCACTACAGATTTATTGTATAAGCAACTCTTAAAAGTACGTCCACTGCATGCTGCCTGTATTTAGTTGTTGTTATACTAGTTGTTAACCTTACAGTCATGGCAAAACTCAACTTTGGTCTTTGAAAGTTGAGAAAAGCTCTTTATGCTCATTGCAGTGAATATTTAAGATGCTTACAATTGCATTTGGACCACGGTCAACTGTTAAAAATATACTATTTTAGTTTGTACATGTTTTCATTTAAGATTGTACTAATCAGACATTGTGGAATGAGAATCATAAAGAAGCAGCTGGGGTGGAGGGCCCACCACCTGCTTGTCTGCATGTGCTTTGGCTGGAATACTCCAGATAGACGGAGGGCCTGTTTACATGAGAACACTTGCAGGTCAAAATGACAAAATATTTTATCTGAAGTGCCATAATTTAGACGGTGACGACGTTTTTGGGGCTAAAAAATGCAAAAATCTGAAACCAGCCTCCAGAGTGGAAAAGATGAATACACTCCGCTGTAGCATTTCCGTCTACACTGCCCAAGACGCAGAACTCTAGTCAGATCTGCTCACGTCGCGTATGTGTTTATGTCACATACATACAGTACACAGAACCAAACATGTGGGATCATTTCCATGCGTCGGACCTTCAAGTTGCTCTGGCAGCTCTAATAAACTGACAAGAGGCTCCCAACAAATGTACAGAATCTGCAGAGACACTGTTAGTGAACTGAGAAGGATCTGCAATCACCTCTGTCAAATTCTGGATGCACCATTTGGTCTCAGGTGGATCAGACGGATATGGACGAGACCTGAAGAACCAGTTGATGTTGGAACAACTTTGTAGATGGAGTAGCTGATGAAAATGTGTGGCGTGAAAACTTCTATATGTCCAAAAATGCCCTTGCGTCACCGTATGCATGCAGATTTCCTCCCAAAAAGCTTGTCTACATACGGAATAAAAAGTGAAGATGCAATGCCACTTCTGCGTCTTCTGTTCAGACTGTCATCATGTAAAGGTAGCTTTAACCAGGCCAAGTTACAGGTCATATCTGAGGAGAGATGACCCTGCTCACAGCTAAAAATAACTATATAAAGTCATTTTTGAGCAATATAAACACCTATAATTGCATCTTAGACAAGGTTAATGCCATGCTGTGAAAGAATCTAGACAAAACAATAACCAGGGTTCCCACAGTCATGGGAATCCTTGAAAAAGTCATGGAATTTTAGTATCTCTTTCACACAATTACAGCGTTCTGTAGACGACAATAAATGCAGGATTTTGAATGTTCAAAAACTATCATACCAAACCATAAGGTGAGTGGAAAGGGTTAACATTTCATATAGAGCCCTAAAAGTCTGATCAGTTCTACACATGTAGGTGTCATAAAGTCATGGAAAATTCATTTTAGGTCATGAAAAATTCATGGAAAAGTTTAGAAATTTTGTCAGTGAAAAAGAGTGGGAACCCTTAATAATACAGAAAAGAAATGACAGAAATGTGTCTTTTTCCACTAGCCGCCAGAATCATGTGACCAGGAGAAAGTAGTGACCCAACTGTCACTCTGTGAATGAGTGCACTATAAAGTCTGCTAAAGACTGCAGGTTTATGTAGAAGTTAGGACGTTAGAAAGTACGGTGGACAATCAGACACAGCCCTAGAGCCTTCTTTCTCTGGCATGGTTCAAAATCACATTTAGAGAAAAGGCTCAGCGGCTGAGACTGTTAGAGACTGTTAATTAAACAGTTTATTCTGAAACATGTTCTTTATTGATGTTTCAAAATCACAAACAGGACCTTAAAGAGGGAATAGATTTGTTGAGCTGTCTACATTCTCTCATCACAAACATGATTGAAAAGGTTTTAGATGTCATCCATGTATGTCTGAGTAATTTAGCGACCTCTCCTGGACCCTAGCTGGACCGAGATTCTGTCCAACTTGACAAACCCGATGAAAAGTGCAGTAGTTTCATTAGCAGGATGCCACTTTTTGGGGCTATTGTAATTCTGATATTGTTTTCATAGTTCCGTGGAGGAGCCAGTCTTTGAGCCGTTAATGTTTTGGCAGCGCGAGACAAAAGGTGTGTGGAGCGGAGTAGCCGAGTTCAAAAGCGCTGTGCCAAAAACTCACAAAAGGACATTATCTGTTTAGTGTTGTCACAATACAACTCCATTTCCATACTACACAGTTGGGTCAATACCTATTTCGATATTTGCCAGTGATTAAAGAATAGAATGTACATTTCCTACACTAAATAAAAACAGATATATTAATGGTCCTATATTACACAAAATTGACTCTTTTGAGCTTTGAACTATGATAGAATGTTGTTACCTCCTCAAAAATATACGTGGAGTTGCGTTTTTGTTTCAATTATCACTGCAAATTTCTCTGATCAGGCCAAGATTTCAAAACTTCTATCAGGTTTTTCATCTTGTTTTCAGATTTATTATCTACTTACTAGTTCTGAGACTGCTTCGTTCTAGTCTAGAGGTCGTTTATTTTAAGATCACTTGTCTAGTAAAATTATCTCGCTGCATGGACAGATCATTTCACTACTTTTAAGTCATTTTCTGTTAGATTTAAGTGGTTATATGTTACATTTTATCTGTCTACATCTCCAACACTCAAAATGCTCTATTCCACCTTACGAAACCAGTAGATATTCTAATAATTCTAAAATAATAACTTGTTTTAAAATTAATTCTTGTCTACTATTTCATTTAATTACAAAAAAAAAAAAAAAAAAAAAACAATTACAATTTTTGATGTAATCTGATTTTTTTTTTTTTTTTTTGCGAGTTCGTTCATATTTCCAATCAAATGCGACTTGTGTGTGATCTCCAGTGTGAACTTTAAACGCCCCAAAAGTGTCCCGCATGCACATTGGAGGACACAACAACGTCACAGCGAGCATGCTCAGTATTTTTACAGAAGTCGCCTAAACGCTGCGTGTACTGTTGGCACATTTAATGTTAGCTCTAAAAAATACTTGGTTTGTGATAAAGTTGATTGCCGCCCTCTAGTGGACGCCTTTGGTTTTAAGTTTTGTTTTCTGCCGCATGCGTTCGTTTTCAAGCGTGATCAGTTCTCTTTGTTCATCTTTGTCGGTAAGTTTGGCTTGTTTGATGTTGTAATATTGTTTTCTTGCATTGTTATACATATGGTGAAAGTTGAACAGTGGTTCGACACATTCACGGTGTTGGCTATTGCTGGTTTCTGTTGCAACTCCATCCTGTTTTGGGCTAGGTAGTGGGGCTTTTATTTTGCAGGAAAATATATGTTATTGGTTATGTATCACATCTAAGAAACTACATACAATTTGTTAATACACATTTTTTTGGGTGTTCTGTTGCAGTTTTACAGATAAAGAGACAAGTGTGGAGATAGTGACGCCATCGTGAGGACAAAATACTGAGCTTGTGTCCCAAAATCCGGCCCAGTTCTTGTTAAAATGGACAGGTTACACGTCCATGGCCGCTTTGTTTGTTTGAATCTTTAGCCTCCTTGTATTTGGCTCGCAGGCTTTTTATTTTTCGTTGACATTGGAGCCAGGACCGTCTGTAGCTGCACTCGGCCATTTCTTTGGCAATCATTTCAAAAACTGCCCGGTTCTGAAAAGACCCCTCCAATTTGACTTGAATGCAACGATCCACCGCAAATATGAATGAACTCACAAACCTCACTTTCCCTCCATTGACTAGACTCCGAGCCTGACGTGTAGGTGAAATGAATGTGACCTGGTTGTTCAGACTGAAGTCACATGTCAAAAGATCAGATATGCATCAGTTTTAAGAGCACATATCCAAGTGGTCTGGGTCACATTTGAAAAAATCTGATTATCGTCATTAAAAGATCCGATACAGGTCGCATGGGGCGAAAAAATTGGATTTGGGTCCCTTCAGGCTGCAGTCTGAATGTAGACTTAGTGACATTCATTACCACTAATCCATCTCTGCCAACAGGGTTTCCCCATCAGATGCTTAAGTAGTAGTTTAAGTAGTTTCAGTTTTGTTTTTGCCACTGACTCCCTGCTTTGCTTGCTCCTTGCACTACATCACTCCCCCTTCGGAGTGACATCACAGCCGTCAGCATGCATCCCGCTAAAAATGTATTACTCAGACATGCATGGATGACATCTAAAACCATTTCAGGCATGTTTTTGATGAAGGAACATTATAATATAGTAGAAAAGTCCAAAAAGTTCCATTTGAATAATACTTAAAATGTCATTACAAAAACATTATTATTCTGTCAGCTCAAAATGTTCTGTCCCACCTTCTGATGTCACAAAGTGGTAGTTTTCAAGTTAAGATTTACCTTTTAATTTAGTTGAGATTGGCAATTCCAGGGCTGAAATTATCCAAATGATTCTAGTGAAGGGTGTGGAGTTTAAAAACACAGTGGAGCACTTCCTGTATTACTTAGGGCAGGTGTTTCCTCCAGTGAGCTACTTTTACAAAACAAAAATGCCAAAGAGCAACTTATTTTATCAGTCACAAAGAAATTGTGTATATATAAGAGCCTCTGCAAGTGTTAGAAGGGGAACAGTTAGATGTCTATAAAACATTAATCATTATCCATTTATCAGTGCACAAATGTAGGCATGAAAATTATACATTTACAATGATAATTAATGAAATTTTTCTTATTCAACACAATACATAGACTTCAGAAATACCTCGACTATCTACTCTGACTGAGGTGGAGAGCTACTGGTAGGTCCCGAGCTACAGGTTGACCCAGGGTGGCCAGATTTTCAAAATCAAAAACTGGGACACCTCTGGTTTGGAGTGGTTGGTAATAATAAAATTGTGAAAGAAGCATGAAATTAAGGAAAATTGTTCTGCACTTGGCACATTCATGACTTATTCACGCCTAACATGAGTCATATTTTCTTTGCGTTTTGGTCATTTTTAAGCAGCTCTTCTGTATTTTACTAGCCTTATTCGTCAGTCGGTTTCACTTTGTGGAAACCGTCTGACCTCACAGTGTTAGAATTTGTTTGCTTAATGGTAGACAGGTACTGTTTTTTATTTAACCTGCTGCTTCATTTAACTTGCTGCTATGTATCCCATAGGAAGAAGCGTCTTTCCCCTTGATGAAATTCACCAAACATGGAGTTAATACAATTATCTAAGACTGAGGAGGAGGACCACGCCCCCTCACCTGTGAACCACAGCTCAGTTCGACCACACCTCTAATTTCCCGGAAGCCTATATGTAGCAGCATTTCCCATCATCCCAGTTTGTCTCAGCTAACTCGACCCCACCCTCCCACCCCCTATCTTGTTTGTCTTTCAGCCTAAGATGCCTACGAGAGGGGTCCCGTTCCGGCTCGGCCAATTGTAGATTGAGACGGAGCCCGCACCCAGAGTCTCAACCCAGCCATCTCTGCCCCTTATACATCACCAATAAACTTCTTTCGCACTATGTCGTTCTGGTGTGGTCCTTGCTAGTGAAATTCTTTTTGTTCTGACTTTAAATCCTCGATCACATGAATCGTTGCCAACACATACTGTATGACTCTTCACTGATTGGCTGGTGCGCAAACTCACACTTCCGGAGTTTTTGCAAACCGTCTAGTGTATTTTGATTCCTGACCTAGTCGCGGGAGAGAAATCAAATTGAGCGGAGGCACTAGGTGGTGCCAGCCTGGATAGTATTTCACCTCAACAAATGACAATTTCTGCCTCTTTACTGTCGGCAGGGATTGGTTTTGTCAAAAATAGGGACACTTGGGATAGTTCTTCTATAAAACTCAGAGAAGAACTCAAGTATGATCCATTTATCCATTTCATTTACAAGAAAAATAACAAAAAATCTCCACATTTTCCTTTTGGTGAAACAGTCACTAAAGCCACATGAGCTGTTGGCAGGCACTGTTCACTCAAAGAACAGAAATAATCTCCACCAACCGAAAAAAATATGGAAGGGAACAGCCCAGCTGCTTTATAATGTCTCATCTCAAAATGTCACATACTTTATTATCCTCCATATACAATGTCTCCAAAGTAACCGAGCGTCTAAGAAATTGATGGTTCCATTAGCATTTGTGGAATACCGCACGTGAAATCTCATTAACATTCGGCGCAGGTAGCCCAGCGTCTCATCTGACCGACTTAAATGGAAAAAAAAAAAAACCTCTGTTCTCGCAATGTAGAAAAGACCGTAAGCTGAAAATGACATTGGTGGCACTGATGGAGTCCGAGCACCGCGAGAAACGATGGCAGGTTGGCGTTAACGTACACGTGGCCAGACGGTAATTCCGCTGGTAACCACACGTCCGTGAAAAGATGTACGAGAGAGGGAAACGGATGAAACGGATGAGGAGACGCAGAAGGTGAGCGGTGAGAGTCACGTGTGTTCGGAGGAGGGTTAAAGGGGTCGTAAACTTTAATATCGACAAACATACCTCTGAGTAATTTGGTTAAAGAGACGGGCAAGGTTATATCAAGCCGCTAGAATATGACCTCAGTATGCATATATAGTAAGGCCTGAACGTTGTAGACTTTTGCGGCTGATACCGATAGAAGGGTGGAGGTGCTGAGAGCTGATATACTTAAAGGTTGTTTTGTTTCAATCATGTTTGAGTAATCCTGCTTTATAGACCCTTTTCACAACGGCTCTAGGTTGGTGGAACTTCCGGTTAATGGTGGCGCTTTTCGATGGATAAACCTGACTCATCACCAAATCTTCAACCAACAAGGTCGACAAAGGACATAAATTGAAGACTTTATCCACAACTATCAAGGCAAGAAAGACGAAAGCTTAAACACAAACAATGACCAGGATTAGCAAACTACTTCTGAGCAAAATTAATGTTGTGGTCATCAATAAAACATAAGAAACTTGTTAAGTTTGATTGCTAGACATGTAATCTGTGAACATCTCTAGCATTTGAACTGCACTAAACTATCTATCTCTATCATGAAATCGATTTTTAATTTTGATTCTAGTATCAGTCTTTATGAATTTTTGTCCATAAAACAACATTAATTGGAAGTTCTGCAACCCTACCGAGCAGGACTTCCGGTCATTGTGAAAAAGTTTCGACTGTTCACTGGTGCTCTTCCTCATAGTGGTCACATCAGCTGACCAGACACATCACAGCAACATGACCTGATCACTCTGAGGAAGAGCTCTGCGAACTCTTAGTCTGAAAAAAGAACCCAATAACATAAATTATCGGAAAGACCAAATGAACCTCACTGGATTAGTCTATCTACATCCTCAAAGCTCAAACGATGAGGAGTTTACAAGTAAACAGTTATCTTTTACCTTTTGTTCAGTGGACAAAAATGGCACTGCCCATGTGACACCAAAGTCCAGGCAAAAAAAAATTATAGGATAGGGTGACCAAACGTCCGTTTTTCCCCGGAGGTGTCAGTTTTTTTGCGTTCTGTCCTGGGCATCTGTTTTTTTTTTTAAGTGATGGAAATGTCCGGGTTTTCATTACCGTTCATTGGGTCATTAAATGGAGCGTCTCTCGTAGCGTCTGTGACTCAGAAGGAGCGAGCAGACACAAACAGTCGGTCAGTCTGCAACATGCCGAAGCACAAATGCACATTCAACGATGACTTGTACAAGAAATTATTCATTTTCCATCCTGGTCGGGACAAATGTGAGGCCATCTGCACAGGTTGCGAGGTGAGAGTAGCTCAGCGTTGAGGTCCAACCCCCTACCCCCAGTAAATTGTCCGGGTTTTCACAAACGGAAATATGGTCACCCTAATATAGGAGAGTTTGGGACTTGGAAGAAAGTTTGGACAAAACCGGTGTAATTTTCCTGGATTTTGCCGGGTTTTTAGGAGTTAAAAACAAAAAAAAAATACAAATAGGTGGCAGTAAAGGTCTTATTTCATATGCAATAATCCAGCAAAGCACATTATGGAAACATTTTCAAGAACAAAATACAGAATATATTCCCTAGGACATTTAGCATTTTCTCATCTTTTTATGGCAAAAGGAAAATCAATTTCTGTCAAGTGGACAAAAGTAATTTTTTTGAGTGAAGACATTTCGCAGCTCATCCAAGCTGCTTCTTCAGTTGTGGTCAGACACTGGTGGGTTACATCTTGCTGTTCTGACATGCTGCTATTTAGACATTAACCTCTAATTGACAGAGTAGCAGCATAAACATTATTTTTCAATTGTTCCACTACTTTGACATATTTTTTCAAACATTCCACTTTTCCAACATGAATAATATTATACTTTGCTCTCCCATATATCATAAGATGCTTGGGCCAGTGCAAAGCAGAGAATACTTCAGAGAATACTTCGGCCACACAGGATATCAGACAGTGGGAAAATGTCCCAGTAGCCATGGAAAACTAGCCTGATTCATCAACTGGTTTCATTTCATGGTAACCATCTGACCTTGCAGCATTAGGATTTGTTCGCTTGATGGTAGGTGGGTACTTTTTTTATTTAACAAATCACTGCAATTTGGTCGTGACTAAGGTGACCATATCTCCGTTTGTGAAAATCCGGATACCCTACCGGGGGTGGGGGATGGGGCCTCGACATTATGCTGCTCTCACCTCGCAACCTGTGCACATGGTCTCCCACATGGAAAATGAAGAATTTCTTGTACAACTCATCATTAAATGCACATTTGCGCTTTCGCATGTTGCAGACTGACCGACTGTTTGTGAGTGCTCGCTCCTTCTGAGTGCACATAGAGCACTAAGAGAGCCACTCAATTTTATGGCCACAATGAACAATAATGAAAACCCACACATTTCCATCACTTAAAAAAAAAATAAAACAGCTCAGGACAAGACGCAAAAAACAATGTCCAGGGAAAAACGGACGTTTGGTCACCCTAGTCGTGACGTATGCAATGCGCCATATCCCGTAGGAAGAAGGGCAATAACGTCTTTCCCCTTGATAAAATTCACCAAACATTCTCTTTATTCAGGCTTTAAATCCTCGATCTCGGGAATCATTGCCAACACAGAATGTACGGCTTCGTCTACATCCATCTCGATGCTTTGTTTATTGTTGTGTTGTACCACAAAAGGGACCCAGACAAGCGCTTGAGTTTGTCGTCATGGCTTCTCAGCTCTTCGCTGATTGCCGGGTGCCCGGTCTATAACTTCCGGGGTTCTTGGAAACCGTCTATTGCAGTGTCAATTTATTTTGGTCCAGGGGCCATATCCAACCTACTTTGATCCCAAGGGGACCAGAAAAAAAAAGGCATATATATACTGCAAAAATAGCAATAAGTTCAAATATTTGTGCAGAGAAATGCAAATCTATTACAGAAATATTTTTGAATTGATGAACTCTTTCTTTTACAAAACATTATAATTTAATGAACAACCTGAAACTTTAAGAAAAATGCAATTTCAACACAATGTTTTAACATTAACTTATATGCAAATAGGAATAAGTCAATTTTTCTTGGAAAATTCTGCACTCGGCTCCACTTTTTTCATTTTTGACATTTTTCTGATGAGGGTGTCACGGTCAACAGTCAAAACGATCGTCCTTTAAGAGCATTTGGAAAGAGACAAGTCTTCATTTGTGCTGCTCTGGTGGGAGACGGCCATGCGGAAAATTATCCATATTTTAATAGAAAATATTTTAGTAGAAACTCAGCTGAGGGCCAGATTAAAGGTCTTGGATGTTTGACACCCCTGGTCCAGTGTATTCCAATTCCTGACCTAGTTGCTGGAGAGAAATGAAATTGAGCAGAGGCACTAGGTGACATAGGCCGGCTAAAAAGTGTCGGAAAAACAGCAGGTCTAAATCGAGGCACTGGTGGACACTGTCGTATATCTGAAGGGAGGAGCTAACTACACTGAAACTAACACACCTATTTGTTTACCTTCTGTGTTTGTTTGGTAGGTCTATCGAAGTGTGAACTGTGCTTGAATCATATTTGCCATAATCATTTAGGCCCCCGATGGTGCATACAGGCCATCACTATTGTTTTCCACTTGGATGAGCAGTGAAACGCCTTCAACTCAATAAAAACTTCTGTATAGTTGAGAGAATTACATTTTTCTTTTGCTGTGGATCCTACCTGCACGGCTTAGAGATTACACATACATTTTTTCCTCCATGCACTTTTCGCGTCTGGTAAACAGGCCAGAAAGCGTGGGAAGCCTGCCTAAGGGTATTTTTGCTCTTTTCCAGCCCACCACTGAAGTAAACAACCTGATGGGGCGGTCAGCGTAAATGTGTGCGCACTGTGGTTTTTAATTATTATGTGTGAATGCTGACAATTCACACCTGTTTTCACGGCTCATTCACACACCACATCATTTCTATTGGTTACATCAACACTCCGAGTAGCCCTGTGAGGTGACTGCTTTAGTTTATAAAAAAATAAAATAAAAAAAATGAACAGAATCAGAGTAAAGCATCATGTTTCCCAGTCTTTTTTTGACAGCAGCGTTATAAAGAGACTAAGAGCAGATGAGTAGACACGAACACACCAGGGACGGCTCCTCCTGACACGTTCCCATGCTCCACACACAGAGATAAACTCCAGCGCTGGGAGATGGAGTCAAGAGGAGAGACTTAACAGATTCAGAGTCACTTCATCTCCAGTCCCAGAGGCGTCGCGCTGACAGTGTAATCCTGCCAATGGATGCACACACTGGTAATAGAGCAGATAGGAGCCAGAATGAGGCTTACAATGAAGTGTTATTCCTTGTGCGACGGTTTCTATTTTCCGTAGATGGGATACTTGCTATGCTGATGTATTGAATGAATTATGAAGTAGATATCAAAAATGCAAGGTTCAATTTAAATGTACCTATATTTTTCTCTCATATTCAAACTGTCAAGGTGAACTGCTGAAGGAAGTGGATTGTATTTGGGCTCAGGCAGAAAAAATAAATGGGTTGTCACGATGCTAAAATTTAAATTTGATTTATTTCAGGCTTTTCATATTTCAAGCTACTATTTAGGAACAAACTTGATACTCAATAACTATTCCGTGATGATAATAAAGACACTATTTAGACAAAGCCTGCGTTGATCAGATCTCAGAAGCTCAGGAGGGCCGGTGTGGTGTAGGATTTTGACCCCGCGGTGAGGTGACCCCAGGGTCAACATACCATATAGAGGCTTTGCACCGTCACGTGTCCCCCATGGCAACGGTAACTACGCCGCCGTGACACCGGGCACGCTATGTCATTGACTTCAGCAGCGTCGGAGAAACATGGGCAGGTTTTGTTGTGTATTTGGTTGTTCTAGACGCTCTGAAAGGGATAAAATGATTTGTTTCTTCACTGTTCCTCTGGAAATGACTCATCAGGAACTCAAACAAGGGAATTATCGAAAAAAGAGTCGGGAATTATGGCTAAAGAACATAAACCACGAAGAGATTTCCAATGGAGTTATCAAGACAACATTTACTGAACTAAAATGTAAAAAGTAAACATTTGCAGTGTGAGTGGCAGTAGAAACTGTATCTTCCAACACACATATAAACATGTCACTCATCGTAGGACCCATGTTTTCTTCATTGTCTTGCTTATCCACAACTGTGTCTTCTAGAATTAATCACTTTTTGTTACTAACATTCGCGAGGATCTTTTCATGGCCGATTCTTTCGAGGTTCGGCTCACAGACTCTTTGACTCGTGCGTCATGTTGATCACAGGAGCCCAGTGTGGGTTCGTTGAATCATAAACTAGTGCGGGTTTTCCTGGATAAATTAATGACATTTTAGTTCAGTAAATGTGCTTCTTTCATTAAATAAGCTGTGAAACAATTTAAATAGCAAATATGTTGATGAAACTTCGGGTGTCTCGATGGTACCATTGGAAATCTCTTTGTGGTTTTTGTTCTCTAGCCACAATCCGCATCTTTTTTTCGATAATTCCCTTGTTTGAGCTCCTGATGAGTAATTTCCAGAGGAACAGTGAAGAAACGAACCGTTTTATCCCTTTCAGAGCGTCTAGAACAACCAAATACACAACAAAACCTGCCCATGTTTCTCCGATGCTGCTTAAGTCAATGACATAGTGTGCCCGGTGTCATGGCGGCGTAGGTACCGTTGCTATAGGGGTCACGTGACGGTGCAAAGCCTCTATAGTATGTTGACCCCGGGGTCAGAATCCTATTATGGTATGTTGACCCCCCCCCACAGAATATTGACCCCCCCCTATGAAAATCTATATTTTATTAATAAGGAACTTGAATTCTATAGAAAGACTTTGAGTATTAATACTATATCTGTAAATTAAAACATATTGACATATTTAAAAGTGTTTTTTGAAGAACTCAGATTAATTTTTTATTCTGACTATAACTTTTGAATGTTAAAAATAACTTAGTTGTTTAAACCCATATTTTAGTGAAAATGAGATAAGTAGTTATTAATTAGTTAGGTAATCAAAGTGATGTATAATGATTTGGAATCTTGTTAAAATAGACAGGGCTGATCAACGGAGTAGTTAAATAGGGGAAACCTATGACTATAGTAATGTGACCCCCCAGTATGTTTATTATAGTTGTTATGATGTAAAGTAAGAAGTAATGTTAGTTGAATAATGACAATGATCTATTATATATAAAAAAGGTCAAAATCCTATGACTATAGTAATCTGACCCCCAATATGTTTATTATAACACAACATGACTAAATTCAAGGTCATTATTCTTACAAACCATTGCCTGAATTGGCATTATGATTAAGGATTATCTGAACATAACAAACTAAAAACTATAACAATGTAAAATACAATATAAAAAGTGACTATGTATATGGAATTCTAACAATATGTTCAATTTACACAAAATACCAAGTCGTTCTCCATCAAAACATTCCTTAAAATACCTTAAAAGAAAGTGAATATGTAGTAATATATAATAAAAGTCAATTATATGAGAAATAATGATCAGATAAGTAACTACAAAAAAAAAAAAAATTAAGGGGAGTCAAAATCCTATAGGGGGTCACTTTACTGTAGCGGTATGTTGACCCCGGGGTCAATATATTATGGGCTTGGTTGGAACTTGGATCGGAGACCGCTGGGAATTCCAGGTGCCACAGTGGGGAGCCAGTTGCAAAAACTGTTGTTGTGTCCTTAGGCAAGACACTTGATCCACATTGGCTAGTATGAAAGTGGTGTGTGTGTGAGTGTCGGTGGTGGTCGGAGGGGCTGATGGTGCAGATTGGCAGCCTCACTTCTGTCTCCAGGTAGTAGTAGCTTACCACCAACTGGTATGAAGTGAATGAATAATGCAACAAATTATAAAGGGACTCTTTAGATGACCATGTGGTCTTATATCTGTGTAACCCCTCAGTGGTTCAGGTAGGTTCTATAGTGGTCCATGGGCATATACTATTCTATGTGCTCTGACACAGCTCAAGATCATTCTAATTGGTCTATATAGAGTGTGGTGATGACCTTAAAACCCACAAATACCTAAATAGTCAAAAAGTTCTCTTGCAAAAATTGTCAGCACAACTCCATGGTATTTCAGTGTTTAGTTTAATTAGTTTTGAATGAATTAATCAGCTCTGTGCTATTTTAAGTCAGCTTTATTTGAACAACAGCAACAATAAACAACTGTAATCTATTTAAGGTACATTCAAAAGTGCTTGATAAGAATGAAAAAAAAAAACTGAACAAAACAAATCATGCAACTTAAATCAAATCTCCTGTGTCTGGTCTTTGAGGTACAGACAACCAGGACTTTAGCTCTTTGGTCTTGTAATAACCAGTTTGCTGCACTCTTCTTCTAAACAGGGTGGAGAGATGCCCCTGTGTCTTCTTTTGTGACAAGAAAACCCATTTCACAGACGACAGAAGACACTGGAAGGACCAGCATGATCTGAACCATGTGCATTATGTTCTAAAAACTACAAAAGACTGCACCAAAGTTACCTTATGGACACACACAATTGCACCTTATTGTATTGTGAGGTTCACTGGTTAACATCAGCTCTCACAGACTGATGTAGGACATGTCTTTGAACATCAAGCTTCAAAGCCACAAAATCCTCCTTTGTCAGCTCATTGTTTATGCCATTTCTTTAGATAACATGATAGACACATACTTCGTGGTGGCAGATTCTGCAGTATCTTCTCCCACTCTCACTGCAAACTGAGAACACAGTACCTTAGCATTTCTGACACATAATTAGAAGGCTGCAGACATGACCTTTTAGGTGTTTTATTATAATCTTGATTATTGCGTCCATTGCTTGATGCAATTTATTGTAGGTGCATTCTTTACACTTTCCGCAAGCCTGGAGGCGTCTCCTCTGAGAATGTCTGTCTCTTTAGAATGAAACAAACATTTAATTATAAAATCTTATAGTTTTTTGTATTGACATGGAACTTGAGAAGTACCTGAAAGCTCCTTCTTCTGACTGACAGTCAAAGGCTACATTCAGACAGCAGGGCTTAACGCTCAATTCCGATTTTTTGTGAAATCTGATGTTTTTGCGAGGTCGTTCACATTTCCAATTAAATGTGACTTGTATGTGATCCCCTGTGTGAACAATAAATGGCCCGAAAGTGTCCCGCATGCGCACTGGAGGACACGATGACGTCAACCACAGCGAGCGAGCTCTGTGTTTATGGAAGTTGTTCAAACATGGAGGCAGCACTGAGCACCTGGAGATTTTAAAGTTCCTCTCGTACCGAAGCCACAACATGAACAACTTACTTGTTTTAAGGAGGAGATTGAGAAGGAGAAGGACAAGGTTTTTGGCCGTGGCATTTTCTGGGGCAGTGGCAGCAGCAGCAGCGTCTGTTGAAAGGAACGTGTGGATGTGGAGACGTAGCCAAGAGTGGTGAGTGGTGATGTGCTTCGCTTGAGTGACATGGAGTTCATTAACAATTTTCACCTACTTCAGTGCAGAATAGTGACGTTTGTGGCTTGTTGATAAGGTGTAGGTCGAATGAATGCGCTTTGGCCGTTCAGACTGAAGTCGCATGTCAAAAGATCAGATATGTATCAGTTTCAGGAGCACATATCGAAGTGTCCTGGGTCGCATTTGAAAAAATCGGATCTGTGTCGTTCAGTCATTAAAAGATCAGATACAGGTCACATAGGGTCCAAAAAAATCGGATTTGGGTCACTTCAGGCTGCAGTCTGAACGCAGCCAAAGTTAGGCCTTTCCTTAATAGTTTTAGGAAGGTCTTAAACTAGTCAAAACTAGTAGAAGACCACACGATAATGTTTATTTCATTTTGGTATCATGAACAGAGCCTCTTCTTGACATCAAAATGGAGTTTGAAAGTTTGCATCTTGACACATGCCTGGGATCCAGATCAGATACTCAATACTTTCTGCAGAAACAATGAGTAAAGAACTAAACTCTGTTCTTCTCAGTGAGAGAACTGTAAATGTATTTAAAATGAAGGGGAACTAATGAGCTCCTTCATTTCTCATGCATCACTAAAAATAACAAATGTGATTGGACGATCATGTTTGGCTCGAGGTGCGACAGAGGGAGAAGTGACTGTAATCACTCTCTATAAAAACAGTTATCATGCTGGACCTGTCAGGTAATGACAACACTACCAAACAATGGGAAATCTTTGTAGTGAAAAAGTAATGTTACTTAAAATTTAAATGATCACATTGCATCCTTGGTCTAGTGTGATCTAGTGAAGTACAAGACAAATAGTACTATCAGTATTGTAAAGTGCACGCTGTACAAGTGTTCTATGCAAATGTAGCTCACAGCTGACTGGTTCAGATGAATGACAAAATCCACTCCATGAATACATGAATAAATAAACAAGGGAGGAGGCTTTCTATCTCCTCCTGCTCCTAATCTCTGCTGTTCATTTGCACTGTATTTTTTTAATAAATTATTGAGGACTGTACACGTAATAATTTGCTGTGACATCCAAAGTCCAAAATCCCTACATTTTGTGCTTCATACAAATATTGTGGTGTAATTGCAAGTCATTCTGGGAGTAACAAAGGGTCAGTGTACTTGAAAAGTCAAATTCATAGGATAATAACAGAGAATATTTGCACATTTACTATAAACGCCCTGTTAACAGCAATGCATTGTGGGAAGAGACCTTGAAAAATGCTATCATATTAGTTTACTGATTTTTTTACAGCAGCTGGAGAATGCAGCTAAGGCTAAGTGGAGGAAAATACTGTAAAAGCTGAATATCCACTCTACACAGGTTTCAACCATGTTTTGACACTTACCTACTACCTGGTGAATCGCTGACACCGCTTAACCCTTCAAGACTAAGGGCAATTTTAGTACATGTGTCCTTGCCTGGATTTTTTTTTTCTTAATTTTGTTATAAAACTCTCCCTTTTACCCCCTAATGAAGTGTTATACATCCTGTTTTTCAGTACAACCTTTTCTTTCACAATCTGCTGCTGTAGTTGTGTCATATGGCTGTGATAGAAACTATAGAACTAGAAATACATATGAAAGAAAATAATATTCACTTCTTTGGCAAAGGAAAAAGTCAATTTGTCAACGGGACAAATGTTGTTTTTTTTAAGTCGAAAATGTTTCGCAGCTCATCTAAGCTGCTTCTTCAGTTCAGGACTGTCCAGTTGACAAGGTGAATTTCTCCTTTGCCATGGATTCTACCTGGACGACTGAGGGATTCCACACACTTCACTGTCCTTTATTCAAACACACAGCAAACATATATTAACAAACATAAAAATTCTTCATTTAGCACAGGCATGTCCAAACTATGGCCCGTGGGCCAAATGCAGCCCTCAGACAATTTTTTCTTGGCCCTCAGGCTTCCAGGTGAATTGGCCCAAATGACCTTGCATCAATTAAAAATGAACTTTTTTACTGCATGTTTTTGAAAATCTACCTTGATTAAACTAATATTTAATATTTCGTGTGTGGTTTTAAGGATCTGAGCATGAATAAAGACTGATGGCTCATTCTAACATGTTAAACATGCACATATTTCAATGATTCACTGTATTGAGCACCAGTCCACGTCCCTCAATCAGCCCTCTGCTTCATCTGTGGTAGATATGTGGCCCTTGATGAAAAAAGTTTGGACACCCTGATTTAGCGTCTTAGCTTAAAAAGTGCAAAATATCAGTTTGTAAGTGTTCACAAAAAAAAGAAAAAAAAAAAGTGCAGTTGTCTAATTTCTTTACCGGTGTCAATCATGGAAACAATTCCTCTCAAGCACAAGGCATAGTCCCACATCACATGCCTTGCATTTCCATGGTGAACACTGCTTCTTCCCCAGTCTTTGTTGGCAATGTGCACACAACAGCCTTTTATATGATCCTTGCTTACCCCCGTCTCCCTGCACAGAGGTTGGCACAGGTAAGTGCTCTGCAGGGGTCTTGGCAAAGGGCACTTCTAAAGTAATTCCACATAACTGTGGTGTGAGGTCCTGCAGAAACCCGTAGTGTGCCATGGAACACTGCCCCTTCTCCTTACATGAGTCCATGGGCAAAGTGTGAGCATTTGTGGCGGCAATGTCCAGAAAATTATAAAAAATGGTCCAGTACCATGGTGGTGTGATGGACATTGTAATGTTGAATGAGCTGGTCAGACAGGTCTACTCCTCCCATGTCTTTGTTGTACTCCACAGTTTTGGCACGGAATCGACCTTGTCCCCCATCTGCCATCCTGACCCTTGAAGCGCTGTACCACTGTGTCTCCTGTGAAGGCTGGATGAATGGTGGAGCACACAGACACTTCAAGGGAGTCCAACCACTTCACAAAAACAAGTGGACTATCTTTAATCCACCAGATGGTTCCTCGTGGACCCTGTTTTGACAGACAATAGTTTTTTTGTGTGGGGACAGCATTTCCTGTTATCTCTGTAGGTGCCACATGGCCCAATATTCAGAGCATTTAGGTCTTTGAATAGTTTGGGACTTGTGTAAAAGTTGTACATGAAAAGGTTATAGCCATGACCCAGGTAAGAAGATTTGATGAGGGACATCACTGAATCATAGGAAAGGCCCCATGCCTGATACAAACTGGGACTTCTCCGTGTAAATGACAAAATCCACTGGGTACCCACTGTCACTGTCAGCCACAACAAACAGTTTGGATACTGTGTCACACACACATATACTGTGTCCCAGTGTGCACCTTTGTTTCCACCATCCTCTCATCAGTGGAAATGTTCTACCTGTGCTGGTAGTGGGAGTTACACGCTGTAGTAATGAAGTCCAGCAATGGCCTGAGCTGTAACAGTTTATCATGGAAAGGACCTCCTTTTTTCTGGTCATTGCCTGGGCCAAAAAAATGGAGGGAGCGTGTCACGTGGCTAAGAACACAGTTCCTATTGGACACTTGTTTTCACTATGTCACCACACAGCATGAGTGTGACAGGATAATGCTGTATATATGCTCGGAAAGACACAACTCTCATCTTTTCAAGGGGAAAAAATATAAATTTCTATCTTTTATGGTTAAAAAGTTATGCTCGGATATGTAAAACATGTCAGCAGGTATCTTATATAATAATGTCAGTCTTGAAGAGTTTAAAGCAGCGAAACCTTTCCAAAACTAACTTTGTTCAGGGAAATTAGGTTCTCTGATCTGAATGCTACAATTTACTGGGTTTAGACCTAACCTATTTTAACGTAAATGAAATTCACAGACCAAAAGCAGCACCATCTAACCAAAAAAGACCAAATTACCTTCAAGAAAATAGTTAGGCAATATTATTTGGACACTGAAAGTGCTTAAACTTATGCTACACGCTGCTAACAACTTGATAACAACATTAAGCCTTGCACCCTCAAACAGCGTTCACTGCAGTTTGGAGTGAACTGCTGGAGTCCACTCATCTCCCCTGATGCCGCTAATCCATTTCTGGCGATTAACAAGGTCGTTGGGGATGTTAGAGAAAAATAATCCTTTCTTTTGAGACTTATTTAACCCACAGCGCAGCAAGCACACTTCGGTCTTCAAGATGGCAGTACTAATGAATGTGTGACATCACCCCAGACCTCTGAATATTAAGCCAAGAAGCAGTTGTGTACGGTAGTAAGACAGTGAAGTGAAAATACTTGATAATATTACAAAGAGTCTCGTAAGGTTTATGTAAAAAATCTTGAAGGCACTATGAATAATAGATGCAACCCTGCGTGTATGTCCTTGTGTTTAAAATGCTTAATTAAATCACCATTCTTAGAGGCCAGTAAAGTGATGGTGTAACCAACCTTTATCTCTCTACTCACCAGGCGCTGATGGAGCCAGAGGAGGAGAAAGGGAGGGAGGGAGCTGTGGAAGATGACCGTCAGTGTGATGTGGAGCCACTGGGTTCCACTGGGAGAGAAAAGCCCTGGAGAGGAAGAGAGAGGGAGGGAGGGATGGGAAAAGAGAGGATGATAAGAGAAGAGAGAAACGGGGGGAAAGGTGAGAGAGGGGGTGATGAGGTCAGAGGCATATGAGTAAAAGGCAGGAGAGAAAGAAAAACAGGGTGGTGGATCAGTTTCATGTGGAGCAAATACTGTCAAGCAAGTAAAAAGTAAAAAACAAGCAAACATTGCCTTACAGAAGCCATGTTTACACTGTCTTCCCTTGGCAGTTGGTCTTCAGCCTTTTACATCCTAACCAGTGTATTGGTTTTTGATGAATACAATATCATTTTTTTTATTTACTTTCAGAATAGAATGTCTCTTAGGCTGCGTTCAGACTGCAGCCTGAAGTGACCCAAATCCGATTTTTTGGCTTCTATGTGACCTGTATCCGATCTTTTAACGACAGTCTGAACGACACAGATCCAGTTTTTTCAAATGCGACCCAGGTCACTTGGATATGTGGTCCTGAAACCGATACATATCCGATCTTTTGACATGCAACTTCAGTGTGAACGGCCAAAGCGCATTCATTCGACCTACACGTCTCCACATCCACATCCTTTCAACGAACATCGCTGCCGCTGTCCCATAAAACACCACGGCCAAAAACCTCGTCCTTCTCCTTCTCAATCTCCTTCTTAAAACAAGTAAGTTGTTCATGTTCTGGCTCCGGTACGAGAGGAACTTTAAAAACTCCAGGTGCTCAATGCTCACGTCCATGTTTGGACAACTTCCGTAAACACAGAGCACGCTCGCTGCAGTTGACGTCATCGTGTCTCCAGTGCACATGCGGGACACCTTCGGGCCGTTTAACGTTCACACAGGGGATCGCATACAAGTCGCATTTAATTGGAAATATGAACGACCTCGCAAAAACATCGGATTTCACAAAAAAATCTGAATTGAGCGTTAAGCCCTGCACTCTGAACGTAGCCTAATTGTACAAACCACACTATACACATGCACAACGACATTAAAAGCAATTCACTCTCCAGTGCAGACAGGCACATGGGACATTTACAACTCAGTACAAAAAAGAATAAATAAAAGATAACTAGGTACATAAGTTCTAGTGCAAGACATAAAAAAGGCTGGGACACGCAAGACTACAAAACTCACCGAGGATTGCACTGTATGGAACATTGCACTCAATCAAAATATTGCACTGTATTTATATATTGCACTTAATCAAAAAATATTGCACTGTAATTAAATATTGCACACAGTTAAAGTATTGCATGGTTTTGAATATTGCACTCAATCAAAATATTGCACTATATTTAAATATTGCACTCAATCAAAATATTGCACTGCTTTGAATATTGCACTCAATCAAAATATTGCACTGTAGTTAAATATTGCATTCAATCAAAAATATTGCACTCAATCAACATATTGCACTGTATTTAAATATTGCACTATAATTAAATATTGCACACACTTAAAGTATTGCACGGTTTTGAATATTGCACTCAATCAAAATATTGCACTGTAATTAAATATTGCACGCAATCAAAATATTGCACTGTATTTAAATATTGCACTCAATCAAAATATTGCACTGTATTTAAATATTGCACTCAATCAAAATATTGCACTGCATTTAAATATTGCATTCAATCAAAAATATTGCACTGCTTTGAATATTGCACTGTAATTAAATATTGCACACACTTAAAGTATTGCAAGGTTTTGAATATTGCACTCAATCAAAATATTGCACTGTATTTAAATATTGCATTTAATAAAAAAATATGGCACTGTAATTAAATATTGCACTCAGTTAAAGTACTGCACGGTTTTGAATATTGCACTCAATCAAAATATTGCACTGCATTTAAATATTGCACTCTATTTAATATTGCACTCAGTTAAGATATTGCACTGTATTAATTATTGCACAACAGACGGATGGAAGGAGATCAGGAGATTAAGGGACAGGAATGTGGGGACAGTCAGTGCATGTGTGTGTTCAAAGTTCAAATTGTCTTTCTTTCATGACGATTATTTTATGTTTTCAGTTGTTTTTTGTATTGCGATTTTCAAGTCTTTCTAATATTGCAGATTATTATTATTGCAAATTAAAGCACTTTGAATTATTTAAGTGCGCATTGTTGCCATCCATTTATTTACATAATCATTTTGAATTTATTTTATTAGGACTGGTGTATCGACATTTTCAAACTATGTATCCATTAGGGGGCCACAACCACAATCTCATGTAGGGCCCCTAAATCCCTACAACCGGCCTTGGCTGTAACACGGTGGCTGAGGAGCTTTAGTGGGGCATGTGGGATATGTGCAGTATTATCACATTAGACCAGCGCCACCTACAGGCCCGACTTACAGACCCCCGCCTCTCCACCAGCCCCGCCCTCTCGCTAATGTCATTTACACTCATTTAGAGGAGTTTGTGAAGGACGAGTCTCAGGTCGCCTGTGGCTCTGCTCCAGAACACACGCTGGCTGAAGTACCGACCGAGGAGATCAGATATGTGAAATTAAAAAGTGATACACAGAGGAGTTTGGCTGAGGGGTAATAATCTGAAACATGCCAAAAGAGCTCATACTAAATGAAGATCCTGCATTACGCAAATATAATATAATATAATACTCCCTACAACTGTACAACAACTCACCCTAATGTAACAGATAATACCCCTACATGTGTACAACAACTTGCACCCTTATGTAACAGATAATACTCCTACACGTACAACAACTGCTATGTAACAGATAATACTCCCTACAACTGTACAACAACTGCTTTTATGTAACAAACAACTAATATACTCCCTACAACTGTACAACAACTATGTAACAGATAATACTCCCTACAAATGTACAACAACTTGCTCTTATGTAACAGATAATACTCCCTACACCTGTACAACAACTCACTTTTATGTAACAGATAATACTCCTACAACTGTACAACTTACCCTTATTAACAGATAATACTCCCTACAACTGTACAACTCACCTATATGTAACAGATAATACTCCCTACAACTGTACAACACTTGCTTATGTAACAGATCTACTCCCTACACTGTACAACTGTAACAAATACTCCTACTACTTATTAACAGATAATACTCCCTACAACTGTACAACTCACCCTTATGCAACAGATAATACTCCCTACAACTGTACAACAACTTACCCTTATTTAACAGATAATACTCCCTACAACTGTACAACTCACCTATATGTAACAGATAATACTCCCTACAAATGTACAACGACTCGCTCTTATGTAACAGATAATACTCCCTACAACTGTACAACTCACCCTTATGCAACAGATAATACTCTACAACTGTACAACAACTACCCTTATAACAGATAATACTCCTACAACTGTACAACAACTCACCCTTATTAACAGATAATACTCCCTACAACTGTAAAACAACAGATAACCCTACTATGTATGTAACAGATAATACTCCCTACAAATGTACAACACTATGTAACAGATAATACTCCCTACAACTGTACAACAACTCACCTTAAACAGTAATACTCCCTAACAACTCAACTTTATGCAACAATACTCCCTACAACTGTACAACTCACCCTTATTAACAACTCCCTACAACTGTACAACACCCTATAACAGATAATACTCCCTACTGTACAACAACTCAGATAATACTCCTACAACTGTACAACTCACTTATATAACAGATAATACTCCCTACAAATGTACAACTCACTCTTATGTAACAGATAATACTCCCTACACCTGTACAACAACTCACTTTTATGTAACAGATAATACTCCCTACAACTGTGCAACAACTTACCCTTATTTAACAGATAATACTCCCTACAACTGTACAACTCACCTATATGTAACAGATAATACTCCCTACAAATGTACAACGACTCGCTCTTATGTTACAGATAATACTCCCTACAACTGTACAACAACTACCCTTATGCAACAGATAATACTCCCTACAACTGTACAACAACTTGCTCTTATGAAACAGATAATACTCCCTACAACTGTACAACAACTCACCCTTATATAACAGATAATACTCCCTACAACTGTACAACAACTCACCCTTATATAACAGATAATACTCCCTACAACTGTACAACAACTCACCCTTATATAACAGATAATACTCCCTACAACTGTACAACAACTCACCCTTATATAACAGATAGCCCTATGTCCTGTCAGTCATCATCATTTTCTTTGCACCAATTTTTTTCTTATTCCTGTTGTAATTTATTTTGACTTGAACATATACATTTACATAATTATGCCTTATTTGACACCAGTCCCTTGATATTTTTGCTATTTATTTTGAATTTATATTATCCTTTATATTTTTCTCTTTGCTATTATAATATATTGTGATGTGTGAGCTAAGTCTAAGTCTATAATGTTGTTACGTCATCAAAAACATATCTGAACTTGTGTTTTATTTCATTATTAGTCTGTCTACGTCTCCAAAGCTCAAAATGCTCTGTTCCACCTTGTGATGTCATGTAGAAGTAGTTTTTACCAGCTATGTTCATGTTAATTCTCAGACATACACCTTTTCAAACTACATAGGTCCACTAGAGATGCAGCAGTACTATTCCTTATGTGGTGTGTTGTCATTTATTTTGGCTTAGAAAGGAAAAAGGTGAAGCTTTTCTCAGATATGGAAAGTAAACATCTTCACACAAGCTCCATTTAGTCGTTCATCCACAGAGAGACAATATAGGATAACAGCTGATCTTAGATACTTTACTGGAGCTCAGGAAATGCGGCACATGATCTTAAAGGAACACTGTGTAACTTTCCGGTAGTGTGCCCCTCACCTTCTTGTTTCTATGGATATACCATGGCTCTGTTTGGAATGTTCCATAGTATGACATTAAACAGCTCTATCTTACATCAATTCAATTACAGATCATTTTATAGTTCAAAAAGACGTAGAAAAACAGACTGTGAGCAGGGTCGCTTCTCCACAGATCTAGAATATAGAATAGAATTTATTTATTTTATTTGTCATTGTAACAGATACAAGCGCAGCCCTTGTTCAGTGCAAAGTAGCAATAAATAACTGAAGATAAAAAAAGATAATGTCACTATGGATACTTTTTAAAAGTGCATAAAAGCTCACACACCCACACACATCCCAGCCATGCACATCATCACATTCATAAAAGTAAAATATAAAAATAATGCTTTGGTAGCACCATTTAGTAAAATAATGGCTGTTGGGTAAATACTAGGGGTGTAATGGTACAAAAATCACGGTTTGGTACGTACCTTGGTTTTGTGGTCACGGTTCAGTTCATTTTTGGTACAGTATGGAAACAAAATGCAAAAACATTTACTTGGTGTTTATCTCTGTGTTTATTAAACCAACAATTTGTTTTAACATTATACAAATGGGGAAATAAAGTAAATGCAAAGAGCTGCTTGGTAATACTAATAAGTTAAATATTCTCAAATAAGCAACAAATGTATGAAATATTATAAAAACAGTAAACAAAACGTTACAAAAAGTAAAGTGCAGCACTAACAGTTCCATCATCAAGTTTTACTCCATCTTCAGATTTTTGGCCAGAAAAAACAACTTGTCCACATTGTCTGCTGTAAGTGCACATCTGCAGGCGAGCCGGGGGCGTGGCTACCATAGTTTTGCAGGATTCACGTGGTTCAGAGGGACGTAGTCAAGGCGGGGGGCAATAGTTATCAAGGCGGCTGCCCTAACTATAAAGAACTGCGGGAAACACTGCCCCAATCACGTACAAGTTCCCTCATGAATATTAAAGATTAAAGAGCCGAGCCTCCGTGTAGCTGCACATGAAGTGGTGGAATGTAAATACACACAAACAGGGCAAACTCACTCATGCACAGCCCTGCACCGAACCAAACGTCCCAAAACGGTTCAGCACGAATACATGTACCATTATACCCCTAGTAAAAACTGTTTTGTAGTCTGTTTGCCCAAGTTTTTATATCTGACCTGCAACTTGGTCTGGTTTGGTCTCCATGAAGACAAAAAGGTTTAATGTCATACTGTGCAACATTCCATAGAGAAAAGCAGGTGATAGACCCTCCACTAGAAAAGTTACAAAATGCACTTTTAAACAAGACAAGGGTGTGATTTGGGAAAATGTTGAATTGTGATTTTCTGATGAGCATTGCTGTTGTTTTAAAGTGGACCTATTATGCAAAATTAACTTTTTAGAGCTTTTAACCATGTTATTAGTTACTGTTATATTAGCCGTTTCATCTTCTCATTTACCATTTCGAAGTTGTATTAAGAGTGATATTTATTCTCCTGTATTCAATGCTTCAATCCACCCTTGTTTTCACTGGTACACGCCCATGTCAGCTTTTCTGGAGGCAACCTAATAAAGAGAGTCCAGGAGAGTTAGTACAGTTCACAGCAGGTCTCTTTATTTGGCTCAAGCAGGTACAGGTCTTGATTCAGCTGATTACAGAAGAATGTCTCAAAACGTCTCCTAAACATCTCAAAAAAGTACAGCAAAGAAGGTAGCTTTATACTGACCATATGACAAATATTAACTTATTATATAACTTGTTCAGTAAGTATGTTGGACTCCGCCAGGGCTGGTCACCGGTTCTGTTCATTGTATGGACATTTGTTTCTCATATCGAACCAGGACCTACACTGGGGCGGTGCAGCCGAGTGTGAAGCGGCTGGGATGAAGATCCTCTTCCAAGTCCGAGGCCATGGTTCTCGACCGGAAAAAGGTGTCTTGCCCTCTCCGGGTGGGTGGGAGTCTTTGCCTCAAGTGGAGGAGTTCAAGTATCTCGGGGTCTTGTTCACGAATGAGGGAAGGACGGAACGTGAGATTGACAGGCGGATCGGTGCAGCTTCGGCAGTGATGCGGTCGCTGTATCGGACCGTTGTGGTGAAGAGGGAGCTGAGTCGAAAGGCGAAGCTCTCGATTTACCGGTCAGTCTTCGTTCCTACTCTCACCTATGGTCATGAGCTCTGGGTATGACCGAAAGGACGAGCTCGCGGATACAAGCGCTCGAAATGAGTTTCCTCCGCAGGGTGGCTGGGTGCTCCCTTAGAGATAGGGTGAGGAGCTCAGTCACACGGGAGGAGCTCGGAGTAGAGCCGCTGCTCCTCCACGTCGAGAGGAGCCAGTTGAGGTGGCTCGGGCATCTGTTCCGGATGCCTCCTGGGCGCCTCCCTCGGAGGTGTTCCGGGCATGTCCCACCGGGAGGAGGCCCCGGGGAAGACCCAGGACACGCTGGAGGACTATGTCTCTGGGTGCCTGGGAACGCCTCGGGGTCCCCCGGAGGAGCTGGAGGAACGTGTCTGGGTGAAGGAAGTCTGGGAGTCCTGCTTAGGCTGCTCCCGCGACCCGGCCGGATAAGCGGACGAAATGGATGGATGGATGGATAACTTGTTCATGGGATGGTACATGTTAATGAGTTCAAATACGCCTCTTTCTGCCTCGTTGGCCTTCCAAATCCCAAAACATTAAACTCCAACATGTCTCTCTGCCTCGTTGACATTTCAAAGTCCAAAACACTGAGAACATCTATATGAATTAACATGGTTAAAATGAAATGTTAACAACAAAGAGAATAATTCTTACACCCACTAGCCTAATTCATCAGCCGGTTTCACTTCGTAGAAACCGTCTGACCTCGCAGTGTTAGAATTCGTTCGCTCAATGGTAGGTGGGTACTTTTTTATCATTTAACCAATTGCTGCTATTTGGTCGTGACGTATGTAATGCGCCGCTAACGGGGCTAACTGGTATATTACGCTTTTCCCAAATCTTGTAAGAAGAAGAACAATAACGTCTTTCCCCTTGACAAAATTCTCCAAACATTTTCTTTGTTCCAGCTTTAAATCCTCAATCTCGGAAATCATTGACAATACAGAATATAAGGCTCTTCGCTGATTGGCTGGTGCCCGAACTTGCACTTCCAAGGTTTTTGCGAATCATCTAGTGCAGGGGTCTCAAACTCAAATACCTGGGGGCCACATTAGAGAAAGTCTGAGTGAGGCTGGGCCGCATGAGTTCGATAAATGGTTGCACGGGAATAAAAGGAGAAAGAACAACATGCAACACACTTTCTTAATCTTTAATAACAGTTCAGAATATGAAAAATGATTCAGATCGTAAGAACTAATACGTCTATCTTCTTCTTTTGCCTACTCCTTGCTGGTTGAATGGCTACGCTTCATCTTGCACAGCTGAGAGATATTTGGCTTGCAGGCGGAGCATATGAGATCTCAGGATAGATTGAAGATGCTCATCAGTGAGCTTGACCTGTATTAGGTGCTTTCACACCAACAGTATTTGGTGCGCACCAAACGGTCCATTCGAACCGAAGTGTTAGCTCGGTTCGTTTGCGTTGGTGTGAAAGCGTAATCGACTCTGACCCGGACCAACTCAAGCGGATCGAGACCTCAAAAAAGAGGTGTCTTGTTTCGCTTGAATCCGACCTTGGTGTGAACGCCAACCCAAGTCCAAACCATAGACGCAGGGTCCAAACGAACTATTCGAATGCATCATGGAGAAACGCGTCTCCTTTGCCTGTAATGACGCGCTGTACGGCTCCGGCGCAGTAACAGATTGTTGTCCAGACGCAGCCGCGATTCATTTTCGAATTATTTTACCAACAATGGCCAATAAAGAGAATGTAACACACGAAGATCAGAGCAAGTCAAAAATGGGGTGTGTATTTCTTTTCAGGACTTGCACAGAGGTCCCGGTGTTCCCCGTCATTAGGAACAAGCATTTTTATTTTCGGCTTTAATTAACCAAATAATTTTATGGCAAGGCAATCGCCTTCAATTGATTCACTTAAAAAATGTCCTGCTTTTAGCCTAGTGTCAGAAATACAGTCGGACTAATCCAAACCGAGTCCCGAACCAGCAGAGCAGCTCCGGTTCTGTCCGGGCTCACGTGGAGCGGGGAGTGAAAAGCGCTTTCCCGGGAAGAACCAAATGCGCGGAGGACGGACACCAACTAAACTGGATCACGCTTCTGTCCGATGCTTTGCACCACCTCGGAACCAGCCGGTTTTGAGCGGGAGGACAAGCAGCAGCGCATTTTCACTTTCCCGCATGGGACCAGCACGCAGACGGCGGAACGTACCCGCTCAGACCCAGTCATTGCGCACTGGTCTTTCTCGCCACCGTGGAACCAGCATGGAGGACAGAGCCTCCGGACCATTGACAACGTGCTTGTAGGACGACAGAAGACCAAGGACAGACCCAGCGCCCTGAGAAGCTGCGCGCTACTGTGAGCGCTGTTGGCTTCTGTTTCCCGAACTCTGGCTGATGCGGTGAGTTTGTAGAAAGTTCACATGCTGTTATGATTCATGGTGATAAGATGAGGACGCCCGCGGTATTAACAGGAACATCAGTATTGGTTACTGGAGATATCACTTTCTACCGGGATACAGAGGCTGGTTTCGGACCAGTTTTGGTTCGTTTGCCGGTGTGAAAGCGGACCACACTGAGTGTATCTGCTTCTCGTATGTCAAAACATGGATGGAAGACGCTTGTTTTTGCCTCGTACTTTTTGCTAACATGTCGCCAAGCCTTGGATAGATCATGCAGTTTTGTGGTGCTTGCATATGATGGACAGCTGTGTTTGCCGCTGAGTGCGCGTGGATTTGGCGAACATACGTGGAGTTTGGTCATCGGGTTGCCAGCAAGTTACGCACTGAGTATTGAGCAGGTAAACAGACTGTCAATGTTTTTTATTTCTTATTAAACCCCTCCAATAAAGGTCCATACTTATGAACAGGGAATTCTGTCAGCGCCTCCTCTGCTCTGTGCTCTGATACTGTGGTTGTGGGAGCGTAAAGTAGTGCGCACACATTACACCATGTGTGGTTTGTTTTGGTTCTTCGTGACGCCGTATGTGCGCGTGTAATTAACAGATCCATTATCCTTCAGCTGTCAATAATCTGTTGTGATATGGGCATAGGTCACTTAGGATCTAGTGTATTCTGATTCTTGAACTAGTCACTGGAGAGAAATGAAATTGAGCGGAGGCACTAGGTGGCGCCAGCCTGGCTACACGCTCCCTGCTATGTAACGACTTTCTTCTCAGATTTTACTTGTTTAATCAGTGGTGCATGTGATTTAGAAATGTTGCGTTGTCGTTTTAGCACAAATGAAAAAAATAAAAAAGTCTGGCACTCACTAGTTTGACCTGCAGCTGTACATAGAAGATGCAGACAACTTTTTTTTTTAGAGTTTTTAACCATCATCTTTGTTGTGATGATGTTTTACAGTGATGTCATCTCCCATTGGGCTCCATTGTTTTCTAACACAGAAATAAGTGGACTTGATTCTTTTATGAAGCTGTTTTAGAACAATATTGCAAAACAAATTACAACATAATGATCTACCGGTTTCATTATAACTATACAGCAGGCATAATATGTCCTTTTTTAATAATAGGATTCTGTTCACATTTTAAACGTATCCAGAAGAATTAACCAAAAGACTAATCATACACATTCAAATTGCAATTTCATTTCAGTTGTGATTAAACAACAACAAACAATATCGAAGTGAGCCATTACTGACTGGTCATGTGTACAACTCAATTCAGAGCACTACACATTTCAATTTTTGTTCATTAGTTGAAAAAAAATAAATAAATAAACACAACAACAACTTTTTAACTTGTCTATGAGTTAAAAATGTATATGTGCAACAACTCACCTTTATGGAACAGATAATACTCCCTACAACTGTACAACTCACTCTTATGTAACAGATAATACTCCCTACAATTGTACAACAACTCACCCTTTTGTAACAGATAATACTCCCTACAACTGTACAATAACTCACCCTTATGTATCAGACAGTGGTGAACTGTGGACCTGGACCCTGGGCCTTCATTAGGATCAATTGCTGGCTATCATGACATCATATGAATAAATAAATAAATTAATTAATGAAGCTTACTTCATATATTATTATTATTATTATTATTATTATTATTATTTAATAAGCATAAGCTACTGTTCAGCAAATACAGAAGGATATAGCAGGCTCCCTTGGCCGGCCTGGGCTCTGAGCTCCTGCCGCGGGCTCTTAGCTCCAGCCGTGAGCTCCGAGCCTCGGCTGCGTGCTCCACCCCAGCCATGGGCTTCGAGCCTCGCTCCAAGCTCCGGCCTGGCCTCTGAGCTCTGGTTCCTGGGTCGTCCTTTCATCTCTTCTTTCAGACATTCCCAGTGTGTTTTTGACACTGCGGTCTCGCTTATATTTGCTGTCACAGGGTATTCGCGAAGGCCCGGAAGATGTCATTTTATGATCCCGCCCATAACTCAATGAAATATGACTGGCTAAGACAACTGTCAATCTCAAATTCATCCCCACATTGACTTGTGTTGCGCGGGCCTTCGTTCTGGCCACCGAAGGCCCTGTAGGTGTTTCTTTAGTTCAGTGCCTGCAGGGAAAGTCATTGATTTACCCAGATACCATTGGAAGGAAAATTGTGATTGGTCCATTTCTATTTCATTATATTAACCCTTTGTTTCCCAAGAAATATCAGTCCAAGTTTATAACAATGATCTAGAAATTATTACTAGTGTGTTGTTTATTACTTACTGAATAAAAAATATTGAAAAAATATATTAGCAGTACAAAAATTATTCCAATATTTATTTATTTTTTTTCTTGGGCCTTCACTGAATACCTTGAAGGCCCTGAGGGTTCCCCTCTGGTATCAGATAATACTCCCTACAACTCCACAAAACCTCACCTTTATCATAAAACATGTATCGAGATAAGAATCGGATCGAATCATAACAAGACTGTTCTGTATATAAATGGACATAACTGACTCGCCGGGCGCCGCGTTCCAAATAGGAAGTGATCACGGGGGCGTTTCCGGCTCCATCGATTCTGGCTCCATCCGTCTGTCCTTAACTGCTGCTCTTAGGCTCCTCATTTTGTTCACATTAACCTGCTATAGATGTTTCTTGTATTTGTATTTCACTATTTCCTCCATAAATCACTCAACCAAATATGGAACTCGACTCCAAATTCACCCCATAACCTCAAGCCTCAGTGAGCTTCATTTGACTGGAGCCCTTAATACAGTCTGTGGTTTGATCCTTGCAGAGCATAAACTACAAACATGTGCATCCCCGTCTATATTTCCTCATCTCTTCCTAATCTCTTCTTAGCACGTAACATCGTTTTCTCTGGAGGATGATTAAGCTGTTTATGTGCATGAGACAGTTCACACACACACACACACATACACACATACACACACACACATACACACACACACAGAGCTGTCATCAAGCTTGTTTTATACCCCCCATTACCCCTGCGACACGCCCTGCACCCAGTCAATACTTTGCTTGATCTTGATTGCATTTAGTGTCACAATAGACTAATAATTAAAAATATAAAACTTTCAAAACACAATTTAACACCGGCTTATTTGTATGAAGTATTAAATATTCTCTACATCACTGTTAAAGAGGGCAAATACATTTTTTAAAGCATTTAAAGGTCCTATATTTAAGAAATTAAAATAGACGTTTGTGAGCTTTAAGTCATGTTATAATGTTGTTACATTCTCAAAAACAGACCTGGAGTTGTGTTTTGTTTCATTCTCGCATGTTTGAGTGATTCTTTATTATGAGTCTCTGTACATCTCCAAAGCTCAAAATGCTCCATTCCACCTTGTGATGTCATGAAGTGGTAGTTTTCAAGTTAGCTCCTATCTTTTATCTGCTTGTTTAGCAGAGATGGGCAATAGAAATTGTCCAAAGGATTCTAGTGAAGGTGTGTGAAGTTGAACAACATAGTGGAGCACTTCCGGTATTAATACATGACATCACAAGGTGGACCAGAGTACAGAACTCAAATATGCAGGACTAAGTATGCAGGGTTTGTGTCTTAAACATGTGTCAGTTAAATAAAGTAAGTCTTTATTTAGTGCTTTTTCACAGACATATGTCCCACAGACGCTTTACAGAGCATTATACATTCATTATTCTTTTCTCTCCATACCCAGTCATGGTAAACTACTATTGTAGCCACAGCTGCCCTGGGGCAGACTGACAGAAGCACGGCTGTCATGCTAATCAGCACGATCGGTCCCTCCGACCACCACCATCACTCATGCACATACCACTTTCATACAGTACTAGGCAATGTGGGTGAAGTGTCTTGCCTAAGAACACAACAACAGTTTTACTGTTGCCCCCCTGTGGCACCTGATTTTCCCAGTGGTTTCCCATCCAAGTCCAAACCAGGCCCGGCCTTGCTGAGCTTCTGAGATCTGATCAGGCTTTGACAAACTGATATGGCTTCAAAATACAGCTCCAGGTATATTTTTGATGGGGAAACAACATAGATCAGAAAATAGCTTAATGTGGACAATTTAACATGCTGCTAATTAAAGTCATCAGGCTTTGTAGTTTCCAAGGAAAATTTGTTTCTCCAAACGTAGATGTTTTGAAAATATTCTGCTCAGTGCGATACATGAACTACAAACATGCCACTAAGGTCATTTGAATCCAAATGAACTGAAGCCTAAAAACAAAGTAACTCTGTCTTTTCATTTGAACCCTTGTCCATCTGTTCATCAGGCTGTTCCACAAAGTGTCCCTGTCGGCCCTGTCGTCGGCCCTGTCCATCCACTGTGTTCCTCTTTATCTGGGGCTGGGTCCTGGAGGCTGTAGTCTGAGCAAGGACTCTCACACTTGAACACTATTCATGGTCAGTATGGTGTAGCGAATGCATTCCCTGCAGTCCTTTTTCCATAAATCACGTCTGGAAAGTGAGATCTTTAAAAGATAATGAGTTAATAAGTGCACGAATGAGTCTGTTTATCTTGGTTTGATTCTATTTCACAGTTTTAAAATAAGATTTTCCAGTAGAATAAGTCATGTATTAGTTATTTGCTGTGTGTGCAGAATGATTTCATTTATTTAACATAACAGTGTATAGTCTCATAACGCCTGAGGCAGAGATGTTAGGACCAGATTCTAGCTTAGGAGATTCATTTCCATCTGCAGTAGGGTTTTATTGGCTCATTACAAGTGAGAAAATACTTGTCTTGATTGTTTTAAGAAAAACAAGACATTCTACGTTTGTTCCATTGGCAGTATTATTTTACAACAGCCAAAATACATCATTAAAATGAATACTTCTTAAAACAGACCTATTCTTTAAAACCCACTTTTCAGAGCTTCTTTTTCTCAATGACCCTCTCAAAGTTGTATTTGGAGTGATTCATGCATTCATTTAAGTCATCTTTAATCACTTATTTTCAAGATGCCAATCAACCCCAATTTTATTCACATTCACACATTATGTTTTTTTCCAGTACTTTTTCAAACAAATAAATCAACCTATATGTAGTGGAACCTGTATAGTCCAATATTACCACTCAAAAAATACATCAAATCAAATACAAAAGCACTTTAGACAAAAGCAGTGTATTTCTTCATCATGTACACACACTTATTCTGTACTTTTCTTTAGAATGTTAAGTCTTACGCAAATGCATATTTATATATTATTTTATTTTATATCGGATATGTTATGTTGCATTATAGAAATGTGCTCAAATGTGTAACTTTTGTGTAACTTACACTAATGTGTAACTAACCGATGATGTTTGAATGTGCAAAAGTGGACCAGAAGATTAAAAAACAATCAATACTTGTGAATGTTATAAGAGTTTAGAACATGATTTTTGCATCTTAAATATAAGCCAAACATCTGATTTATTGAGGGTGAAAAAACATTATGCTGAATATTTTACAGACTACAAGCTGTCCAAGAATTCTATAGGACGTCTGAACTGATCATTATTCTCTCTCCGTCTGGGCATTCTTGAGAACATTTTACATTTCATTACATACTTGTATTGAAGCACTTTTTATTCCTCCTTCACTGAGAGTATTATGACATGTTTTTTCACTTGTTGGTTCTTCTCCACTAGTGTCCAGGACTAGAGGTCTGTGTGGGACAGAATTTTCAGTCTCGCTCCCGCTCGCACCCACATATGTGCAGTCCCACTCCTGCAAAGAATTGTTATTTCCAGTCCCGCTCCCACCCACATCTGCGGTATTTTGTCCCGCTCCCACCCACAGATCCCGCAAGAAGGGGACGTTCACTTTTCTTAAGCGAAGGGGGGGGGGGAGCCCCCAACGCGCGTGCGTCTGTTGCCCTGGAAACAAGAGCCCGGTCCCGCTCTTTTCCCGAAACAATGGCAGAGTAGACTGAGAGAGACTTGAGTGTTTTTATTACATAAAACAGCGGAGGAGATCGACTTGATGACTGGAGCGAATATATATGTATACTCCACTAATGACACTGGTTCAGTCCTGGTTTAATCCTGGTCTAGTCCCGGTCTAGTCTCGGTCTAGTCCTGGTTTAGTCCTGGTCCGGTTCTGGTGTAGTCCTCGCGATTGCCTCGGTGATTGTGGTGTATATATTTATGCTCCACTAATGTTTGTGGCTCTCGCTCTGGTTCTCTGGTCTTTCTCTTCCTGATAATAAAGTTGCTATGTCTCTGGATACTCGTCCCTGATTGGTTGACCTGATTGGTCAGCTTTTTGAACTTCTGCACATCTAGAGCGTCGATGCCAAAACGCTCAAGACGTGCAGCTTTAACGCCAGATTCGCGCCGCGCTGACGCCTGAAGAGGCGCCACATAAACGCCGGACACCCAAGACACACGTCCAAATAGACTTTACATAGAAACTGGACGCTTTGACGCTCTGGTGTGAACGGTCCTTTAGTCCTGTTTTAGTCCTGTTTTTAGACCTGTTTTAGTTCTGGTTTAGTTTTGGTTTATGTCTGGTTTAGTGATGCAGCCTGTGCGGCGTATGATGCTTAAAATGTTTTTATTAATACCAAATGAAATATCCAGCACAAATTTATGGCTTAACATATGCTTACATTCACCATTTGTATATTTTACTTTACTCTCATATTTAGTTTGCAGGACTGCAGTTTATCATCCCTCCCGCCCGCTCCCGTGTTGTGTAGTCCCGTTCCCGCCTGTGACCGCAATTAGTTTTCAAAATGTGTCCCGCGCTGCACTGGTTTGCGTCGGGTCCCGCAGGGCTCTATCCAGGAGCACAGTCTGAAGGAACAGACTGTGAGATCTGCTCGGAGGATTTTACGGAACTCTCTCTCCTCTCACCTTCTCCAGTTACGTTGATTGGTTTCCATCTGGGTGCAGCTCCATTGTCCAGTCATCAGGACCTACAGGAGAAAAGCAACCTTTGTATCAAGGGCTGTACAGCTGCCTAATATGAAGTAGTGTGCCCCCTCGTGCTCGTGATGCAGTGAATCAATTCCAGCGTCTTTTCTTCTATTGTATTCATGTCAGTGTGTGTGTTTTCTGTGTGAGCGGAGGGCTGCTGCTCTGCACGGTTTTTAATTGCGCCTCAGGGACAAATTAATAAAGTTGAACTGAATCGTACAGGCTAATTGGAGAATGTGTGACAAAGTGAAAGTGAACTGTTTGCTGTCACTGGATGAATCAGCTTGTTCTCACCCGGACCGACCCTTGGCATAAACAAACTAAGCAGTTGTTTAGGGCCACAACACACTAGAGGGGCCACATCCTCAGAGAGAAGTGCCGTGACCTGAGCACATTTACTTGAATTAATTTCCAATGTAATCCACGCACTTGAAGCAAAAAGAGAGACACTTATAATGAACTAGCTCTGAAAAGAAAGTTCAGGAGTGGGGCTGAAGGACAGAATAAGAAAAAGAACACAGGATAAAGGTGAGTGAGCTGTTGTTTATGTTCTAGCAAGTTGAAATAAATAGCACCATTGAGATATCGCCACACCTGGCTATAAAAGCAAATATGGGACCAGAACCAAAATCGTGTTTAGGGCCACCAAATGCCTAGAACTGGCTCACATTAGCAGTGTTTTCATGCTTTTGATTCATTTTAGTAATGATATTTATTGCCTTTTTTGATTACTTTATTTCCATCCATCCATTTTCTTCCACTTATCTGGGGCCGGGTCGCGGGGGCAGCAGTCTAAGCAGGGACTCTTCCTTAACCCCAGACACTTCCTCCAGGTCCTCTGGGTGGACCCCAAGGTGTTCCCTGGCCAGCCCAGAGACATAGTCCCTTCAGTATATCCTGGATCTTCCCTGGGGCCTCCTCCCAGTGGGACATGCCCGGAACACCTCATGTCCAGGAGCCACCTCAGCTGCTCCTCTCGACATAGAGGAGCAGTGGCACTACACTGAGCTCCTCTTGTGTGACTTAGCTCCTCACCCTATCCCTAAGGGAGCACTCAGCCACTCTACGGAGAAAACTTTCAGTTATTACTCAAAGCTCATGACCATAGGTGAGGGTCGGAACGTAGACTGACAGTAAATCAAGAGCTTTGCCTTTCGGCTCAGCTCCCTCTTCACCACAACAGTCCAATACACCGACTGCATCACTGCAGTGAACAAGACCCCAAGATACTTGAACTCCTCCACTTGAGGCAGGGACTCTCCACGCACCCAGAGAGGGCAAGACACATTTTTCCAGTCGAGAACCATGGCCTCAGATTTGGAGGAGCTGATCTTAATCCTGGGCACTTCACACTCGGCTCCAAACTGCGCCAGTGCTGCAGGTCGTGGATTGATGAAGCCAACAGGACAACATCATCTGCAAACAGCAGAGATGAGGACCCCCTCCGGCCCCTGACTGCACCTACAAATTCTGTCCATAAACACAATGAACAGAACTGGTGACAGGGGCGGCCCTGGCGGAGTCCAACATGCACCAGGAACAGGTCTGACTTACTGCCGGTAATGAACACAGCTCCTGCTCCGGTCATACAGAGACCGGACAGCCCTTAGCAAAGGGCCCTGAACCCCATACTCCCAGAGCACCCCCCACAGGACACCACGAGGGACACGGTCGAATGCCTTCTCCAGATCCACAAAGCACATGTGGACTGGTTGGGCAAACTCCCATAAACCCTCGAGCACCGATGGAGAGTGTAGAGCTGGTCCAGTGTTCCACGACCAGGACGAAAACCACACTGCTCCTCCTATCTGAGGTTTGACTATCGGAGTGTGGAGTTTAAAAAAAACACATTGGAGCACTTATTGTATTACCACAACATCACACGGTGGAGTGTTTTCTGTTAGAGAGACGAACTCAGCCTAAATAAGCAGGGTTTAGCATTAAACGTGTGAATGAAACAAAACACCACTCCAGGTCTGTTTATGATGAGGAAACAACATTATAATGATCAGAAAATAGCGCGTAATATGGGCCCTTTAAGATGTGCTTTTGAACTTTTGAAAAAAAAATGCAACTGTAACTTTTGCAAAGACTGTGGACGAACCCAATGTGTGCATTTTGATATGTGAGTCTGTCTGTTTGTAAAAACCTCCCTCCAGTGCAAAGTCCTGCGAAGTTAAAATGGATGAAATCGTATATCCAGCGTGACAGTGGCAATTCTGAATCAAACGTTAAGTCCGGGGTTGATAGGCAGACCTCCCACTGAAGCGTGCCCTTCTGTGAGCCCTCCATCGCTTCTTGCATTTTTAATTGTTGATTATAGTTTGACTTTTGCTATATTAACTTGCGGCTGCCAGACATTGAGTTCACGAGACACGTCTTGTTTGTGTGCACTGTGGGCGTCAATAAACCTTTTCAAGTCAGGAGAATGCCCAAGAGCTTTGTGTTATTAAAATATAAATATGCCAACTGATACGGCAAAAACAAAACAATAGGCCCATCCATATTTCATGCTCCATTTGCATTGTAAACATCATCTAGTCTACGTTTGGTCCTCGTTATATTTAAAACACTTGGAAAGACAAATACTTATGATGATGAAAGGTCCACCACAGAGTTTTGACCCCCGATCGATAAAGATTATGTTTAACAGTGCTATACTTGAGTTTTACTGTCTGAAATACATGAAAAACACAACGAGTACATTTTAAAGAACACTTTTTATGCTAAATGGGCTTTTTGAGCTTTTAACTATATTGCAATATTGTTCCGCCAGTGCTGTTCACGGCATTCAGACTAGTTTCAATAATCCTCTGTAAAATGTCCTTCGCGTTTGAGAGACACCAAACACTCAACTTCAAAGTTTCCCAGACTTGTGATTTCATCGAAACTGTGCACAGTTTTTAAGTCCATAAACTATTAGTATTATTTTAAGCATTTCAGCTGTCAAATCGAGCTGGGCGATATGGGGGCAAAAAAAAAAGAATCTTTTTTTGTTTTCTTTCCAGATTGATCAATGTCAGTTTTCTGTTTGATCATCATTTGAGCTTCCATCTTACACAGACAGAAGTAAAGAGCAGGCTGTCAGGATCACTACAGTTTTTATTTGGTATTGATAGGACCAATAAGGAAATTAATATTTATTTACAAACCTGGTCAACCCTTCGAGGGCCAGGTTTTGTATTCACCCTGTGTGTCTGTGTGTCTGTTCATCCGCGATAATTCTGCCATTTATGGATCAATTGTCACCAAATTTGGTACGTGGGTCAATGCCCGATGCTGCAAAAAAAAAAAAAAAAAAAGTTTGGTGATGATCCAAGGTCATTTGAGGTCACACGGGTCAATAGAAAGGTAACGCCATTATAAGGATCTGCAATTTCAGCAATTTCTGAACCAACTGCGGCCTAAAGTAAGTCTTTAATAAGTGAGTCACAGACATATGTCACAAAGACGCTTTACAGAGCATTATACATTAACTATTCTTTTCTCTCCACACCTGGTGATGGTAAACTACTACTGTAGCCACAGCTGCCCTGGTACTGACGGAAGCGTGGCTGCCATGCCAATCTGCGCCATCAGTCCCTCCGACCACCACCATCATTCACACACACACCACTTTCATACTAGGCAATGTGGGTGAAGTGTCTTGCCTAAGGACACAACGACAGTTTTGTGACTGGCGCCCCCCTGTGGCACCTGATTTTCCCAGTGGTCTCCACCCGAGTCCTAACCAGGACCAGCCCTGCTGAGCTTCTGAGATCTGACGGGATCAGGCTTTGTTAAGCCGGTATTTCCACAATATAAATATTCACCTAATCATCACACAAGTTGGCCCACACATAACCGGGGCACACTGGGTGTTACAGGTTGAAACTGCTCAAGGTCACTTGAAGGTCATGGTAACCAAGGTCAAATATGCGGTTTGGGGCAGACGGTACCACACACACAGAGGCAGCCACACACACAAAGGCACACGCACACACAAAGACACATGCACACACAGAGGAACACGCACACACAGAGGCACATGCACACACAAAGACACATGCACACACAGAGACACATGCACACACAGAGGCACTTGCACACACAGAGGCACACGCACACACAGAGGCACATGCACACACAAAGACACATGCACACACAAAGACACATGCACACACAGAGGCACACACAGAGGCACACGCACACACAAAGACACATGCACACACAGAGGCACTTGCACACACAGAGGCACACGCACACACAAAGGCACACGTACACACAGAGGCACTTGCACACACAGAGGCACACGCACACACAAAGGCACACGTACACACAGAGGCAAAGGGAGAAAGAAATGCGACTTTTAGTCAAATTGCACAGATTTAACTTAAAACTTGAGAGACGTGAGGACACAAAGAGACATGATGCTCTGGCACTGACAGCGTTACGTCGGCATCAGCATCACACGCTTTTACTGCCTCATTATTGGCTGTCACCTGTCGATTAAAATGTGCTTGCCTTTTCATCAAGATGGACCAAAGCTGAGATCATGATCTATCGATCTTATGGTTTTTGGCACAGCCCTACTGTCAAATCATGTTCATTACTGCAGTGTCCACATGTCCAGACATGTTCCTCATTACTTATATTAACTGTTTTTGCTGTGGTAAATTCCCTCTGCTGCCAGTAGATGGCAAGTTAGATCAGATGAGAGTATAAGGAGCACAGAGCCAGTGAAATGATGTCTTTCTTTTTAATTAGGCATTATTTTAAGTTCTAAATCATGAAGTTCTAAATCATGAAATTTTGTTGTTATTGGCCTTTAAACTCATGTTTAAAGGCCAGTAACAGTAGAATTAATGCACAGTATTTGTTGCGTAAACAGTTTGCAGTGGTCCACAGTTATTCCGCACTTAATTTATGCATTCTGAGTATCCCAATTATCTCACCATAGTGAGCAAATAAGCACTTTGCTCTACTCTCAGAATCAAGAATGAGTTTGGCCGTGACAACAACGAGCATATTAACAGTCTTTTATAGGTCCTTAAACCCAGTGATTTTCCATGTTCAATACAATAGTTCTTATTGTGAATGGAATTCTGTTTACCTTAACTCATAGTTAGTGTCTTGTATTTCTGTATGTATTAAATTATGTATTAGACTACTTGTCCTATTATTGTATTTTCACTAAAACTCCAGGGCTATTGGTGTGGCTTTATATAATGGGAAAGGACATTATCTGATACAACGTGTGAGTATTGTTAAAATGTGTCTTAAAGTCTCCTAAAATCAAGTTGCACAAGAGGAAGTTAGTTTTTGCCTTGTTGTTTGTGTCAATAAAGAAAGAAAAAAAAGCAACACAGAAGACCAAGAAATACTGAGGGCAAAGTATTAAACCCTGTCAACCTGAGGTTAGAGAATTAAATCATCCATCTGACCTCCCTCACCACACACACTTCCTCCAGCTTTTCTGGGGGTGTCCTGAGGTGTTCCCAGGCCAGCCGAGACATAGTCCCTCCAGCGTGTCCTGGGTCTTCAGCAGGGCCTCCTCCCAGTGGGACGTGAACGGATGCCTGAGCCTCAGCTGCTCCACTCCACGTGGAGGAGCAGCGGCTCTACTCTGAACTCCTCACTCTTTCTAAAGCTGGGTGTACACTGTGCAATTTTTTATCCTTTTTGAGCCGATTTTTCACTTGTGCGACTGTTTTGGGGATCGGACCGAGTTTTGGCTTCATTATGTGTCGTGCTTCGTGTAGTAAACATGGGGTAAAAAGAACAGATTTATACCTCACGACCACCTCCTGATCGGCATTCATAGGTCGCAAGAAAATCAAACTTGTTTGAAATCCAGTCGCCTCTTGTGAGGGTTTTGCTCTGTTGAAGTCATTCCACGGGCCGATTTGCCAGAATCTGCCAGACTGCACATGTGCGGACACAGAAGCGGAAGCAGGATATGAGGTTGTGGAGGAAGATGGTGCCGGCGAGTGTTTTGGACACAGGACATGGAGGTGCAGCTAATCGAGCAACACAGAACAGAAGTTTGGTGAAAAACGTGATAGTACTTACCTCCAGTTCCCTCTGAAGAACTGACAACCCAAACTGCCCACGTCTGCCCACGTCTACCCACCCATTTCTTTGACCAGACTTTGACCAGTTGCCTCTTCTTTTTGGGCTTGTCTGCGCAGAGAATGGCACAAATTGCCAAGGCAGTGCGTCTGTTTTTTGCCTGGATCAGCACTGTGTCTCTGCATGTCTGTGGTTTTCTAATTCCGTGGTTTTCTACTTCGTAGTTTTTTACTTCTGGAACACCTACTGTTATGTAAATGTACAGTGTGCTCAGACAGGTCACATCCGAGCATCGTTTCATTTAGTGTGAGAACATGATTCGTGAGCTGTGAACTTTTAAACCCTGTGATTTGGTCGTACAGTTTAAACTGGGGCTGAGTGACACGACCGAAAATATCACACAGTGTACACCCGACATAAGGGAGTGTCCAGTCACTCTGCAGACAATAGTCATTTTTATGTTTTGTATCCAAAGTTGGCTATCTGACGCTCTGAAGCAGAAGGCTGCGAGGCTTGTCAGGCTAGTATGAATGATTTGAAGGATTTTGTGAGGACCTAGCAAAGACCTTTCCTCATTCAAAAGAAATAATATTTTGATTTGACTTGCTTAGTAGCTTTGACTACACAAGGCGGCTGTCATAGCTTGAAACCCATGAATACTCCTTTTGTGAATTATCAATTTTTTGTGAGTGTGTGGCCCAAATGAAATGAATAGCATGCTCTTCTTCTTAGAATGATTGTGTCAGAATGTCAGACTTGTTTAAAGCGTCCACTTGTTGAGAGCTGTGTATCCTCCAGCGCCGGTCAAGACTCTCACAAAACAGGCGTAAACAAATGAATTCAACAGTGTTTTGATATCGAGACGAGACGGCATCAAAGCCTGAAGCAGTTTCCACGCTCAGTGCTTTTCCGTGCAGAGTCCACAGAGGAGTGTCAGATGGGCTCAGACCGTCGTGTGCAGTGAATAGGAGCTGGTTACAGAGGAGAGGATCACAGTGACGGGTGAAGAGGGAGGATCAAGTACGGGGCCACTTCTCACTGTCTTGTCAGTTTATTGTCAGATGTTTTTGGCCTGTGTGTCTTGCTTTTTGTGAATTCTTTTAAAGCTCCGTTTCAGAAGAATAAACAAGGCGAAGAGTGTCCAAAGTGTCCAAATTACCCGATTTGCAAACTGTTAAAGGACAAAGAAGAAGAGGCGACAGGAGCTCATTTGTCCACTGATCCCGAGGTCGGAGGTTTGAATTCCGCTCTGGACATAAACGTCATTGGTAGAGCGGTCATATCCACTGACCCACAGGTTGGCGATGTGATTACTGCTCTCATAGATAATTGCTGTTGTTATGTTATTGGGAAAGACACTTAACACTTTGGTATACTGAGTTTCTGGTTGCTGTATAAGAAAAGAGATGAGGACCACGAGCGTTTTCTGAAGGTTTAATATCATCATCAACCATCAAACTTTATTTATAAAGCACTTTTCATACAAAAATGTAACATAAAGTGCTTTACAGTGATTAAAAACAATCCCACATTTCCTTCCGCCCACCTACCAACCCAACCCCCACAGCTGCTCGACTCCACACAACCAGACAACCCAAATACACACACACACTCACACACGCACAAACATGCTAAAATACATAAAGTTGCACATAGTAAAATGTGAAGCTGAAAACAGGCGAACCAGTTGAGAAAGCACCATCAGAGGAGCCGTCTACACCAGGAGCAGAGAGCAGAGAGCAGAGAGCCGTCTGCACTGGGAGCAGAGAGCCGTCTACACCGGGAGCAGAGAGCCGCCCACATCAGGAGCAGAGAGCCGTCCACACTGGGAGCAGAGAGAGTCAGGGAGAGCAGAGAGCCGTCCACAGGAGCAGAGAGCCGTCACACACAGGAGAGCAGAGAGAGCCGTCTACACCAGGAGCAGAGAGCCGTCCACCACCACCAGGAACTAGGGGATAGATGAAACCCAAGCACCAACCCTCCACCAGGAGCCCACAGGACAGACCCCGGCAGCCACAGCCGACCTCTGCAGAGGCTCCTACAGAAGAAACACTGGAAATCCTAAAAATATGCCTAAAATAAATAAATATAACAAAATGAATATAATAGAAACAGGTATAAGTATAAGATTTCAATCAAAAGCTAAGCTAAAAAGGTGGGTCTTGAGCCTTCTCTTAAAAACATGAACGTTCTCTGCAGCCCTGAGCTCCTCCAGTAGGCTGTTCCATAGACTCGGGCTGTAGTACTGGAAAGACGCCTCTCCTTGAGTGTGTGTCCTGACTTTGGGAATGATCAGGAGCCTGCTGCCGGAGGAGCACAGGGTCCACGAGGGCTCGTAGGGTAAAAGCAGTTCTGAAAGATAAGAAGGTCCAAAACCATTAAGACATTTAAACACATACAGAGCTCTGACTCTACTGCCGACATGCAATGACAGAGAGACTGAGTCTCAGAAACAAACCGTTTTTATACACTGTGGTGGACAACAGGTGTGAGGCTCATGTCAAACAGAGTGATCAATACACGGTCAGACAACAACTGTAGTCATAAAAGTGACTGCGACAACCTAACTTTAGCAACAACAAATGGTGGATTGGTCCATAAACATTCCTTGATGTAATTGAAGGAAATAACAGACTTTTTCTCATATTCCTTACATGAAGCTTGTTTGTCAACTAACATAAAAAAACAACAACAAAAAAACATACAATCACACATCTTGCCCCGGTGTCTCTGTACACTGGTTCCTTTATGTGGAAAAACGTTATATAAAAATGTGACTATTTACCATTTAAATGTCTTAGCTTTCATTCGCTTCACCAAATAAAGAAAAAGCTAAATAGCTAAACAACTGCATAATATAAAATGTTTATTAGTTCAAGATGGAAGAGACATTCCATTGAAATTGATGTATTGTAACAAATGGCTCATCTTAAACTTTATTTCCATTTACCATTTGGTTAAAGTGCTGTTGGTGCAAGTTTAAATCAAAGTGACTGTGTAAGTGACACAGATGACTCCAGTTTACATTTGCCACATTTACATGAGAGCTTTAATTCCGAAGAAACATAATTTAATTCTGAATAAAAATGAATTCTGCTTTTAAAAGAACACTTAATTCCTAATTAAAATGATTATTCTTAATTAAACTTAATTCCGAAGTAAGTGGGTGGTTTTCTCAGATTTTAAAGCCAAATTATTGTATTCCTCGATCATGTAAACATTTATTCTTCTTAAAAATAATTGTGATTGTTCAGTGCATGCTCGCTGGGCCCTTCTGATGGGATCTGGACAATCCAGCTCCACCAGTCCTCACTTCGGACTTTCATCCACGTCTCTTTGGATTTGCGAGCGGGATGCAGGAGTGGGCTGAGGTAGAGCAGCCGTTGACTCAGTTTGTCTTATTCCTCCCTTCTGCGACACTCTTCCCTTCTCCTCCTCAGCTGACAGATGTAAAGCGTGATGAGAGAATTCTCCGGCTGCTGCGCAATTATCATCGGATAACATATAATCTGAAACTTAAAGGGTACAAATACAATGAGCAATGGGAAAAATGGAATGTATTCATCAATGACATCAAAAAAACAATATAGTGCATACAAATGTCAATACCAAATACATGTTTAAATAAGAACCTGTAACTCCAGATTGTTGTTACATTGTTTGTTTATTGTTTTTTGTTTTTGATTTTATACTGTTTTTGTGTGTTTTGAAATGTTACTTAAAACCAATAAAAACAAAGTTATAAAAAAAAAGAAATCACAAAACATTAGTAACACACAATACAATAGACAGAAAGCAAAATTTACAGTTTTACATTACAAAACATACATACAAATGTGCAGACAGCCAAAATTGCTTGCTCATGCCCCGCTCCCAACTCCTGCTACAATATGTGATTTGTAAAAAAAAAAAAAAAGAAAAAAAGAAGTATAGCCTACACTGTATAATACTGGTATACAAATGGAAAAAAAAAAAAAAAAAAAAGCAATTATCATCGGAATGACTGCGAAAAAAAAACAACAACAAAAAAAAAAAACACAAACCGAGATGACAGAAAAGTCTGTAGCAGTTGAAGAGTGTGTTTTCTTCTGGTCAACGTAAATACGTTGGTGTCTCTGTCCAATCAGAACCCTTCCCGACCCCCAGACGTTGAGCGGAATTGAATAACATAATTCCATGTAAACCTCAATTCGGAATGATTATTTCCAAGTAAACTTGAAGGAAAATATTTTATTTCCGAGCAATTTAATTCAGCAATTAAATTCAGTAATTTATTCAGAATTAAAAAACATCATATAAAGTGGCCACTGACTACAAAGAACTCTTCATTAGAATTCTTCTCACCCCAGAACTGTTCAAATCAAAACACAAGGCTCACATTTGGAGACAGGGCAGGCTGGTTTTAGGCCCACTAGAAAAAGGCAGCAGTGGTACAATTATTGTAGGTGAAGCAAGTCCCAGGATCTTTTTGTGTGGAGTTTACATAAATAGTTGTTCAGGGGTCTTAAAAGTCTTATAAAGGTCTTAAATTTCATGTTCCTAAATTAAGGCCTTAAAAAGTCTTAAATTATGTTGTCCTAGTCTTATTTTTTTCACAGCAGTCTTAAATTTCATTAGTCAACCAGGCTGCAGTGCAATGTTAAATGGAGGGAGGAAAAAAGAACAACAACGTGAAATTGTATAATGTGAATGAACATCTAGTTTGGAGTTTGCACAAACAATACTTTTGTTTCTGGTGTCGGCAGCAATGAGTAAACAATTAGGACAATGGAGGAAGACGTTGGATGGATCATGTGGAAGTGTCGGTTTAATCTATAGTGGCTGTTGGATTCTAGATGTAGCAGTTGGTTGGTCATTATTTGAACTGGATCTGGTGTTAACTGGTGTTGGTCTTAATTTTCATTTAAGTGGTCTTAAAAAGGTCTTAAAAAAGTCTTAAATATGGGGTAGTCAAACCTGGGCATACCCTCTTGTTACATGCAGTGTTGGGAGTAACGTGTTATAAAAGTAACAAATTACTGTAATGTGTTGCTTTTTGCTGCATTACAGGGAAAAAATTTTTAAATATTTTACTCTTTACAAATATCAGTAACATGTGTTACAATGCTTTTTTAACTTGGGTTGAAGTGGTGGGTTTTTCTTCATACAAATTCGCTAAAATTATCGCGATATCAGCAGCGGTGAAATGCCAGAGACGTGCATGCGTAGACGTCGGGTAACCGCAGGTGGAAGGACCAACGCAGAACTTCATGCTCCACGGAGCTAAATGCAGCTGATGCCCGATCGCGCCTTGCAGACACCCTGTTCCACGGACTAGGGGTACTCTTAGGGACGGTCCTAGATTCCAAGTTCTAGTTCAAGATTAGTTCTGGTTTGGTCCTGGTTTTGTCCTTGTTTAGACCTGGTTTGGACCTGGGTCAGTTCTGGTTTAGACCTGGTTTAGTACTGGTTCATTTTCTGGTTTAGACCTGGTTCAGTCCTGGTTCAGCTCTGGTTTACACCTAGTTTAGTCCTGGTTTAGTCCCAGTTCAGTCCTGGTTTAGTCCTGGTTCAGTCCATATATGGTGCAAAAGTTCAGCCCCTTCACAGTTATTTTGGAGAGAGTAACTTAAAAGTAAAGCAATAGTCGTGGAATATTTTACATTTTAAATACACTAATATTGTAATGTAATGAATGACTTTGAAATGACAGTAAGAAGTCATAAATAACACATTACAGTTTTAAAGTAACTTGCCCAACAGTGGTTACATGGGAGGGCAAGAGGTCAGAGACTGAACCACAGTGCGTGTGTTTGCAGCGCCCCCAGCTGGTATATGTTCGTGTTCAGCTATAGAACAATTTTTTCAGATGTGAAAAGAGGTGAAGCTGTGTGCTATAGTTTGTACTTAATGTTATTGTGGTGCTTTTAAAACTTAATAGCCTTCATAACATTTGTTGTTGGTTTCTGTTCCACACAATTAAATAAGTATACACATGGACATTTGCAAAATGTATCATTTTGAACAGGCAGCAAGGGTCTGCTTCTTTTGAAAGAGCCCAGTGCATTCTTTTCATTCTAAAACAATGTTGAAACAGAGACAATTCCACAGACGGCCTCAGACTGTCACACAATACTGGACTATTGTTCACTTGTAACACACAGGTGCATGGCAGCGCTGGTAAAATCAGACACGATCAAACAAAACAGCAGTGATGGTTGTGCTCATCGTGACCTCCGCAGGAACAATACAGGCGAGCTGCCAGGCGTGACAGCACTAGTACTACAAGTACTACTCGTTTGTTTGCTTTTAGTGGTCCACTGTTTCACAGGGATCAACTTTAGGGCATGTTGAATTTCTAGATCAATTCCAAATTCTCAAAAATCGATTTAAATGACATTAATAACAGAGTCTCCTGCATAATAAAATGACACCCTCAACTAAGGGTGGGCGATATCTCCAAATTTTAAATATATCAAGATACTTTTTAAACTTGATATGGATTTTGACATATCGTATATATCGATATAATACTTCTTTCGCTTGTTTGAAAAGTGAAAAGCTTCTAGCACCTAGAACTAGAACCTTTCTAGAACCTTTTCCACCATTTACAGACAAGACCATCAGCAGCACATCCTCTGTCACAGAGAGAACACTCATATGAACACTGAGTCATGTTCTTTAGTCTGAAAGAAGCTGAACCACACGAGCAGCACAAGGAGCACGTGTAGCTGTCTGCAGTGTAGCTTGTACAATAGTGTTTGGAAATGGGTTTGATCTGCAGTGGATTGTGGGAAACCTCATAGCTCCTTACGCTGGTGAGGAACATGGATCTGTTAAAATAAGGAACCTCGTGAGCTTTCTCTGCTAAAGGAGCTCATGGTTATCGTACGTATTTTTATTTTATTTATTTTTTTTTTTACAGTTAAATTATTATTTATGTAATTAGGGATTTTTTTGTAATCTTAAATGTGGCAGAAGCACTTTGTTTCTATATGAACTGCTGACCTCTTGCACGTCAATAAAAAAAATACATTGTGGAATTTGGCATATTTGTTTTTGCAGTAGTTTTGGGGGGTTATTTTTCCTGTACACATATCGAGATATGGCAAAATAGACCTACATATATTTTTTGCTCCATATCGCCCAGCCCTACCCTCAACTGTCATCGCCTCTGCGGAGTTAAGCATGTTTCTCTTCGTCAGTGAAATGGGAATAAGCCTGTGCGTTGTTTTAAATGATGTTAAAAAGTGAGTTTATTATCATTTATTTCAAGCTGGTGTTGTGTCGCGCTTCGGAACCGAGGAGGAGTGTTCTGTCTCCAAGCACATGCACACAGACAGCGCTGAGACAGGAGACATGAACGGGATATTAGCGCCGCTTTAAGTCACTTTAGCTCCGTGGTTGGATTGCCGCGTTGTTATTAGCGGCTAAGGAAAGTGAATGCGCTAACTACAGCCACAGCTTGTCAGAGTTATAGAACCAGAGCCCCTTCATCGTAAATAGGCTCTGTAATGCATTAAAAAATGTTTCTGGCTTTTATCTTTGACAAATAGGTCTACATACCCGAGCTTAATCTCTGCAGTATGAATTAACTGAGCCTAGATAATGAAAAGAAGATCTATTACTTTTATTTAATTATGAACTCATAAAATAATAAATAGGCTTACAAATAAATACACTTTCTGATTCTTGCCTGAATTAAAGGCCGAATTATAGTTCAACGCACACTGCCGCCTTGTCCCCGTCGTTTTTGATTTATGGACCTGTGTCGAGGTCTATTCACCGCCAAAACTCTAGCAGGCTAGGATTTAAAAAATGATGTTCGTGTAAACAAAATGAAACAGGAAAGCGGAGTACCGGAAATGTACGTAGAGCGGTGATAGAGCGGACCAATCACAGCCCTTATTGTCTGCACCGTTTTGACACATAGTTAGAACATTTCGGAGGTGCACGTTGGTCGACGCAGACGCTCTGTGGAGGGGGTTCACAGCGACACAGAGGATGGACGCATGACCATAAATTGGGCTTAAGAACAGTTCTATTTTGTCGGTGTTGAATGAAAAAAAATGTTTCAGAATTGAATCGAGAAGCGAATCAGGATCTCAATAATCGAAATCGAATCAAATCGCCAGAAACATCACAGATTCACAGCCCTAGTCTCAACTGCAAATATGTGCGTTTACTGTATTATATATATATATATAGAGAGAGAGACATTACTTATTACTCATTATTAGAGTAAACAATGTACTGTATTCAAAGGACAGACAGAAAAATTAGAGAAACTAAATCAAATGTGAAGGAGCGATACAAGAAACACAAATGTTCCAATCATTTAATTTCATGTCCCAACATAAAGTTTTTGTTACTTGTTTGTCACGAGTCTTACTCACAGTTAGCCTGATTCATCAGCCGGTTTCACTTCGTAGAAACAACATCTTTCAATTGACAATAACGTCTTTCCCCTTGATAAAATTCACCAAACATTCTCTTTGTTCTGGTTTTAAATCCTCAATCTTAGGAATTGTTGCCAACACAGAATGTATAGCTCTTCACTGATTGGCTGTTCTGGGGTTTTTGTGAAACATCTGGTGCAGGGGTGTCAAACTCATTTTTATCCGGGGGCTGTATCCAACCTACTTTGATCCCAAAGGGGCCGGATCAGAAAACTCATGACATATAAACCCCAAAAATAGCAATAAGTTAAATTATTTGTGCAGAGAAACACAAATCTATTACAGAAATCTTTTTAATTGATGAACTCTTTCTTTTACAAAATATTATAATATTATGAACAACCTGAAACTTTAAGAAAAATGCAATTTCAACACAATGTTTTAACATGAACTTGTATTCAAATAGGAATCAGTAAATTTTTCTTGGAAAATCCTGCACTCAGTGTCCACTTTACTCATTTTTGACATTTTTCTGATGAGGGTGTCACGGTCAACAGTCAAAACGATCGTCCTTTAAGAGCGTTTGGAAAGAGACAAGTCTTCATTTGTGCTGCTCTGGTGGGAGGGGCCACGTACAGAGACACTGGAGATGCTGCTATGGTCATCACCGCGGAAAATTACCAATATTTTAATGGAAAATATAATTATAATATTTTAGTAGAAAATCAGCCAAGGGTCAGATTAAAGGTCTTGGAGGGCCGGATCCGGCCCCTGGGCCGTATGTTTGACACCCCTGATCGAGTGTATTCCCGTTGCTGATCTAGTCGCTGGAGAGAAATGAAATTGAGGGGAGGCACTAGGTGGTACCAGCCGGACTAACTCACAGTGGGAAGAGTAACCAAATCTTAACTCAAGTAGATCTAAAAGTATGCTGCTAGAAAAGTACTCTTTCAAAAGTTACTCAAGTAAATGTAACTGAGTACTCAACACCTCTGAGAAAAGAGGATACAGCAAAAGGCAGATCCTCCTTTAAGTTTTATTGCCTCTTCTGGGCCTCGACTCCATTTTTCTCCTGTCTCATTATACCAAAACATAAAAGCCTATATTTTACATCTGTTTTGTTTACTACAGTCTATACTTTGTCTCCTTTCCCCACTTTTGTCACTCTTGTCAAAGTAAATCTGCGTTCTACATTTCTCCTTCAGTTAATATCACTTATCGTACTGTTACACCAGCGTCTGCTCAGTAATTACAGTAGTGAGATTTCAACTCCCGCACTCTAAATCTGGTCATTATGTAACTGTTCTGCGAAAGGGGAGTGGAGAAATAGTCTGATTTTGTGGAGCTGGTTGGTGTGTGTATGAGGATGCTTTCTGTACTGGACAGAAAAGAGGTTTGTGCCACAGGCTTTCATTCTCATCACGCGCTCTGTTCTGTATTCCGTATGCATTCTGTTCGAAAGAAACACTCGGAATTCCAAAGAGAAGAATACAACAAAAGTATGGAAGTTGGGCGCTTTGTTGGGGATTCCTGGCCACGTGAAATAAAGGCTTTTGAAATTATTAATACAAGAAAATCCCTGTATCATTCGTTTATTTGTTTTTCAATATAAAACCAAAAATAAGAAAATGAAAAAAAAAATCACTGTTTTCTTCATTATTTGTCTCCAAAACCAAAATGAAAAAACGGATAATGATTCGTTTTTTCAGTTTTCAGATTTGTGTTTAAATGAAGAATGGAAAAAACGGGTAACGGTCGTTTCCTGTTTCTATGTCTTAAACTGAGATGCAGGACTAAACCAGGACTAAACCAGGACTAAACCAGGACTGAACCAGGACTGAACCAGGACTAAAACCAGGACTAAACCAGGACTGAACCAGGACTAAACCAGGACTGAAACCAGGACTGAACCAGGACTAAAACCAGGACTGAACCAGGACTGAACCAGGACTAAACCAGGACTGAACCAGGACTGAACCAGGACTAAACCAGGACTGAACCAGGACTAAACCAGGACTAAACCAGGACTGAACCAGGACTGAACCAGGACTGAACCAGGACTAAACCAGGACTGAACCAGGACTAAACCAGGACTAAAACCCAGGACTGAACCAGGACTGAACCAGGACTAAACCAGGACTGAACCAGGACTGAACCAGGACTGAACCAGGACTAAACCAGGACTGAAACCAGGACTGAACCAGGACTAAACCAGGACTGAACCAGGACTAAACCAGGACTGAAACCAGGACTGAACCAGGACTAACTGGACTAAACCAGGACTGAAACCAGGACTAAACCAGGACTGAACCAGGACTAAACCAGGACTAAACCAGGACTGAAACCAGGACTAACCAGGACTGAACCAGGACTAAACCAGGACTAAACCAGGACAAACCAGGACTGAACCAGGACTAAACCAGGACTAACCAGGACAACCAGGACTAACCAGGACTAAACCAGGACTAAACAGGACAAACCAGGACTAAACCAGGACAAACCAGGACTAAACCAGGACTAAACCAGGACTAAACCAGGACTGAACCAGGACAAACCAGGACTAAACCAGGACTGAACCAGGACTAAACCAGGACTGAAACCAGGACAAAACCAGGACAAACCAGGACTAAACCAGGACTGAAACCAGGACTGAACCAGGACTAAAGGACTGAAACCAGGACTAAAACCAGGACTAAACCAGGACTGAACCAGGACTAAACCAGGACTAAAGGACTGAACCAGGACAAACCAGGACTAAACCAAGACTGTACCAGGACTAAACAGGACTGAACCAGGACTAAAGGACAGGACTAAACCAGGACTGAACCAGGACTGAACCAGGACTAAACCAGGACTGAACCAGGACTAAACCAGGACTGAACCAGGACTAAACCAGGACTAAACCAGGACTGAACCAGGACTAAACCAGGACTGAACAGCTCGTGGCCTGGCTCTGCCAGGCACCCCCCGTTTGTTTTACCGCTTGTTCCTTCCATATTTGCATGTCCTGTGTGGTACCTGGCACCTGATTGGTGGGGTGTGGTCACATCGCTTCGACGTCCACCGTGCCGTGGTTGGAGGATTGACGTCCTGCACCTCCAGTTCCCTCCTGGCAGCTGAATCTCAGTTTCAGTTCGCCACTCTCTGTGATTGACGTGTTTCTTGTTGCCTGCTGTTTCTAAGTGAATTGCGTGTTGAGACACTAGAGGTTATTATTGACCTATTTGACCTATTGACCTATTATTGATCATTTGTTTGTAATTGTCAGTTTGGCTTGGCCCTTGGGCATTTGTATTTTCTTTGAGTTATTTATCCCATTAGAGGTATTGTTTAGTTGTATAAGGATTTTTTTGATTAATCGAATGTAAAACACCTTTATTTTTGTTATTGTACTTACTTTTACTTTAAAAAAGCCACTTACTTTACATCACATCTTGTGTTACTTTCCTTTGTCCCCGGTTGCACTGGTTCTCAACACATGTCTATGGAATTTTCCAGTATCAATTTTTGTTCAATTGAGTATCTATTTTCAATACTAACTTTAATAGACGCATCAAGAATCTCGGACTTCTGGTCATTGCGCAATGCATACTGGGACTCACTCCGAAAAAGTGAGTCTCAAACCACCATGTTTGTTTTCCCAGTGGGATGCGTCTATTGACAAAGCTGATCTTTTCAAGTCTTTTGAACCATATCACTTTTGTTTCTGGTTCTGATATTGTCATATTTTAGTTTTGGGATTCAGACATCATTAATTGTGTGGTTGTTAGATCCTAACGGCAGAAAACAGTTCGAGAAATTTGTTTGCGAACTCCATAAATGCAAAAGGGAATCAGATGTGTGTGACTGCAAACCTCTGTTCAAACTGTTTCCCTTCCCAATTGATCCACAGGAAGGATGAAAAAGGAAACTTTTGACTGCCCAAATCATCCAGAGTTTGCAGCCAACATTTTGTGTGTTAAGCACCATCAAAGTGGGATCCTGTTTGTTAAGTGAGAGGTACAGAAGACAAACAGACTGAGCTCACACTTTCTTGTTCTTGTGGATTTACAGCAACATCACGTCTTGGTCGCTTTGCAGTGGAAGGTGTTTCTTGGCGAACAGCTGGTGCCTTTTGCTTTGGAGTTGACTTTTTAAATTCGTAATCAAGGTTGAGCAAGGGATCGGATTGGATCGGAGGATTTTGCTTTGATGCCGCTCCACATACAAAATGTCCGCTGCCAACTCGGGATGATTTAGGCAGTCAAAGGTTTCCTTTTTCGTCCTTCCCGTGGATCAATCCTGCCCATCACCTTCAGATTTCACTATTTTTCAATTCCGTTGGGAAGGAAACAGTTTGAACAGAGGTTTGCAGTCACACACATCTGATTCCCTTTTGCATCTATGGAGTTTGCAAACAAATTTCTCGAGCTGTTTTCCACACAATTAACGATGTCCGAATCCCAAAACTAAAATATGACAATATCAGAACCAGAAACAAAACTGATATGGTTCAAAAGACTTGAAAAGATCGGCTTTGTCAGTAGACACATCGCACTGTAAAATAAAAAAATGGAGGTTTGATGCTCACTTTTTCGGAGAATCCTTCCCAGTATGCATTGCGCAATGACCGGAAGTCCAACATTCTTGATGCGTGACTCTAAAAATGCTCCGTTCCACCTTGTGATGTCATGTAGTGGTAGTTTGCCAGTCAGTAGCTTTTTTTTAACCTTTAGTTGAGTAGAGATTGGCGCTTTCAGATTGGCTGAAATGATCTAAAATATTTCCAGTGAAGTTGTATGTTGAGTTTAAAAACACAGTGGAGCACGTCCTGTATTACCACATGACATCACAAGCTGGAACAGAGTGAAAAACTCAGCTTAAATATGCAAGGTTTGTCTGTTAAACATGTGTGAATGAAGCAAAACACAACTCCAGACATGTTTGTGATGAGGAAACATTATAACGTCACAAAATAGCGCAATACGGGCCCTTTAATATCGATCGGCGTCTGATTTCCGATATTTTTGACAGCCCTAGTCAGCTCACACTAAACAAACACAATTTATTCATGAAATTTCAAACCGCGCTACCTCTCCTTCATCTGTTCTTCGTTTCAACATTTCACTCTCTGCGCTCGTCCTCCGCATCCCTCCATCTCCTCTGTCACATCCCCCCAGGTGAGAGACATCATCTTAAGAGCACATTTTGACTTCTTCTTTTTTTTTTTCTCTCTCTCACCGTCTGTCGGCTGTCTCGTTTAGAACCCAAAGTTCACCCTTCCAAATCCTCACGGCTCCAATTTATGCTGTCAATCTCTCTCCTCGCTGTGTTCTCCTCCCTCTGACATGCCTCTAGTTGGAATGCACCCTGATGCCTGAACAAATGGAACGCACCAATTTCCTTGCAAGACCTTACCTCACTTCCCTTTGCAGAATACATCAAATAAAATAACAAGCGACTGACGCGTTGACCCCGTGACCTCTGTTTGATACCGGTCCGACAGGGTTGATCCAATTTCTTCTTTGCTCCGGTGCTGGCGCAGACTTCAAAATGAGAAAGGCTATTATTGTGAGTCTGCAACTGAACAATAGACGCGCAATAGTAGTAGATGGATAAAAGGGCCAGGGTGATAAAATGATAAAAATAAAATCGTGGTCATAGACTGTATAAAGAAGTGGACTACGCGAGTGTGACGTCACCCGTAGCGTTCGGCTCCGCTCAAAGGACGTTCTTTGATGAAAAACCACAGGATCATGTAAAGAGGATTAATACGAACATTTTAAGATCAACACAACGAGGCTCACTGTGGCAGTTACAGAGAGCGGCCGCGATATTCCAATATATGTCTACGGGAACCAGGGTTAAAGCACTGTCCAAGTAATTTTTCTGTCCAAGCCAGGCCCGCGTCCAATAAAGCAGTGATAGAATCCAACTCAAGCCCGATATTTGTGTCCAAATCCAAACCCGACACAGTTAAAATCACACTATTTTCATAGGCCTATTGACACATGTAGGATATTGTTTGTGTGGCCTCCAGAAACGCAAAATACAAACTCAGGATATAGCAAAAATAATGAGAAGACTTGGAAGAAGTGGTCAATTTAAAGTGCAGAATCTCATCCATATTATCCATAGACATTTTCCTCTGCTAATAATGACACCCAGTCCACAAAACAGAGCTGTTAATCCAGTTTGAGGCGTTATTTGAAAGTAAAAGTGCGAAAGTAGTTCACTTGTGTCTGTTTACATCCACACGGATTAAGGTGAAAATGCAGATTCGCAAAAGTGACTCTACTTACTGTGGACTTCATTGCCAATCTTTTATGCTTTACAAATCATGTATCTGAAGTATTGTACCACATTTTACAAATAATAATAACAGTTTTGACTTGTATCTAAACTAGAAGTGCAGTGCTCTGATCTTTTGAACACTTCAGAGTCTCAAAGTGAGTGGTTTAATTGTAGACAGGAAACAGCTGCCGTGCTGATCTGTCCGACTCAGTATTTGTCTGACCTGTAAGGAACCAGACGGGTTCATATGGGTCCCATCAAACTTAAGTTGGATTTCCATGCCTGTCATTTTGATCTTAAAATGTTCGTATTAACCCGCTCTACAAACAGTCAGAGCAGTATTCATTCACTCCATACCTGGTGGTGGTAAGTTACTATTGTGGCCACAGCTGCCCTGGGGCAGACTGACAGAAGAGCTGCTGCCAATCTGTGCCATCGGCCCCTCTGACCACCACCGTCACTCGCACACACCACTTTCATACTAGGCAATGAAGGTGAAGTGTCTTGCCTAAGGACACAACAATACTTTTTGCGACTGGTGCCCCATTGTGACACCTGAGTTTCCCAGTGGTCTCCATCCAAGTACTAACCAGGCCCGGCCCTGCTGAGCTTCTGAGATCTGAGGGGATCAGACTTTGACAAGCTGGTATGGCCGTGGTGTGTTAGTGTTTTGGCAAATCCAGTCCGAGTTCAAATCACCAGAAAACAAACTGGTATGTGGGAAAAGCAAGGCAAGGCGGCGATGGTCACTGGATGAGTCAGCGAAGGACGCCAAACAGCCAGTCTGCCCGCTCGCCGGCATGATGGACGGTACACAAGAACGCCACAGTAAACAACATGGGCCCATGGCAGCAAGCACTGAGAGCAGTGAACGAGCGCTGTCAACAATGGGAAACCGGAAGTAAGAGAGTGAGGTCAGAGGGCGAGGGAATGGAAAGGAAACACTTTTATGTACTGACTGATGTCACCGCTAACCGAAGCATTTGTCTCTTTTTTGTGGCAATTTTGGTGCAAACCAGGTAAATTTGCAGCTTTCTGGTCAAAAAAGTCAAAATCTAAGTCTGTGGTGCTTTCAGTGGCCACAGCATTTTTAAGTAGCTGATGACATTACAAAAGACTCCTGATTACAGCCAGGGGTTTCTGATCACAAACACCAGGCTGCAGGGGTGGAGTTTAAATTGTGGGTACTGCTCCTTGTAACCCCAGACCCACTCTTCCACCGCCATCACTCTCCCCTTTAGTCATCCAGGTAGTGCCCAGTTTAGCACATAGATAATCTTGGCTCATTCTTTCACAGTGTTGAAGAAACAGTCATCCATGTGTTTTTGAGAATGCTCAAACACTCAAATATTTTGACATTTGTGTTTGTTAATAGAAACTGAATGTAAAACAAGTACAAGTGTGTTGAACTCAATCCTTATATTGTCAAAATTCCACATACATTGCTGTAAATTTCCCAGTCAGAAACCCAAATTTGTTTTATTTCAGTCCCTCTTGTCCTTTATATTAATTCTCTAAATTATTGTACAAATCCCAAAGCCATAAAAAACCAAAGCACTTTGTATGGAATTTGAAATATAAACTATGGCTACATTTACAGTGAAACGAATTACCTTATCACCGTATCGGATTTGCGTCCTGGCATGTCGTTTCTGTGTCCGAAAGTCTTCCCTATCCACACAGCTTTGAGCAGATTTGTTTACATTTTACAGAAATGAAACTTAAAATGACATGGCTCATTTGCATAAACTAAGTGCTCAAAAAACAGCTCGCTATTGTGCGCTGATGTGGTTCAGCTTCTGTTGGACTAAAGGACACGACTCAGTGGAATATGAGTGTTCTTTTCTGTGACAGAGTGTTGTTCTGCTGATGGTGAGTCTGTTCTGTGCTTCTGTTGCGTTGGAGAGATGGGTTCATGTTAAACTTTTTAGAGATTATACGTCTGCAGGTCGGCCGAATATATGAATAGACATATATTCTAGGATCTTAGCGTTTTGGCGGTGAAATACTTTGCGGCGCATAGACCTACATCAGCATATCAGCGTTTTCATCCACACAGTGCCGGATCAGATCTATACTCAGAAGGAATTTGTGAACACTGCATCCGCAACAAAAATGACTCAAATATGTGCTAGTGTGGATGGGGCCTATGAATATATTATTTATAATTTTTTTGTTTTTTCTGAATTTGTATAAGGCTTATTTGCATGTAATGAAGATGTTGCCCTTCTTGAGCCTCTGACAGTGTTATCGTTTGTAGCACTGTATATTGGAATTTATATTTGAAAAAAAATAAAAATAAAAATGCCCAGTTTAGCAGCTCTATTTGAAATGTGGTTGTGGGAGGAGCTTAGGCGTTTAGTCCCACTTTAACTCGACATCAGATCAAAACAAAAATCACTGGTATCGCCCATCGCAGATCAATATCAGACTTCACTAATGGTCGAAGTGAGTCTGCTGACTTACCCTCACCGACGGTTGAGCTTACAAAGTAACGCCAAGATAACACTTCAATCGCTGTCTATAGCCTATACTGATTCACTCTTAAGCCTCTTACAATGAATGGAACCGCATTTCTATTTTTCGCCCTCTTATCTTCCGTCTTTTTGTGTCCCTTTTCAAGATGCGATTTTCTAGTCTAAAAGGTTCAAACGGGCACATTTTTATTCATCGTCGGAATGTTTGACTCGAGGGATGATAAGAGCTAATGTTTAACAAGGGCCTGGCAGTTATCTCGACAGCGCATTTGAGGAGTCTGTGTGAATTATTTGAGAGCTGATTTCATAAGAGTGGAATAAAAATCGTGGAAAACTAAAGGTGAGCTAAGCCATTTAGTCCCAAAAGATTCATTTGAGGTCTCCAGAGGTTCTTACAAAAAAGAGTCCAAGCTAGATTTATAAATAGTATATATTTTAAAAATATATTACACAAAATTGACGAATGTGAGGTTTTAGTCATGTTGAAATGTTGTTGCCTCCTCAGAAACAGACCTGGAGTTGTGTTTTGTTTCATTCACATGTTTGAGTAACCCTTTATAATTAGTCTGTTTACATCTCCAAAGCTTCAAACGCTCTATTCCACCTTGTGATGTCATGAAGCAGTAGCTAGACTGGCGCCACCTAGTGCCTCCGCTCAATTTCATTTCTCTCCAGCGACTAGGTCATTAATCAAAATACACTAAACAATTTGCAAAAACCCTGGAAGTGCGAGTTCCGGCACCAGCCAATCAGCAAAGAGCCAAATTCAGTGTTGTCAGTGATTCCCGTGATTGAGAAGTTAAAAATCGGAACAAAGTGAATGTTTGGTGAATTTTATCAATGGGAAAGACGTTATTGTCCTTCTTCCTACGGGATTTGGGAAAAGCGTAACATATCAGTTAGCCCCGTTAGCGGCATGACCAAATAGCAGCGATTGGTTAAATAAAAAAGTACCTGCCTACCGCTGAGCGAACGAATTCTAATGCTGCGAGGTCAGACGGTTTCTATGAAGTGAAACAGGCTGATGAATCAGGCTACTTAAGTGGTAGTTTTCACATTCACAGCTCCCTTTTAAACTATGTTCAGTAGAGATTGGCAATTCAAGGACTGAAATCATCCAAATGATTCTCGTGAAGGTGTGTGGAGATTAAAAATACAGTGTATTACAACCTGACATCACAAGGTGGCACAGAGTGTTTTCCCTTTGAGAGAAGAATAAATATGCAGAGTTTGGGTGTTAAACATATTAATGAAACAAAACTCAACTTCTGGTATATTTTTGATGAGGAAACAACATGGCAGTAACTCGTGCTTGTCCTCTGATGGGAAAGTCAGTAGTTTGAATCCCACTCTCATAAAAGTAAACATTGTAGAGCGGTCAGATCCACTGGCACACAAATGAATACTGCTTTTGTGTCCGTGGGCAAGGCACTTAACCCACCTCAGTATTTAATTACAATGTATTTTTATTTTAGTTTGTCTGTGTTTAAATGCAATTCTAAATATGTAGATAATGGTAATCTTGTTACATTAAAATAAATTTGTAATATTTTTGTCGCTCAAAATATGCGTCAAGGCTTTTCCTTAATAAAATAAACGTATTGAGGTTTTCGATCCCTGGTAGTTACATGATTGTCAGGCTGGCGCCACCTAGTGCCTTTGCTCAATTTCATTTCTCTCCAGCGACTAGGTCGGGAATCAAAATACAATAGACGGTTCACAAAAACCCCAGAAGTGGAAGTTTGGGCACCAGCCAATCAGCGCAGAGCCATATATTCTGTGTTGTCAACGATTCCTGATATCGAGGATTTAAAACCAGAACAAAGAGAATGTTTGTTGAATTTCATCAAGGGAAAAGACGTTATTGTCCTTCTTCTTACAGGATTTGGGAAAAGCTTAATATATCAGTTGCCCCGTTAGCAACGCATTAAATACTTCATGACCAAATAGCAGCGATTTGTTAAATGACAAAAAGTACCCGCCTACCGTCGAACAAACAAATTTTAACACTGCGAGGTCAGACGGTTTCTACGAAGTGAAACCGGCTGATGAATTAGGCTAGGTAAATGATGGATAAATCCAAGAAAAGAAAAGTTTCTGAAGAAAACAGAATGTTTATTGCTCCATGGGCAGATTAATTTGAGGGTCCGCCACCTATTCCAACATCCCTTTATTACGACATGTCCCCATATAGACATGCCGGTATTACGACATGTCTCTATTTAAACTTGCCGGTTTTCTGACACTTTGTAGTATTGCTATATTGACCCATCATATTTTTTTGAGAGTTGCGATGGTCTACCCAGGCGTCTCTTGGCCTCTTACAATATATGGGAGCACAAAGTATAATAGGCTCTCACATTAATATTGTTCATGTTGGAAAAGTGCGATGTTTGAAGAATAGTAATGTGCCGCTACTCCGACAATGAAAAAAAAAAGGTTGAAGTAGTGGGACGTTTGAAAAATAATGTTTATTGCGCTACTGAGACATTTAGTTGTCAATGTTTAAATAGCGGCATGTCGGGATACAGCATGTAACCATTCATTTGCTTTCACAGCTGATGACACTGATTTACACATGATAAAATGACGGAACATAGAAGGAGACAGCATGTTTGGTTCGCTGCAGGTGGATAATTTGGTTAGGTTTTTATTTCCTGCGAGGAAGACTCAAATAGATGTTGAGTGTTGCTCCGGTGCAGAGGGGGGCGCGTGCGTTTGTGTCTATGGAAGGGTGTAAAAGCGTGCACTTACCTGTTACTCAGTTTTGGTTGAAGGTCAGGGCTGGGTAGCTGTAATTTTTGTTGACCGCCACTATTCCTCTATTTTCCAACTGGTTCCATCTATCTTTTTTGCTGCGCTGTGATAGCTGTATGTCTGGTAATAAATATCCAAAAATGCATTCTGGATGTGTATTTGTGTATTCATTGTATTTGTTTACAATAACCTCCAAGTGCGTCACAAAACTGTGACCCCAGAACCCACTCTGATCTTCCTGAGCGGCTATAAGGTTGATCAGGAAGCTGCTACATTGAGTATTTCACTTGAAAGTAAGCATCAATCAAGTGTCTTTTTATTTTCAGAGTTCAAAATGTTTTTGTTACATGCAGAAATAAAGTTCTGTGTTCTCTGTAGCATTTTATTGATATCATAAATGAAACACACTACAGTCCTTTATACTTAACATACAGGTAAAAGAAAAAGTTATACCGTATTTTTCAGACTATAAATCGCTCCGGAGTATAAGTTGCACCAGCCAAAAAATGCCTAATGAAGAAAAAACCTTGTCCTTAAACAAGACACTTCACCCACTTTCCCTAGTATGAAAGTGGTGTGTGCGTGAGTGATGGTGGTGGTCGGAGGGGCCGATGGCGCAGATTGGCAGCTTCGCTTCCATCAGTCTTCCTCAGGGCAGCTGGGGCTACAGTAGTAGCTTACCACCACTCTGTAAAGCGCTTTGGGTATCCTGAAAGGTGCTATATTAATGCAATGACTAAGTAATGTAAGTCGCACTTTTTGGGGGAAATTTATTTTATGAAATCAGAGACCAGGAACCAACATTTCATCTTGAAAGACAAGTTATAGTAATGACAGAATAAAGAAAAACAAGCTGAATAGGTGTCAGGTATGTTAACATCACATATGAACAGTTCTTCAGATAATTATAGCATAAACAACAAAGCAGAACAAGTTTACCAAACTCTCCATCTCACTCCAAATCACTAAATCCACTGAACCCATTGAATTCACATTTCTCGCTCACTCCAAACTTTCTTTCTGCTGCTCGATTACCATTTTCTGCTGCATATTTCACCACTTGCAGCAGACCAGCGGCTTTTTCTGCAGGAGACATGCGCAGAAAACTCATACACAAGTCTAGATCGCCCTCTTGTTGCTGTCAGTCTGAAAATTTTAATAGATAAGTCGCACCTGAGTATAAGTCGCAGGACCACCCAAACCATGAAAAAAAAGTGTGACTTATAGTCAGAAAAATACGGTACAGTGTTATTCTTATTTTAGATGTCAAAAGGGTTTTGCGGCTCCGGGTGTTTTATTTTCTGTGGGAGACGGTCCAAATGCTGCCGACCCCTGTTCTCGAAGGTGGAAAAAGCACTATATGAACTAAGCTAAACCATAAAATAGCAATCGGAAAGAATTTGAGAAACCTATGACAATTCTTATTCTGAACCAGGTGAGATGACAGCTGATGCAGCCTATATATGGAAGAGTGGTCTGACAGTGGACTTGGAGATGTGCATGCAGCTGGATTGACATAGTAAATTAGACAGGTGAAGTGCTGCTACAGTCAGATAGAGGCGAGGGAGAAGACCATACCTACAGTCTAACCCAGGGGCCCCCCAACCACCGGACCGGGACCCAAAACGCTGCCATCTGCTACCAGGATCCAGAGGAATTCCCTGTGTTTTACTATGAAAATACAGAGCCACTTAAACAACAAATAAATAGACAGCAAACATGAGTAAGAAAACATTATATTACACTATTTTCTGATCTATGTTATAATGTTTCCTCATCACAAACATACTTGAAGTTTTCATTCACACAAACCCTGCATGTTTAGGCTGAAGTTCTTCTCTCAAAGTGAAAACACTCAATTCAGGAAGTGCTCCACTGTGTTTTAAACTCCAATGCGCCTTCACTAGAATCATTGAATATTTGAAGGTAAAGGGTAGCCTGAATAAATTAAATCAATGCATGTGTAAACCTTCATGAAAAAACACAATTGTTAAATAATTCTGAATAATTAAGGTGATTAATTCTTCGTCCTAATAGTAACCCAAAAGTTCACTAAAAATGGCTGCAGTAATCAAAACATTCAATCATGTCATTAAAGACAAGTGCATTTAATCACTGTAATAATCAAAATGTTAATGTCAAGTACTTGTCAAAATGCTCAGGCAGAGTTCAGAAATAAAAGTGTTGCACAACAAACATTTGAAATTAATGAATTGTAAAACATGTAGCTACATTTCAGTTGGTTTCAGTGGTAAACAAAGCTCATCAGGCATTTTAGTGTTAGCCAAGAAAAGTGACCAAACTAGTCAAAAACAAGCACAATCAGAAACAGCAACCTGGTCCCCATGAGGCATCAGTGGGTCAGTTCATCACCACAGAAGCAGCTTATGAGGAGTCCAGCCCATATCACATGATTATTATATCCACAATGTAATGTGTGTATCTGTACAGGCCCATGAACATTTGTGTGATATTGGTCACACATGAGAATGTCTGTGTTTACTAGTGTGGAACCAAAATGTCATTTTTCATGAGTTGTGTATATGTTAGTTGTGTGACTGTAGATCAGTGTGTGTTGTGTATCACCAGAAAAACAAGAAATTGAAATTATTTTGGTTCCAATTAGAATTTTAATGTCATACACTGAAAGAGAAAGGAACTGTTATAATTAGTGATTATCTCTTATATCTATTATTCATATCTGACTATACAAATGCACAGAATTATAAACAGATATTTTTTTCTGAGATTTTGAGACCACTCCTGTTGCTCTAGCTCTATCCTGAACAAAAACACATATTTGACCTTGGTTACCTTGACCTTCAATTGACCTTGACCTGTTTCAACCTGTAACATCCCGTGTACCCCGGTTACGTGTGTGCCAAACTTGTGTGATGATTGGGTGAATATTTTAGGCCGCAGATGGTTCAGAATTTGCGGAAATGGCCTATCCTTTATAATGGCGTGACCTTTCAATGGACCCGTGTGACCTCAAATGACCTCAGATCGTCACCAAACTTTTTTTTTGCGGCACTGGGCACGGGGGCTTGACCCACGTACCGAATTTGGTGACAATCGCTCCATAAATGGCGGAATTATCACAGGTAGACAGACACAGACACACAGACACACAGGGTGAATACAAAACCTGGTCAACCCAAAATGATTAAGTATGACTCCATCTTTTAATGTTTGGTCCAATTAAAGTGCCGGCTACAATTCCTCGTTCTATACAATAAACAAATAAAAGCATTTACCTTGATATTCATGAGGTAAAGCTACACTCTGTACACTGCCCGACTGGTAAACACGTACAGAGGCAATATGGGAGATATGAAAGGAGCAGTTAGCGACTATACTCAGTAAAACACTTTCCAATGGAGGTTCAAAAGTGTTTGAGAGAGCTTCAGTGATGTGTTTGAAATTGGCGACAGACTGTACCACAGCGGAGACGGAGGGAAAGTGAACTGTGTGAAGTTTACTTTCACAGGAAGGAAGGAAGCAGAAAGTTTGGAGCGGCAGTCTCAGTATTAAAGGTGCACTGTGTAACTTTCGATAGTGGGTCTGTCACCTGCTTGTTTTAATGGAGATGTTGTTGCTCTGCTGCGGAATGTTCCCCAGCATGCCATTAAAGGGCCCATCTCATGCAAAATCAACTTTTCAGAGCTTTCTACCTTCTAAGAGTGATGTGTGGGCCTTGTACATGTCGCCACAGTGGATTTTAGATTGATTCGGCGTTTTTTTTAACAAACTGCAACGCATTTCTGCCACCCTCCCACGTGACAACAAACTACAGCTGCTACAACGATGACCCGACAGATACACCTATGACGCGTTTGACGTAGCAGAAAAACTTCGCATCCGCTCCACCACCTCCGCCCCGCATCGGGTGATAATTCCCACATGAACAACTAAACAAAAGCAACAGCATAATCTCATTGTTCACTGCAGTGTTCACGATATAATAAGTTTATCTACTAGTGTTTATTAATGCTCCTCAAAGTCCTCGTCCAATTCCAGGTCCAACACATGTGGCTGAACACGCTGTATCTCCATGATGAATAAAAGTTTATTCCTGTCACTATCAGGGTGCACGTCTGTCTCCCCCTCCCTCCCTGAGATGGCGGAGGAAGGGCGGCTCACTCAGAGCCTACGACACGTTTGGAGGGTGTAGTATGGAAGATAATTTGTTCCATCAGATTTTGAATTTTAAATATGACTGAATTTCTCACTTTGGATTTTTTAAATCAGAAAAAACATGTTTGAATTATTTTTATTCTGAATTTTAGTTGCCTAAATTTTAAGTATACTTTTTCAATATGTTTCAAAATCAAAATAAAAAAATCACCTTTTAAATATTCAGCACAGATATTTTCAAGCCCTCAAATTCAAAAGTTTAAATTCAGATTGTAAAATTCGCTGTGTAAAATTTCACAACAAAGATTCATGATAACAAGGCAGAAGCAATCGATCCTGTGTGAGCGAGAAGGACAGAGGCTGTTTCCTATTGGCCGCTCTCATTTGTGGGCAGGATTTGAGGTTATGATGAGGCAAATTTTGACCAATCAGATCGCTTCACTGCTCTATTTCCTCCTTGTTACTAACTTAGATTGATCACTTTTGGATTCCTTTCGATTCCTTAGGTCTTGGCATCTTGGATCTTCCTGTGAATTTTTTTCACTGCAAATTTTACACTCTTGAATTTGAGGGCTTGAATATATTTGTGCTGAATATTTAAAAGGTGACATTTTTATTTTAAAATTTAAACAATCTGAAAATGTCCGCTTAAAATTTCAGCGACTAAAATTAAAAATTCAAAACATGTTTTTTCAGAGTTAAAAAATTCAAAGTGAGAAATTCAACTGCATCTAAAATTCAAAATCTGATGAAACAAATTATCTTCCATAGCGGAGCCTGTGCCGGCCTTTCATAGTTCCTGGTCTGTGACTGCCTCCAAAAAATCTGTAAGATTTCATAACTATTGTGTAATGGATGTTCCAAAACCCAAATTGTGCTTGTTTATGTGCATTATGTGAAGAGTTATTTTGCATGAGATGGGCCCTTTAAACGGCTCTACTTTACATTTTGTTCAATTGCAGGTGGTTTTATATCTCAAAAATACCTAGAAAACAGACATTCTAACTCTACTGCAAAGTTCACCTCTAAACCCCCCGTAGAAAAACACACAATCAGAGCAGCTCAGAACTAACCTTACTTTGCAATTTCACTGTACAATTCTTACCAACCACGAGATTAAAAGCTAAAAAAGCCATAAAGTGCGTCCTAGTTTGACAAGTCCTTGTTGAAATAAGAAATCAAGAATGTTGGTGAAAAACAAACAAACAAAAAAAATCATATCTTTGTTGCAGCTACTTTTTTTTTTTTTTTTTCATTTGTTTTCCCCACAAGAGTTACTTCTAAGGACATTCTTTTCGGAGACACTACAGACGCAGCACAACCAATTAAAGTTAGAAAAAGTTCCATCTGCTGGCTTACTTATTGATGGACTTGCACTCATAGTACAATACGTGGAATCTGAGACAAACCGACACTTCATAACACAAGTATGTGCTGCTGTGGCTCATGTAGAGGACACTTCAAACCCTCCAACACTGTCTATATTGTCAGTAGAGGTTATGCTAGGTTTTATATTGTTTTTTAATGATTCTACATCCCTCGCTATATCATGGTTCACAGTTGTAGCAGAGTCCTGCACCAGGTCAGCTATAGCAAATAGTTGCTGAAACTCATGGGTTTTAATGGAATTTTAAGGGTGGGTATGTGGGCAGGTAGTGATCACACACAGGGGTCCGGTCAAGCGGTAATGCAGGGAAACGGGCAGATTTTTTACATTCAAATAGCTCTTATTCAGAAACTACAGGGACTATTGAAATAAGTAAAGTATCAGAATGTAGGAAAGAGTTAACGTTAACACTCCAACAGGGTAAAGTTAAACCTGTGATATTCTTTCAAGTTGTTGACAAAAAATCCCACAACTCATGTTGGTAACGGAGGGAATGAAATATGCAGCACTTTTTGGGCAATAAATACAAACAGTGATAACTAGCTTGGTTCTCACTTACATATCCCTAACAAACTGGTTTGAATATTTGCTTCATATAGTTTTCTACCATATGGTACAAGATTAGGTTGAAAAACCTCTTACTTTTTGAGTAATGAGATTTTTTATTAAGAAAGGTCATGGTAACGGAGGGAAAAGTAACAAAGATCGAATAACACAAGATATGATGAAATACATCAATTTATTAACATGATTTGCAGGTCTTTGAAATTTGGGTCATAATTTTTGTTCCATGTGGCATACATGGTCTGTTTTTGATTGATTGATTCGTTTTTTATTTCAAGTTTGTGTCAAGCGAGAAACAATAATCATATATACTACATACACATTGTAAACAACACAAAAGCACATTTCAAGGAGTGGGAAGAAGAAAAACTTATTTAAAATGTATGTAACTTTAGAACCAAAAATGGTACAGAAAAAAGGTAAACAGTTTCATAAACTAGAGTACATATGTATCTGTTGAATACATTTTTATATCAGATGCATTAACTTGAATTTTTGGCCTTGCTGTTGACTTCTGCTTGACTGGGCCCACAGGCAGATCAGGACTAAACCAGGATTAAACCAGGACTAATCTTGGACTTAAGAGAGAGAAGACCAAAGCAGGGTGTCCGCAAAGCGCAAACAGGTGACTGCCGCACTCACCAGGAAATAAGCACGTGGTGTCAAAATAAACTTCCGATGTCCTTTCAAAGTATGTTCTATAAAACCACTAGAATCATTAGTTGTTTCCTCTTCTCATTTAGCCTCAGAGTTGTATTTAGAGTGATTTATGCATGTTTCTGTAAACTGTTTCTGTAAAATTCCACACACCGTCTAACCTGTAAATAGTGAACTTTATTCGGACATCACATTGAATTCACAATTTCCAAGTAAGATGGTTTAAGTATTTCTCACTGTTTGAGTTCTTCCGTGCACTGTTTCAGGAAATTGACGTGTCCTGAAGCAATTTTGGCACAAAGGGTAAAAAAGAAAAAAAAAATCTGCTGTTTGGTGGTGCAGTCTGTGCCTGTCTATAGGAGGGACTCAGAAGTTAGATATAAACTAACTGTCAAAAGGCACAATATGTCTCCTTTAATTCTTGGATCAACACCGGAAATATTTCCATACAGCATTATGGAAACTCACTGGTAATTCCTGTGAGGTATGACAGACCTGTGATGCGACTGGACAGGTCCACACGAGGGGGAGCTCCGCATGGGGAAAATGGAGTAAAGAATACCTGTCATCATTTACTCAGCCTGCAGTTCTGCAAATGAATGTGTCAAAGTATGAAAAGATGTATTGTATGAGGAATACATTGTTTTCCTTTGAGAAGTCTATATCTCTTCTTGGGAGGAAGAACAAACTTGAAAGAATAACGTGTGAGGCTTTTGAAGAAGAAAATCATATTCTCGGCTAATGAGGCACCTAGACCAGTCTTTCTCAAACTTTTCACACCAAGTACCACTTAAGAAAATATTTGGAATTCTGAGTACGTTCTTCAGATTTAACCCACTTCTAAAACAAGACTACGACTACGACACTAGTGGTTCTAAACAAGGCCCAGAGGATAAAAGTGTACATTAAACTGGGTCTAAATTTAAAATATATTTGAACACTCTTTGGGAACAACTAAGCTAGGCATTCTATACTAAAACTCTTTATGTCAAACAACATTATATGATATATGTTGGATATCTATACAAATCTGGACAGGGGCAATGTCTTAGGAACAAAGGATGCACCTCTTTTAATGGAAATGAACAACATGTGCACTAGAGCGGTAATAGTGACACAGTGATCATCAGGTGACCTGAGGGCCAACAAAAATTGTTTTGAGGGCCGCATTTGGTCCCCAGGCCATAGTTTGGATACCCTTGGTCTAAATTAACTAATTCTGTTTCTCACATTTTTATGGCAGTAATAATCAGGTACAGTGTCTTTAAATTCAATATTTCCTCAGGAGCTGTGAACATAATAATCAGGATGTAACAGTATTATATTTTCACTTCAGTGCTCTGACATATTGTGGTCAACTATCATCCAAAAAAGTAATGTAAATCTGGGGATACCCAACTTTATTTTTTGTACATTTAGTAAACCAGAGAATTAGTAGCAAAATCAGCTTTTTGTAAAATTTGTTTGACTCTCACTATAAAAGCTAGCAACAATTAGTATGTTAACAGGAACTTCCAGATCGTTAGTAAGCAATGGACATATTTTGACCTCAAGAGGTGCTTGAACAGATGGGGGGAAAGTCTGGTATAGGGCCTTTAACAAAGAGTTTGCGAGACCTAGGAATCAGTTAGGGCACTTTCACGCCGCTAGTTTGATTATTTGGTGAATTATTGTTATTATGTAGCACATAGACTCCAGTGTGGGTTGCTTTCACACCTGCAAACCAACCAAAACTGGTCCGATTGATGCACATCCAAAGCTCCTGTGCACAGTGGGTTTGACTGCACTTAGCTCGGGGACGCTGAGGCTCGCCAGACTTCTCGGAAGTGAGGCCGAGACTCACCATCTCACTATGTGGGCTTCCCACGGAGCCCCTCCATGGGGTATGGATGGACCAAGCAGAAGCCAGCCTCCGGACTCACAAACCTATGGACCGCCACCCAGTCATCTGGCAGTCGTCTGGACCCAATCCTGGCCCCCATCACACCCCTTAACCAGGGCCGCACTCGATTTGGGATGGTGAGGGTTCAATTCATTAGTCCAAGCCTGCCCTCCCATGATGCATTTTAAATAGTTTGTTTGGACCTACTGTCTATCGTTTGGACCCGAGTCGGCGTTCTCTCCTTAGGACCGCACCAGAGTTTGGCATTTGGTGAGGAGTCAAGCAGACTGAGACCACCTCTTTTTTGAGGTCTCGGTCTGCTTGATTTAGTGTGGATCAGAGTGTGATTGACACTTTCACACCAATGAAAATGAACCAAACTAAGAGCTTCTGGTTCAAATGAAACATTTGGTGCGCACCAACTGCTGTCAGTGTGAAAGCACCCTTACTGTAGACAGCCTTCTTTTGTGGATTTAAAATCAGGTTACCCCACTATAAAAGTTTGTAAAAAAAAAATGTATTTCTTTTAAGACCTTGTAACTGTTATTTATTGAAACCGTTCACAAAATCATTCAGACTTCAGAGTTTAGATTTAGCTAAACCTGATTATCTCCACTGTGTACTGTACTGTGCTATTAAGCTGACAAAACTTTGACAAACCGAGATCGGAGCATGTCTGATTTGGAGCCAGTAAATCGAGAGACAACAAATGAAAACAAAGAAAATGGATTCAGGGTTTTACATAAATCTCCCAGATGGGCATATGTGTCTGGTTCTGTGTGTGTCATTCTGCTGGACACTGCTCTTGTTTGCGCAGAGTCTTCGTCATTTCCCAGCAGCAATCAATACGACAGCAACAATACAAACACTGAGGCTTTGTGACTCAGAGATGGAGAAGAAATCACTTTGAGATACTATTTCAGACATGTAATGCTTCCAGACTGAAAAAGAGAATGCAGTGAATTGTGTAAAGTAAATTCAGTCTCAAAAATGCTTATAAAATGCCTGAAAGAGTAAATTAATTTCTGTCCCGTAGAGTATATTGTAAAAGCAACACAGGTCTTATGTAATCAATTGCAAACCTGTGAGAAAGACTGCATCGAAGTCTGAAAGAGCTGAAAAAAAATCTTGTATTTTAATATCAAGTGATGTACTAAAGGGCTTGATGAAATATGTGGAAAACAAAACTAGTTCATTTTCGGTTTGGTTTGAAGGAGTCCAAAGTTATTTCTCATTTACGTAATCACATCAGCGAGAGTCGGGCAAATGGATTCTTGTTAGATTCTGAACGAGAACCAGAATCGATCTTGACTCCTTAAAGGTCGTACATTACGCCAAATTTACCCTTGGGAGGTTTTAGTCATGTTATAATGTTGTGACCTCCTCAAAAACAGACCTGGAGTTGTGTTTTGTTTTATTCACACATGTTTGAGTAATCCTTTAATACTGGGGAGTCTACACCTCCAAAGTTGAAAACAGTCTATTCCACCTTGTGATGTCATGAAGTAATAGTTTTGTTCAGTTGAGATTGACAATTCCAAGGCTGAAATGATACAAATTATTGTAGTGAAGGTGCATGAAGTTTTAAAACACAGTGGAGTACATCCTGTATTAATATATGATATCACAAAGTTGAACATATTAGTATTTTCTGTTTGAGAGAAGAACCTAGCCTAAATATGTAGGATTTGTGTGTGATGTGTGAATGAAACAAAACACAACTCCAGGTCTGTTTTTGATGAAGAAACAATCTTGTAACAGATAAAATAGTGTAATATGAGTTCTTTATGGTACACTTTAATAGCCAGGCTGGCGCCACCTAGTGCCTCCGCACAATTTCATTTCTCTCCAGCGTCTAGGTCAGGAATGGGAATACACTAGACGATTTTCAAGAACCCTGGAAGTTGCAGACTCCACATCGGCCAATCAGTGAAGAGCTGTGAAGTCATGATGTCAAACTCGTTGCGTCTGTCTGGGTCCCTTTTGGGGTACAGCACAACAGTAAACAAAGTAGTCGAGATGGATGTAGATGAAGACAGACATTCTGTGTTGGCAACGATTCCTGAGGAACAAAGAGAATGTTTGGTGAAAGACGTTATTGTCCTTCTTCCTACAGGATTTGGCGCATCACATACGTCACGACTAAATAGCAGCGATTGGTTAAATTAAAAAAAGTACCCACCTACTGTCGAGTGAATGAATCCTAATGCTGCGAGGTCAGACAGTTTCCACGAAGTGAAACCGGCTGATGAATCAGACTAACACTTTATTGTGCCCATAGAGAAATTTGTCCTCTGCATTTGACCCATCCTTCAATGTACCTCAGACACCTCATTAAGAGCAGTGAGTGTCGCAGTGCACCACCGGGGACCCATCTCTGTGATCTTGTTGCTAGTCTTGGTCAGGACCACCACAGCTGAAGGATTTAACGTATGGTGCAGGTTTTGGGTTGATGTGGGAAACCAGAGTGCCCTGAGGAAACACACCCAGACACGAAGAGAACATGCAAACTCTGCACAGAAAGTCCTGGGTGACCCAGGGATCAAACCCAAAACCCAAACACAGTTAGAGAGAATGCAGCAAATTGTCCAAGCAGATTCTCAAAAGCATTTATAAAACATGTCAAAAGTAAATAAACTTTTATCCCATAGTGTCTTGTAAAAGCAGCACTGTGCTTATTTAATCGATCTGCAAGAAAAGATGCTTGACTTGAAGCACTTCTCACAACTTTCAAAACCCAGAGCCTTTTTTAAAGAAAATAAATGTTATTTAATGAGGGCGCATTGTGCAAAATTGATTTTTTTTTTTTTTTTTTTTAGCTTTCTACCATGTTATAATGTTGTTCTCTTATCCAGAAAATGCCTGAAGGTTGTAGATGTCATCCATGCATGTTTGAGTAATTCTGTGATCTCTCCCGGGCCCTATTCAAACCCTCCTTACAGTTAGCTGTGAGTTTTGTCCAATGCTCAGTCCACAGTTCTACATCACCCATGTTCCCACACAACAATTATCCATAAACATGATACAAACAACACACACAACAACTTGACAAACCTGATGCGATGTGTAGTAGTTTCATTAGCAGGATGCACGCTGATTGTGTTGCGATAGCGCTCTGAAGGGGGAGCACAGATGACAAAGGAAGGGGGGGACTCGGAGCATCAAGAACTAAAGAGAAACAAAGAAAAATAACGTTGTTTTCAGCGAATATAGCATTTTCAAACCAATAAAAAGTGAACATGGTGATCTAAATATGTTACGTGTCTTTAAAGTTCCACACAAATTAAGTCTACAACTTCTCTGTCGAAAAGTAACTTCTGTCAAAGCTCTACAGGCTTCTTTTTTTATTCCAAGTCAAATATAAACAACGCATCCTGCTCTGAATGAAACGAATGTCTGCGCAAGTCTGATACGGATTAAGGCATCTTTTGTACAAGTCTGCAACAACTAGAACAATACAGCGCCTCAGGAAACGAGATCGACAACAAAGAGATTGCGAATTAGAACACAGAAGAAAATAGTGCAGAAGCCTTCGCCACTATAGCACTGTGACTATAGCATTGTGTCTGGTGCGTTCAGATAATTCCCCAAAGTGAGTGAATGACAGCGTTGGGAGGCAGGTTCCATGAGGCGGAGAAGAGCCGGGGCCGTCTGCAGAGGTGAGCCGTGGATTCCATTGTCATTCACTGTGAGTAGTCTTTGCTCCTGGTCTTATCTCGCTCTGTCTGCGGGGCTCTGATCGTCCTCCTGCGCCGTGAGAAATAGTCCCATTAGCGAGGGCACAGGAGGCGAGAGGTGGATGACGTTCAAAGGGGACATTGCGTTATTCAGGTGTTTTAGTAGACTCTGTAAAGCCGGAGTTGAGTCACTGTTTGGGTAAGTTTGCTTTTTAAGTGCAGAACGTGTACTTGTACTTGTAATTGAGAATTATCGCCCAATCCATTGCTGTCTCACCGTTGTATCTGCCTCTTTCTATGCCCACAAACAGTGTTGGAAAGTTTACTTTTAAAATGTATTCCTCTACAGATTACAGATTACATACACCAAAATGTAGCATATGTAACATAATCCATTAAATTACTTAAAAATGGGTAACTTAATCTGAATACTTTGGATTACTTGATATTGTCATGCTTTTTAAAACTACATGAATGTAACAAACACATCCTGAAAATCCTTGTTTGTTCTCTTCAAATTGGTGTTGAGCCCAAGTCTCCATGAACAGACTTTTGTTTGCTGTAGAGAAGCAAAGGCTAGAATATCTTAACATGAGATGTTTTATGTGCTAAAAGAAAATCAGAAGTCCAGTCTTTCCTTAAGCAGATTAAAAATATTATTGATTGACCCTACAGTTAGTGTCATATTGTTTAGAGCTGGTTTTACTCCTAGTTTAGTCCTGTTTAATCCTGCTATTAGACCTGGTTTAGATCTGGTTTAGTCCTAGTTTTAGTCCTGGTTTAGTCCTGGTTTTAGTCTTGGTTTAGTCCTAGTTTTAGTCCTGGTTTAGTCCTGGTTTTAGTCCTGGTTTAGTCCCTGTTTTAGTCCTATGTTTTAGTCCTCGTTTTAATCCTTATTTAGTCCTGTTTAGTCCCTGTTTTAGTCTATGTTTTAGTCCTTGTTTTAGTCCTTTTTAGTCCTTGTTTAGTCCTTCCTTTTTAGTCCTTGTTTTAGTCCTTTTTGTTTAGTCCTTTTTAGTCCTCGTTTAGTCCTAGTTTTAGTCCTCGTTTTAGTCCTTGTTTAGTCCTGGTTTTAGTCCTGGTTTATCCCATAATGTGATAACAGGAAAATACCACCGTGTAATCCATTTATTTCAACAAAGTAACTGTAATCCAATTACCACTCACTGAAACAGTAACTGTAACTGTAACTGTAATACAGTTACTCATAATTTGTACTCTGATTACGTAACTCCAGTACATGTAATCTGTTACTCCCCAACACTGCCCACAAATGTAACAGCATCTCCAACACTGATAGGACAATATTCAGATTGCTGTTGACTAAATACAGTTTTAAACAATTTAATCTATATAAAATACAGACTAAAATCCTGCTAAAATCTGTTAAAAAGTAACTAGCAAATGAGTCATATTTTTCATGTGTACTTGTATTACTTAAGTACATTTTTTGAACCAGTACTTGTACTTGTAATACTTGTAACTGAGTACATTTTAGCCATGCACATGTACTTTAACTTGAGTACAAATTTGCAGTACTCTTTGCAGAATCTCAAATAGAATGTACCACACTCGCAATAACCCAAAACCACAAAATGTTTTGGGTGAATCCGTTGCGTTTCACTGGCCCTTATGTTTCGAATCGCAACAAATCCGTGAACCACTTCCTGAACCGGTCACGTGGTACGGGCGGTTCACGAGGCTTCGACCGTCACCACATACGTCACTAATACAAACCTCGATACACACTTCACCAAAGACTTCCTGGATTACTCTGCACACGCTTCGAAGCCTCGACACATCTCGTAACATCACTAACATAAACCCACAAACAACAAACCTCCTGTAGCCCTACAAAAGACGGCGGCAGTGACCATCTACAAGCTCACCGGTAATGTTCCATGATGTTGCCAACTTGTTTGGCAGGCAACGCTTGTTCCAGTACATTTTCTGAGACGTTCAGAAGGCACTTTGTAAAATCAAAAGTTGTTGTCTTGTTTTGTAAAGAGGCCAAAAAGTGTCCCTGAACTTCAAGCCATCGTCACAGGATTTGAGAGGAAATCTGGATTCCCTATGTGAGGTGGTAGTTTGGAAAGTACACATTTATCAATCATTGTTCCAGCCTGCTGTCCCACACACAACAGAAAGAAATGAAATGCTTACAGCGTTATCCTCCAGGAACTCGTAAACGACAACGACTGCTTTCTTGATTTTGATTTTGGGGTGTCTGACAACTGCCACAATTATTCAGCGTACAGTTTAACTTTCACAGCCGCACACGCATCTGTAACTTTTTGAGCCGCACACACATCGATGTCCAACACTTCTTTGGTCAGATGATGAAACAAATTACAGCCAAACCGAAAATGTGAAGTATGCCATGTATGCCAGTGTAATGCTCCATAACTTCTGTGAAATGCAGACAGTTGCGTGGCAGGAACCCCTGGAGGAAGCAGCATGATGTACCCACTCTGTCCCCCGCAGAGCACATCCGGGGGCCTCAGTGGCTCGTATCAACCGAAATCAATAATGTACAGAAAATACTCAAGTCTGTTTGTTGTGCAAAATAAACTATGCTTTGTTTCTGAACTTTGCAACTGACATATGATGTGCCTGTCATCCTTTTTCAGTTCTTTTACACATATACACATGCATATTTTTAAATAATACTTACATTTCAGTGTTTGAATAGAAAATAATAAAGTTACAAATGCATCAATAACAGAAGTTCAATGCAAAAATACAATATTTTTTTTAAATATACAAGTTTCCTCCAGGAAAGTATTTACATTTTAGTGAGGTCTTACCATATTGTTTGATTATCCATCTGTAACGCACTTTCTGCTGATATTTAAATATTGATTTATTTTAACGTGACTTTGCTTATTCCTCATAGACAATGAATAGAGAGTGAGAGAGAGTGTGGATCTGCACTTTTGATAGAACTGGATCTAGCCAGATGGCAGTGTCCTTTTCACACTGCCGTCTGGACCTATAATGACCAACACCACCTATGTGAAATGTGACAAGCCATCCTGTTGCTAACGCTTGGCTGGTGGAGGGGGTTGTGGGTGACGGCGATTCAGAACCATTGTCCTCTGAGATACTCTCACATAAATCTGCAACATATACTAAAAGAAAATAGCACTTTTGCATCAATTGCACTCAGATCCGCACTAAATCAAGCGGACTGAGACCTTAAAAAAGAGGTGGTCTCAGTCCGCTGACTTGTCCGCCAAACTCTGGTGTGGTCCCTCTGGTCAGAACGCCAACCCGGGCCCAACCATACACGGTAGGTCCAAACAAACTATTCGAAATGCATCATGTGAGGGGATAAATTATTTAATTTCCTGTTTGTGGTGAGTGAAGAAGACATGGGGTGAGCCTTGAACAGTGGCCAAATGTGGCTCAAGTAACGATAGAGCGATCAAAGGAACCAGAACTGATTTAATGAGCCATTCGCAGTTTCACTGTACCGGCCGTGTGTACTTAGTGTACTTGTACTTTGACACAAGCATATGCTGCTGGCAGGATCAACCAGGCAGTCCTGTGTGCGCGTGTTAAGGGGTGTTAAGGGGGGTGTCGCGGTGCATCTCAGCCTCACTTCCGAGAGGTCTGGCGTGTGGGAGAACCTCAGCGTCCCCGAGCCACGTGCAGTCGAACCCGCTGTGCGCAGGAGCCTTGGATATATGTCAGTCACACCAATTTGGGTTGGTTTGCCTGTGTGAAAGTGGACCACACTGGAGTCTATATGCTACACAATAACAATTTTATGTTAAATGAACTTACGGAGAGAGTGTCAGTTCCTCAACAAACAGACTTCTAATGGGATCTGACCTGGTGTTCTTGTTTCTTATTTGGCTTCTTTCATTGGATCTTTGGACGTGATGTAGTTGACCCTCTCCGACAGTTGGTTCAGGCACCGGAACACAAAGGCTTTATCAATATTTTACTAAGTGGTGTGATTATGTACCATCTGTTCAAACTGCAGCTGATATTGTGGCTCACTCCTGTAATCGCCAAAAAACATTTTAAAATGTTTTACGAGGAGTCTCCCCTTCCTTTGTCACCCCCTCTTTAAAGAGCTATCACAACACAACTGGCTTGCATCCGGCTAGTGAAACTACTCTGCATCACATCAGGTTTGCAAAGTCGCTGTGTACAGTGTGTGCTTCTTGGCTTGTGGTCTGAGCTTTGGACAGGATCTTACACCTAACCATAAAAATGGGTTAGAATAGGGTCCGGGGAGAGATCACTAAATTACCCAAACATGCATAGATGATATATATAAAAAGCAAATGTTGTAACAGGGTAGAAAGCTCCAAAAAGTAAAGTTTCCAGCCCTGTGCAGCCTGTTCCAGCAGATTTATCCAAAACCACTGATTTGTTCCAGTTTTATACAAGAAATGTCCCTGGTTTCCTTATTTTTGGCCAATTTGACACCTGCCAACAGCAAAGAGAGGCAAATATTGTCACTTCTTTAAGTAAAATACAGAAAAGCTGCTTAAAATTACCAAAGCACTAAGAAAATGTGACTGTACTGACTCACATGTTAGTCATAAATGGGCCGAGTCCAGAACAGTTTTCCTTAATTACGCGCTCGTTTCACTATTTTATTATTACTAACTGCCTCAAACCAGGGGTGTCCCAGTTTTTGATTCTGAAAATCTGGTCATCCTAATAAAGTAGTATCTAAAAAGGTAACGCCGCACACCTGGTAAATCCAGTGTTCGGGGACTGGCTCATGTGTGCTAAGTGGTGTGTCAGCTCCAATCCAAGCTGCTGCAGGTGGAATACTTGTTTATCTCATCAACAGAGTCAAGCTAACTGCCCCCGACCACCACACATTTGTTTTGTGTCACCTCTGCACAAGATGGATCACCTGCTCTCGCAAATCTACTTAACTCTTTCTCCCCCAACCTGTTTGGAAACTGGGGGCATATGTAGTCCGACCAGACATCTCCCTGGGCTTAGTAAAGCTTTCCAATACAACAACTTTGTGTGTGTGCATGTTATAAAAGAATACATATTTCAGCCACTTTAAACGTGCACTGTGCAACTTTTCTGGTAGAGGGTTCGCCACCTGTTTTTGTCCATGTGGATGTTATTGCATTGCTTGGAATATTCAGTGGTGTGACATTAAGGCCCCGTTTACATGTACATGGATATTTTAAAAAGGACCTTTCATTTGTAGCCATCTTTTACACACAAACAGTGAATTCACCTCAAAAAATGAATCGTTCTAAAAACCTCTGGCTAGAGTGGGGATGATGGAAAACTGCAGTTTGGCATTTGCGTGTAAAGTGAGCTAAACAAGTTTAGATAACTTATCAGCTGATGCACCAAAAGTGCGACCACTGTTTGTTTACCTTTTGCTCTGATGATGATCATGAAGCATTCAGAGTAACAGTCACATTTCTTCTGGTGCAAACACTTTTCATGTGTTTACATTTGCACACATAGCTGATGGATCATATCCATGACCAGAGACCAATGAGGCTCAGAGCTCAGCAATTTTACCACTTCTTTAACAGATCTGTGGAAAGGCAAGCCTGCTAAGTAATGCATGTTTTTCAAGGTATTTTTGAGTAATACTTACAACTCTAATGAAATAAATGCTACAGGTTTAAATCTAATCCAAGTGTCGCCCAGAGGTTTGGTGTAGTTATGACGATGCTCGATGGCGTATTTATGTGGGCTGAAGCAATGCTTATGTGCACAGTGTTGTTTTGGAAAACGAAGGGAGGGAAATATTATTTTCTCAACCCAGAGGAAAGAAAAATCCAAAGAGGAGACCTCAGTGAAAGCTCATGTCTTTCTCCTGGAGCATTTTGAGCATTGTTTAAGACTAGTGTGAGCAAATGACTTATTGCTCCTGTTTCTGCTCCAGAGAAACAGGCCGCTGTGGTGCTCTGGTTAGACTCCTCTGTAGACATGATGGAGATCTCTATTTGACCTTAACCAAATCTTAAACTTTCACTGAGTTTATTATTTTGCTCAAACTAACCTCAGACGAGGCTCCATGTCGTACGTCTCATCTGCTGCTCAACTTGAACTAGGACAAACTTTAAGTGCATCAGTCTTAAATTTTGGTGTGATTGGAGTTGTGTTTCTGAACAGCTCAGCTCTGCAGTTTTCAGAGCGGCTGAAGAACACGTCTGTCAGGAAGTCAACAAAACATCTCCTACTATCAACAGTAGGCTATGCTCATTTAAGCACAGTAAGTCATCTTTTGCTTGGTTCAACCACTTTTAATGCACATTTATGATAACACTTGTTTAATTAGTGAGCTAATCATGTTAGCACTTACTCAGATGCAGACGTCTTCATTTCATTTAGTGACTATGGGCAAACTACATCATTTGGAATCACCTCAAGAATGCACTTGCACATTTCTCTTTGTGGCTTGCAGCTAGTTAGGGTCAAGCTAACAATGTTAACAGCAGTTAGTAGCTCAACTGTAGACCTGCACTTGATTTAACTGAGACTGTGGGACAGAAAATGCTTTGTTGTGTGCTTTGATTTCAGTGTGTTGAATTAGAATCTACAGACTAGTCAGTGGATGTGGAAATTCTCAAATAGAAATGCCACCAAACAGTTTGTGTTTCAGTTTAGCCTAAACGAGCAGCTACACAATAGAATTCCCAACTTTTTGTGGAATGAGCTTTCTGTAAATTTAGTCTGTTTTGTGTGTTCCTTTTCTTTATCAAGCAGACAGCATAAAACTTTCATATTATTTAATATAGTCTAGTAGTAGCTAAATAATGTATTTATGTGAAGAGCATTTTTTATAAGAAATTGAAAGTATATTATTAAATAATTCTGATCATAATTATTTTAGCTTTATTAAGTGAAGTCATTTCTCTCATGTATATATGTTTAAGTTTTTTTCCCTCTCTATTGAGTTATTTAAATTCTGTGTGGCAGGTAGAAGTCGACTGAAGGCAGTACAAGCATCTTTTCCTGAACCAATGTGATGTCTACAAAACAAGTGATAAAAGCTGCACACAAAGAACTGGACCCAAAATGTGAACCAGTCACCATCTTCCATGGACACGCTGTCTCTTGAAGTTATACTGAGAAATTCCGGAAGAGACCCATGTAGACTCTTTATCTCACCAAACTGACTTTGGAAACTTTGAACATTCTATGTACAACGATATGTGAAACTGAGACTCATTAATGACAGCATTTGGAACATGTGAAAGGTTTTAGTTGGAGTTATGATCAATAGCCGAAGCTTTATGTGTGTATGTAAATGTTATAAAGTGTTAAAAATTAAATTGAAACTATACAAAGGTGCTTGGATTGGTGAAATGTATAAAAAAAACTAAAAAAAACTGTACTATGTTCAGCTGAAGTGTACACTTGTTCTTAATATTATCAATAAAACATTTTTAAAATTCACAAATGTTTTATTAGGACTATTTGATTTGAAATTTGAGCCGTTAAAAAGGTTCCTCCCCAGTGTCTCAAATAGGACTAGTTTTTGTTTCCATTGCAGATGTTAAAACGGTTTCTCACCTGTGCCTCAAGTAGGACTCCTGTTTGTGTCTCATCTGTTGCTCCTGTGAATTTTAGGACAAATAAACAAGACTCACTCCAGACAAATCAAGAACTATAATGAGACTACAAAGAGAGTCCCAACTTTGTCTTCCAATCTTAAAAAAAAGAAATTTGAGCAGCAATATTTCCTCTGTGAATATACCTGGCTATGTGCAAATGTAGCCTTGAGGTCTTATATTACGTGAAATTGACTCTTGTGAGCTTTAAGCCGTGTTAGAATACTGTTACTTCATCAAAAACAGACCTGGAGTTGTGTTTTGTATCATTCACACGTTTGAACAATCAAGTAGAGACAAGCAATTGAAGGTCTGAAATACTCCAAATGATTCTAGTGAAGGTGTAAGTGGCACTTCCTATCAATGTTGGGTACGTTACTTTAAAACTGTAATGCATTATTTATTCCTTGTTACTGTTTCAGAGTAATTTGTTACATTACAATATTACTGTATTTAAAATGGAAGGTATTACATTACTTTTACATTACTTTTAAGTTACTCTCACCAAAACAACTGTCACTGATTGTCAAATAAGAATCAGCGAACGAAGATGCCGAACTTTTGCGCCGTATATGGACTGAAGCAGGACTAAACCAGGATTAAACCAGAGCTGAACCAGGACTGAACCAGGACTAAACCAGGACTGAACCAGAGCTGAACCAAGACTAAACTAGGTCTAAACCAGGACTAAACCAGAGCTGAACCAGGACTAAACCAGGAATAAACTAGGATTAAACTAGGATTAAACCAGAGTTGAACAAGGACTGTCTGAACCAGGACTAAACCAGGACTAAACCAGGTCTAAACCAGGTCTAAACCAGGACTGAACCAGAGCTGAACCAGGACTCAACCAGGACTAAGCTAGAGCAGAACCAGGACTAAACTAGGTCTAAACCAGGACTGAACCAGGACTAAACCAGGTCTAAATTAGGACTAAACCAGAGCTGAACCAGAACTGAACCAGGACTAAACCAGGACTGAACCAGGACTAAACCAGGACTGAACCAGGAGTACTAAACCAGGATTAATCTTGGACTAGGACTTGAAGCCCATGAAGCAGGGTGTCCACAAAGCTCAATCGGGCGTCGGCTGCCCTTCGCCCCGTGGCACGAGGAGTTCTGCGTCGGTCCTTTCGCCCGCAGTCACTCCACGGTCTACGCAGGCGCACCTCCAGGCCCGTCCTAACATTCGGAACTGTAACGATGGCGTTGCACCGCCGCTGATATCGCACTGACTTTAGCAAAATTGTATTAAGAAAAACGAAAAACCCAACACTTCAGTCCAGGTTAAAAAAACTGACTCACATTTTCATTACTAAAGTAAAATATTACTTACTTATTAAAATATTACTTTATATACAGTGTTGGGGAGTAACAGATTACATGTACCGCCGTTACGTAATCAGAGTACAAATTATGAGTAACTGTATTCAGTTACAGTTACTGTTTCAATGAGTGGTAATTGGATTACAGTTACTTTGCTGAAATAAGTGGATTACAAGGCGGTATTTTCCTGTTTTCACATTTTGTGCTACCTCGCATTTATTTATTTTTTTATTTCGGTAATTCCACTCATTGCCGGAAACCCAGAACAGAACGCGCGCAATAAGAGCGATGTAAACGTCATGTTAAAGTTGGCGGTGTCAGTCACACAGTGGAAGCAGCAGTGCATTGGTAAAAACGCATTTGTGTCTTGGAAATTCTTCTCCCGATGTGAGATATATATATAAAAAAATATATATATATAAAATCGCCTACAACTTAAATGTGAAACAGGAGCTACTGGCACTGGTGAAAACAACCTGCATAGACTCATAATATCTGCACTACTGTCATATACACAAACACACACACAAACAAACACAAACACACACAAACACACACCTTCATCATCGTCATCAACCTGAGAACCCGCGGACCACGTCTCCTTCCGTAGTTACAGCGCGGACACCGACGTCTCGTGCGCCGCGTGTGGACCGTGTTTTCTCACGTAAACCGCACTTCCTCCTGTGCGCCTCTAAACCAGAACTAACACCAGGACTAAACCAGAACTAATCCAGGACTAAACCAGGACTAAACCAGGACTAACCCAGGACTAAACTAGGACTAAAGCAGGACTGAACCAGGTTTAAACTAGGACTAAACCACGACTAAACCAGAACTAAAGACCTGGTCTAGACCTGGTCTAAACCAGGTCTAAAATCAGGAGTAAACCAGGTCTAAAAATCAGGACTAAACCAGGACTAAACCAGGTCTAAACAACATGACACCTAACAGTAGGTTGACATAATTTAAGGTGATCTCACATAAAAAATAATTTCTCTATCAATAATATTTTTTAATATGGTGAAGGAAAGTCTTATCTTGTTTCTGTCTTTTAACAGACAAAACCTCTTATGTTAAGATATCGTGGTCTTTGTTTCTCTACAGTAAACAGTTGCTTATTCATGGAGACTTGGGCTCAGACAATTTGAAGACAACAAACAAGAATTTTCAGGATGTGGTTGCTACATTCATGTCGTTTAAAAAAACATGACAATATCAAGTAATCCAAAGTAATCAGATTACGTTACTCACTTTAAGTAATTTAATGGATTACGTTACAAACTACACAGCCTCATTTTATTATTTTATGTACAATGTCCCATAACATCTGTCTGAGTTTGTTATTTATACAGTATTTAAAGGCACGAACCCAGGCTGTCTCCATCTTTCTTACAATGATGCAGTGAGTAGACCGGTTGGCGTTGCTTACACGGATAGTTGGTTTTGGATCTTGAAATGTCTTTCAGAGTTTCCAGTGCCTTAACCTGCATGCAGAGGACACGTGGGTGGCTTGAAAACATCTTTGCAGTCTGTATACGATTTATTTTTCTGTCGAGATCAGCAACCCTTGGCAAAAGGACTGCGCGAACACGAATTGGAGTGGGATGGGAGCAACCTGGGCGGCAGAAATTCAGTCATGCCGGAACCACACGCTTCGACAACACTTTACAAAGACGAGTGGATATGGAGCCGTGTCCTGTCTCGCTGATTTCAGAGGGTGTGATTGACAGGTGGAGTAACCAATCAGAGCGACGCATGGTCAGTTTGCATCAAAAACAAATGTGCAGAAACAGCACAGAGTTTTGCACAATCAACAATCAAAGCACCAACCTATTACTTATCTCAGGTAAAAGAAGTTACAGATTTTGTTTTGAAGGTTATGAGGATGTCTTCTGCATTCGAGAGACAAGTGCTACCACATAGAGGATTTTCAGGCTCTAGGGTACGATTCCAGCCCATTCTGGATTCTAACAGAATGTAGAATGGACGGTTACATGCTGCCATTCCGACATACCGTCACTCCAACACTGACGTCTAATTGTCGAAGAGGCGGCATTTCCATTTTTTATCAAACGTCCCTGCACTCCTTGGTCAGAGTGGCGGCAATTTAACTTTTTTTTCAACGTTCTGCCCTTCCAACACTCAAGGTAATTATTAACTTGTGGCAGAACTCTTTTCGGGACAATATTTTCACAGACTGGTGGCGTAGGAGGCGCGGTGTGTGGGGCGTATGGGAAGAGATGCAGTACATGTGGCATGGTTTAGTCCTGGTCTAGACCTGGTTTAGACCTAGTTTAGTCCTGGTTTAGACCTAGTTTAGTCCTGGTTTAGACCTAGTTTAGTCCTGGTTTAGACCTAGTTCAGACCTTGTTTTAGTCCTCGTTTTAGTTCTGTTTAGTCATGGTTTAGATCCGGTTTAGTCCAGGGTTTAGTCCTGGGTTTAGTCCTGTGTTTAGTCCTTGTTTAGTTCTGGTTTAGTCCTGGTTTAGACCTTGTTTATACCTAGTTTTAGTCCAGGTTTAGACCTGGTTTACTCCTGTTTAGTTCTGGTTTTAGTCCTGTTTTAGACCTGGTTTTAGTTTTGGTTATAGTCCTGATTTTAGTCCTAGTTTAGTTCTTGTTTTAGTCCGGGCTTAGTCCTGGTTTAGACCTTGTTTATACCTGGTTTTAGTCCTGATTTTAGTCCTGGTTTTACTTTTGTTATAGTCCTGGATTAGACCTTGTTTAGTCCTAGGTTTAGTCCCGGTTGAGTTCTGGTTTAGTCTTGGTTTAGACCTTGTTTATACCTGGTTTTAGTCCTGATTTTAGTCCTTGTTTAGAGGCACAGCCCACGCCGTGCACGGTCCACGTGGTGTATATAAGGCAAAAAAGGTGACGCTCCAAACTATGAACAGGTTGTCAGAATGGCGACATAAAAGATGTCGGAATGGCAACATCAAAAAGTGTCGGAATGGAGGCTTGTTGGAATGACGGAATGTCGGGGTGGGGATCTGTTGGAGTGGCGGTACATCGGAACGAGGATCGTACCCTGAAAAGACTGGCTGGTCAGGCAAGTTCATATTGAAAATTCATGTAATGTTGGACATGCAGATCACCTTTTTATGACTAACCACTCTGCTACCATCGATGCAACGACAACAATAACTGCTAAATAAAACAATGTTATAAAACTGGACTTTTCTGATCAAATGTAGAAAATAAAGTCAACACATTTAATCAATGTAAAACATCTGTGCTACGCCAAGGACACAGAAGCTCAAGTTTCTCTTCCTATGTCTGTAAACACATGGAAGAATGTCGCGCTGATCTCGGCAAGGACAGTTACATCGTGTTCTTGTTGTGAATATATTTGTGCATGATTAGAAAACAACAAAATGAAGTAGATGGTACATCGGAAGTGCTGGGGCGTAAATTAAAAGTTTTGGGGTGAGAGTGGGAGAGCTTGGCAGATGTTGTCGCCATAGAAAAAATAGGTGTGTACTTGTGTTGTCAGGATAGTAACATTTCAAACCCTGATACCACGATGATAAGAAAAAAACACTCAACATTAGATAACAGTACTTTCTGTAATATTACAATCTGTGTAATCTAGGGTGACCAAACATCCGTTTTTCCCGGACATGTCCGTATTTTGCGTCATGTCCGGGGCGTCCGGGTTTTTTTTTTTATAAAGTGATGCAAATGTCCGGGTTTTCAGTACCGTTCATTGGGGGCATTAAACTGAGCGTCTCTCGTAGCGTCTGTGACTCAGAAGGAGCGAGACACAAACAGTCGGTCAGTCTGCAACATACAGAAGCACAAATGCACATTTAACAGTGACTTGTACAAGAAATTCTCAGTTTTCCATCTCGGTCGAGACAAGTGTGAGTCCATGTGCACAGGTTGTGAGTGAGAGTACAGTGTCCCTCGTTTATCGCTGGACTCACCGTCAGGATCAGGATAAACGCGGCAATTGCCCGATCGCGCTTTGCGGACAAACTGCTTGGCGTTCTCTCTCTTAAGTCCAAGATTAGTCCTGGTTTAGACCTGGTTTAGCCCTGACTCACCCGTGTGTAATTACTACCCGCCTGAGAATACACAAGGTGTCCGGGTTTTCACAAACGGAAATATGGTCACCCTAGTGTAATCCCTCAGTGGTCCGTGGGTGTATACTAGTCTATGTGCTCTTATACTTAGACACATAGAGACTTAAGACATTTTATTCCGACCTCAGCTTTTAGCTCAGATGACATATTTTTGACATATTACTTGAAATCTAAAATAACAACAACAACAACAAAAACACTGGGGATAGCAGTCTTTTTGTTTTAATTAGTGGATAATTTGTTAATGTTGTTTTCCTCTAAAGAGTACATCGTAAAAGCAGTACTTTGTGACCAAATGAGAGTGCTGTGTACTGTCTGTAACTCAGTGGGAGAAGTACTCAATTTTGTTACTTAAGTAAAAGTACAGATACAGGGCCAAAAGATTATCCCAGTAAAAGTGAGAGTGAATCCATCCATCCATCCATTTTCTAACGCTTATCTGGGGTTGGGTCATGGGGGCAGCAGTCTAAGCAGCGACTCCCAGACTTCCCTCACCCCAGACATGTCCTCCAGCTCCTGTGGGAGGACCCTGAGGCGTTGCCAGGCCAGCCCAGAGACATAGTCCCTCCAGTGTGTCCTGGGTCTTCCCTGGGGCCTCCTCCTGGTGGGACATGAACGAAACACCTCCCGAGGGAGACGTCCAGGAGGCAACTGGAACAGATGCCCGAGCCACCTCAACTGGCTCCTCTCGACATGGAGAAGTAGTGGCTCTACTCCGAGCTCCCCCAGTGTGACTGAGCTCCTCACCCTATCTCTAAGGGAGCACCCAGCCACCCTGCGGAGGAAACTCATTTCGGCCGCTTGTATCTGTGATCTCGTCCTTTCAGTCATTACCCAGAGCTCATGACCATAGGTGAGGGGAGGAACGAAGACTGACCAGTAAATCAAGAGCTTCACCTTTCAGCTCAGCTTAGCTGAAAGTGAGAGTGAAAAAAACCCCAAAAAACTAAGACTACTGAAGTTCTTGTTTAAAAATTTACTTATTTTGCAAAAACATTTTGGAAGAATTAAAGCATCAAATGTAGTGTTCTGAAAAAGAACTGAGATGATTTTTAAGTGATTCAATTGATTTCTTAATTTTTCTAGCCGTTTTTGTGTATCTGGTTTGTTCAAACTTGGCCTGTCAAATCAAATTAAATGTGCTAAAAAGAAATCTCTGCCTTTTCAGCAGCTCTCAAACTATAAAGAACAGTACTTTTCACTTTTCAGTCCAGTCCAAAACTGTAGTGGAGTAGAAAGAACAGACACTCTCTCAAATGTAGTAAAGTATAAGTAAAAAGAATCTTCTGTAAAGGTTTAAGGTATCTGTACTTTACTTAAGAATTGTACTTATACTTTTGTACTTTGGTACCTTCCACGACTGCTGTAACTACTTTTTTTTTTTTTTTACTTTAATGGTGCAGTGTGTAACTGTTGGAGGGTCCGTCACCTGCTTGTCTCCATGGAGATCTGCTTAGAATGTTCCACAGTATAGCCATAAACTTTTACATCTCCATGGAGACATACAAGCTAAATTACAGGTTAGATTTGTGGAGAGGCGACCCTACTCACAGTAAGAATGTTTGTTTTTTTAAGATATTTTTGAGTGATAAATAAAACCTGTAGTTGAATAAATGTAAGACAAGTTTGTTTAATACCAAACTGTGGACAATTGAAACATTATTAACATCTCCATGGAGACAAATACCTCCCAGAAAAGTTACACTGTGCACCTTTAAGTAAAATCAGCATTCAGATCGGGTGCCCTCAAAAAAAAAAAAAAAAATGCATGAGGATATTAACAGTGTGAAAAAGGGTTTGTCCGTTTTACTTTATTGATCCTGTAGGGAAATATGCCCTCTACATTTAACCCATGTTTAGCTGTCATGAAGACTCATCCCTAGGTTGTGAGTTAGGATTGGTCAGGACCATAGACTGAGTTTATAAATGCACATAGTTAATGTGCGAGACTTTGCGTTTGGCTCCAGTGTCGTCATTGTCATCATCATCACTATCATCATCATCATCATCATCATCATTGAGGCTAGCAGTTACAGCAATGAATATGGAGCCAAGTTCTTTGTTTGGATTTCTGACTCCAAGTATCAGAGCAACCAAAGAGCAAGTCTGGTGAGACAGAGGGCGCTCAGCAATGCTGTCAGTCAAACCTGTTTCTAACTCTAGCTAAAACGCCATCAGGAAAAGAAGAGACCTGATTTATCTGTTATTAATGTTCATATCTTAATTTAAGAACAAAATAGTGAAATGGAGTGGGTTAATATGAACATTTAGACTGACAGCAGCTGTTACAGAGATGGAGCCAGTAGTGAAGCCTTACTGTTGTAATGTGCTTTACTTGTCAAAGAACGTCAAAGAATGTATTCATTCACACCACAGTGGGTAATGTAACCACAGCTGATGGAAGCAAGGCTGCCAATCTGTGCCATCAGCTCCTCTGATCACTACCAGTCACTGACGCATTCACCACTTTCATACTTGGTAATACAGGTGAAATATCTTGCCTAAGGACACAACAACAGAAGTTGGACCGGGCAGCTTTAGCTGGAACAGGAGTCTACTGTGAATATGCAGGTTGATGTGTGAAACCCAACCAAACACAGGGAGAACATGCAAACTCAGCACAGAAAGGCTCCACACTGCACAGGAGTTTAACCTGGGACCTTCCTGCTGTGAGGTAAAAGTGTTCTAGCCACTGTGGTGCCAAATATTATTAGGAGCACACCTGACTGGCTGACAGCCAAGGGACAGGAGGTACAGTCTCAGTGGTACATTTTTGCTGGTGCCTCATTTAAGAACACCCACGTACTGCAGTTGCTCTCAGCTCTCCTGTCTCCTCTCTCCTCCTCTTTCAGATGTGTGAAAGCAGACTGATTGGTTTCTAAATGCTTATGCTGGAGCATATGTTTGCCATTTACTTTCTCAGTTTTAATGAGACTCTAAAAACAAGAATCAAATTGGAAGAGGGAGAGCAGGAGAAGTAGTGAAGCCACATAAAGTGAGTGGAGAAGTTATGTGCCTCAGATGATGTCATTTCTTCACCCACAAATATCAGACAGCACCATTTATTTATGATCACTACAGCCTTATTACACTAATGAAGATTGAACTGCTATTGTATTTGTGATGGTGTAAAAATATGAGCCTCTGAAGTGGGTTAGGCACGCCCCGCTCTGTCCTTTGAATAGTGATTACTCTATACTCCAGACTGGATTGAACAAAGGTTTGATTTCAGTGCCACTCGCAAATGTTTCAGTGCATCTTCAATGCAAAGTTTCTATGATAAACAAGTAAATGTTTTCTGTATGGCTGTAAGGCTCCACTATTTACCATCTGCAGGTCTCACTGTGAAAAAGTTACACAATCAGACAATGCACTAACTGCCCAAAGAACAGATGAGGACAGAGAACAGGTGAGGACAGTGACTGTGGGTTCTGCAGATTATGAAAAACAAACCCCAATTTTGCCCGTGGCAACAGTTGTAAATTATAACCATGGAGAGCACAAGAACACCTCTTACTACAGATTTCATGTAAAATCTGAACTTTTCAGGCAAAGCAATAACATCTTCATGAAGACAAAGCAGGGGGCCTGAGGCAGTACACCCATACACTGTGCATAGCTTCAACTTTCCCACTGAAGCCAAATGCTTCTGTAGGCACAGAGCAGGGTAGCCAGGCCGGCGCCACCTAGTGCCTCCGCTCAATTTAATTTCTCTCCATGGACTAGGTCAGGAATCAAAATACACTAGACGGTTTGCAAAATCCCCGGAAGTGTGAGTCCGGTCTGTGTTGGCAGCGATTAAAGCCAGAATAAAGAGAATGTTTGGTGAATTTCATCAAGGAGAAAGACGTTATTGTCCTTCTTCCTACGGGATTTGGGAGAAGCTTAATATACCAGTTAACCCCATTAGTGGTGCATTACATATGTCACAACCAAATAGCAGTGATTGGTTAAATTTTTAAAAATACCCGCCTACCGTCGAGCGAACGAATTCTAACGCTGTGAGGTCAGACGGTTTCTATGAAGTGAAACCGGTTGTTCAGGCACAGAGCAGGGCATCAGGAATTATTGACTGTATTCACCTGGCATTAGGGCTGGAAAAATGTGAAAAGATAAAAGAATTAAAAGATAGATTTTCGATTCGATCTTCTTCCATCTTGCTGAAAAGATTGCCATTGGAATGAGTTTGTACATTATATTAAACCTAAATACACACACTGCACATTGCCTTTAACTACCACTATCAACAGAAACACGTGCGATGGCTGTGCTCTAAATTAGACTTAGTTTCACTCAAATGATGACGACACAATAATTTAAGTTTATTTTACATAACTTGGATTGTAAAGATGAGACGCACCAGAGACACGGTGAGGAGCTGCAGCTGGATCAGACTGAGAGAGACACACACAGACGCACACAGAGACACACACACAAAGACGCACAGACGCACAGAGACACACGCAGAGACACACATAGAGACATACATAGAGACACACACAAAGACACACACAGAGACACATACAGAGACACACAGACGCACACAGAGGCACACACAGACGCACACAGATGCACACAAAGACGCACACAGACGCACACAGAGACACACACAAAAACACACAAAGACACACACAGATGCACACAAAGACACACACAGATGCACACACAAGACACACACAGATGCACACAAAGACACACAGAGACTAGGGATGGGCATGATTAATCGATAATTGATCATTAAGAATTTCTTCGATTACGTTCATTTTAATCGACAAACCGAATGTAGGTTGCTGTGCGTAGCGTGACCAAACAGGTCTGTACATGTGTCTCTGCACTCAGAAGGAGCGAGACACAAACAGTCGGTCAGTCTGCAACGCAAATGCGTATTTAACGATGACTTGTACAAGAAATTCCACGCTTTCCGTTGCGTTCGGGACAAGTGTGAGTCCATGTGCACAGTGTACAAAGCAGCACATATGTTTCGGTGTCCAGTGGGAAAAAGTTTTACCAGGTGAGAGTCGCGCAATGTCGATGACGAGTCCCCATCTCCCTCCCCCGTACGGTGTCCTGGTTTTGACAAACGCAAATCTGGTCACACTAACCTGTATTCCACTGAGTCATGTCTTTTAATCCAACAGAAGTTGAACCACATCAGCGACACAAGAGCTGTAGTTTTATCTTCGCTTAGTTTCTGCAAATTAGCGATGCGGTTTAAAGTTTCGTTTCTGTGAGAGTTGCGCAAAACTGCGTTAAACACATTATAATCTTAAACGGATTGATGTGGCTCTAGAGTCGTTACGGTTTATATGTCGTAAAGTTGAATTTATGTATGCAGGTCAGTAGTGCAGATAGTAATAATAATGATGATCAGTTTAATATAAACACATTAATGATTAATCGATAATCGATCGTTAATTCTTCCGACGATCGATTAAGAAAATTTCATCGAATGCCCATCCCTAACAGAGACACACACAGACACACACAGACACACACAGAGACACACAGACACACACACACACACACACACACAGACACACACACACACACAGAAGGTAAACTGCACCTGTAATGAGTTTGTGTGATAAGAAACAAATCCAGCGGAACACAACAGCAGCACAAAACAGAGAGGAAGGAGGAGAGAGAGGAGAGAAGAAGTGAGGAGAGGAGAAAGGGAAAGAGAGATGAAGCAAGAGAGAGAAGGGTAGGGAGGAGGAGAGGAGTGAGAGGAGACAAGGGAGGAGGGGAAGGACAGACGAGGTATGAGAGAGAGGAGAGTAGGAGGGAGGAGAGAAGAGTGAGAAGAGAGGAGGGTAGTGAGGAGGAGAGGAGAGAAGATGAGGGAGGAGAGGAGAGATGAGGGAGGAGAGATGAGGGAGGAGAGAGAGGAGGGTAGGGAGAAAGGGAGAAGAGTGAGAGGGGAGGAGAGATGAGGGAGGAAAGAGAGGAGGGTAGAGAGGAGGAGAGAAGAGGAAATGAGGAGAGGAGAGAGGGAAAGAGAGAGATGAGGCAGTAGAGAGGAGAGAAGAGCGAGAGGAGAGACGAGGGAGGAGAGAGAGGAGGGTAGGGAGGAGGAGAAAAGACTCAGAGGAGAGGAGGAAGGAGAGATGAGGCAGGAGAGAGTAGGGCAGTGAGGAGGAGAGGAATGAAAGGAGAGGAGGAGGAGAGGAGAGATGAGACGAGGGAAGGGAGGAGAGAAGAGTGACAGTAGAGGAGAGAGGAGAGGGGAGACGAGGCAGGGGAGAGAGGAGGGTTGTAGGGAGGAGAGAAGACTCAGAGGAGAGGAGGGAGGAGAGATGAGGCAGGAGAGAGAACAGTAGAGAGGAGGAGAGAAGAGTGAGAGGAAACGAGGGAGGAGAAGGGAAAGAGACGAGGCAGGAGAGAGGAGGGTCGGGAGAAGGAGAGAAGAGGAAATGAGGAGAGGAGAGAGGGAAAGAGAGATGACGCAGGAGAGAAGAGAGAAGAGCGAGAGGAGAGAGGAGAGAGACGAGGAAGGAGAGAAACAAGGGTAGGGAGGAGGAGAGGAGGGTGAAGAGGGGAGACAAGGCAGGAGAGAGAGGAATGTAAGGAAGAGGAGAGAAGAGTGAGAGGAGAGGAGGGAGGAGAGGAGAGACGAGGCAGGAGAGGGAGGAGAGAAGAGGAAGAGAGGAGGAGAGAAATGAGAGGAGATGAGGGAGGAGAGGAGAGGCGAGGCAGGAGAGAGAAGAGGGTAGGAAAGAGGGGAGAAGAGTGAGAGGAGAGAAGAGAGAGGAGAGGAGGGAGGAGAGATGAGGGAGGAGAGAGAAGAGTGAGTGGAGAGGAGGGAGGAGAGGAGAGATGAGGGAGGAGAGGAGAGAGAAGAGTGAGTGGAGAGGAGGGAGGAAAGAAGAGATGAGGGAGGAGAGAGAAGAGTGAGAGGAGTGAGAGGAAGAGTAAGGAGGAGAGAAGAGATGAGGGAGGAGAGGGGGCAAGAACAGAGAGAGAGGAGAAAGAGAGGGAGAAGGGGAGAAAAGGAGGTGATGGAGATGGAGCAGACGTGGTTGCAGACGATGACAGCGGCCACATTACCATCACCGTAAGCGTCTTGCCCAAGGACACAACAGCAGCATTCATACGTCACACTGCCGACCTGTGGGTCAATGGACGCGTCCGCTCTACCGATGTCGTTTACGTCGAGAACGGGATTTGAACCCTCGGATCAGTGGGCAAACGCTCCACCAACTGAGCTACTGTCACGATGATGATGATGATGATCGATCCATCCATTTTCTCACACTTATCTGTGGCCGGGTCACTGAGGAAACAGTTTAAGCAAGGACTCCCAAACTTCCCTCACCCCAGACGCTTCCTTCAGCTCCTCCGGTGGGATGCCAAGGCGCTCCCAGGCCAGCTGAAAAACATAGGCTACGTTGTGACCCAAATTTGATTTTTTCACCCCTATGCTCCTGTATCTGTTTTTTTTTTTTTTTTTAATTAAAGCAAAAATAACTAGAAAAGCACTCAGAGAGCGCAGACCTCCACCAAGGACTACAGTCCCCCTCATATTAATTGTGTTTTCCATAAATATTTGTCTCATATCTTTCAATTTGGAATATGAAAGAGGATCACATTGTCCATCCCTGAGTCAAATTTCATGGGGTTTGGTCAATAATTAACCGAGATATTGAGAAACAAAATTTTTGGCCCCATTTACCACAATGTTAACAAGGTGGAACAGAGCATTTTGAGCTTTGGAGACGTTAACACACTAATAACTAGAAAAGCAGTCAGAGAGCGCAGACCTCCGCCAAAGACTACCCCCATTTTTTATATAAATTGCAATAAAATCAGTCTTCTGGATCAGATCCGGATCAGCCTTTGGAATATGAAAGACGGATCCCATTGTCCATCCCTGAGTCAAATTTCATGGGGTTTGGTCAATAATTAACCGAGATATTGAGAAATAAAATTTTGGGCCCCATTTACCACAATGTTAACTAAAATTTCAAAGTGATCCAGAATCCAGGATTTCTTCCGGATCACCCCCAAAATGAAATCAGTTCTTCCTTTTCACATTTCCAACAAATCCTGAAAATTTCATCAAAATCGGTCCATAACTTTTTGAGTTATGTTGCTAACAGACAAACAAACAAACAAACAAACAGACAAACGCCAGCAAAAACATAACCTCCTTGGCGGAGGTAATAAGTTGTCTTTCCCACCAATACCTGTACTTCATACCTAGATACACATATGCATACGTATCCATCTACATACATAGATTCAGCCCTATACATACATTCCTATACACATACACATATACCTACATATACATACATATACATACTTTTGTCTCTCGTAAGTTCTACCTTTAATACCGACAATTTTGACATTCCAAACCGATCCAAAGCAGCAAACATCTTATATGAGCTGGTAGTCTGTACGTGTACATTATTCATTCAAATTAATAACTTTCAATAATATTTAAATATATACATATTGAAGGAATACCAATGATAATTTACTAAGTGTGATGCCTCACTTCTTGCCAGTATGGGAAGTTCTTGAAAAATGTGTCCATAATTATTATTTTTTTCAATGGTTAGTTTTTCCAAAGGTAGAAATTCTGACAACTGACTCATAAATAGCCTAAATGTAGGAGGTAAATCATCTTTCCAAAGTAGTAGTATACATTTCTTTGCAAAATATGTTCTAGTAATCAGTATTCTACATTTCTTTCTATCTAAACGATATCTGATCTTTTAATGATGACAGATCAGATTTTTTCAAATGCGACCCAGGCCACTTGGATATGTGCTTCTAAAACTGATACATATCCGATCTTTTGACACGTGACTTCAGTCTAAACGGTCAGGTCGCATTCACCTACACGTCACAAATGTACAAACGGTTTACTCATTGGATGAAAATTATGTCTGAACTCTGTGTCAGTGAAGCAGTGAAGCACATCGCAATCCCACCAGTCTTGGCTGCGACTCTGCACATACATGTTCCTTTCTACGGACGTTGTTGCCACTGCCCGGCAAAACACCACGACCAAAAACCTCGTCCTTTTCCTTCTCAGGGCAGGTTTACACGAGAACGCTTGCGGGTAAAAACAACACAATATTTTATTGGAAGTGCCTTTCGTTTAGACGGTGACGGTATTTATGGGGCTTAAAAATGCAAAAATCTGAAACCCCCCTCCAGAGTGGAAAAGATGAATATGCTTGGCAGTTGTGTTTCCATCTACACTGCCCAAGACGCAAAACTCTGGTCAGATCCGCTCAGGTCACATACACGTTTACGTCACATACATACAGTACACAGAAACAAACATGTTGGATGGATTGCATATCCAATCCAATTCCACACACTTTTGCTTCACTGTGTGCACACAGATTTCCTCCTGAAAAAACACTTGCCAAAATGCAAAACAAAATGTGAAGACGCGATGACACTTTTGTGGTCATACCGGCTCGACAAAGCCTGATCCCGTCAGATCTCAGAAGGGAAAATCAGGTGCCACAGTGAGGTGCCAGTTGCAAAAACTGTCGTTGTGTCCTTAGGCAAAACACTTCACCCACATTGCCTAGTATGAAAGTGGTGTGTGTTTGTGTGAGTGATAGTGGTGGTCGGAGGGACCGATGGCGCTTATTGGCATGGCAGCCCTGCTTCCTTCAGTATGCCCCAGGGCAGCTGTGGCTACAATAGTAGCTTATCATCACCAGATGTGGAGAAAAAGAAGAATGAACCTATTAAAAAAAAAAAAAAGCTCTCTAAAGCGTCTTTGTGACATATGTCTGTGAAAAGCACTATATAAATAAAGACTAACTTAATTACTTTTGTGTCTTCTGTTCAGACCGTCATGAACATAGCCTCAATCTCCTCCTTAAAACAAAGAAGTTGTACATGTTCTGGCTCCAGTATGGAAATGTTAAAATCTCCAGGTGCTCAATGCTGGTGTCCATGTTTAGGCGACTTCCATACACACCGAGAGCGCTCATTACGTGTAACAGTCGTGTCTTTCAATGCACATGCGAGACACTTTTGGGGCGTTTAAAGTTCACAGTTGAGATCACATATAAATCGTATTTAACTGGGAACGACCTCACAAAAAAATCCAAATTGAGCATTAAGCCCTGCAGTCTGAACGTAGCCTTAGTCCCTTTGGCGTGTACTGGGTGTTCCCAGGGGCCACACGTAAGTATAAAATAAATTAAGTTTTGATGTGAATATTTTAAACATTAACAAATACACGGCATATGATTAAACGCAACACATGGTCAAGAACAAACCTTTAATTTCAGATGATATTACAATGTTTCCTTATCAAAAACATGCCTGAAGAGGTTTTAGATGTCATCCATGCAGGTTTCAGTATTTTAGAGATCTCTGCTGGACCTTATTTGAACCCTTCTTATGGTTCGCTTTAAAATTCATTTGCAATTCTCAGCCCACAAGCCTACACCACCCATGCACCCACAGGACAATTCTCCATAAATATACAAAAACATGATACAAAGCTGTACACAGCAACTTGACAAACCTGATGCGATGTGCAGTAGTTTCTTGTAATTTTGTAATACTGTTTTTTTTTTTTTTTCAATTATTTGTTTATTAATTTTCCAAGACAATAATTAAACTTACACATATGCAAATATTGTTTAAGGAACAAACATGGTCTTAAACTAAATCTTCCAAATATAACACAAAGTTTGACTTTTGTTTTGAAAAGAGAGAAAAAAACAACAACACACACACACAAAAAACTCCCCAGAAAACTCAATTTGGTAGCGAACAGAACATTGGGAAAATGAGCACTCAAATAAAATCCAAATGTCAACGCTTCAATATCTTTTCAAATTTCTCTGTTTCTAATCTTAGAGCGTACGTTTTTTAGAGTCAAAAATGAAAGTGAAACTAATACTATCACATTTTCAAAACAATAAAAAGGTAACATGGTGATCTAAATATGTAATGTGTTAGCAGTTAATACTCCACAGAAGTAAAATACCCCCTGTTTAAGAACTTCAAATATCTTCTTTCTATCTTGTACTATAATCAGTTTCATGTTCTTGTAGTTTGGAAATATCATACACACCAAAAATCTGACCATTATCTGATTTCTAGAGTTATCAGATTATTGAAATGCCATGTAAACAGTCACGTCTGATATGAGTAATCTGATTCCTTTCTGACGGTTCACACTTGTGATGCTTACGTCACAAACCAGGAAGACGTTTAGAAAGAAGCGATTACAACTTCCCAGGTCCAGTTTTCTTCATCTCCATGTCATTCTAGTGTTCTGTTATGTTCGGATAATCAACTGTTACAACAATACCTCAGTTTGCATCATTTCCACACTGACACACAACTCCGAGTGCACTGGGTACACGTGATTAGAAGAGATGAGGCGCCAAATTTTGGAACCAGGAAGCAACATACAGGAAGAAACAGCAAGAATCTAAGCTACTTTTTTAAAACTTTTACTTAAAACCACACTCAATTTACCGACCTGGACCATTTAGAGGATTACATTGACAAATAGTACCACAGATTCTGCACCATGCCCGGCAACCGCAAATCAAAGAAACCACGTACTTCCAACTCCTCCAACTCATCTCACATGCTCATTTCCACTGACAATGAACTCACTGCACTGGACAATAGAATATCACTGATTGAAGTTTTACAACCTCCGCCATAGCCTGGAATTCAGCCAGCAACAGATAGACACTCTCACCCAAGATAACGAGTCACTTCATCACACCGTCAAGAATATCTCCAACCAGCTATTCGCCGTCACCTCTCAACTCGCCTCTGTCACTACCGAAAACAAACTCATGAAGGAAACTATTCTGGATTTACAAGCAAGCAGCATGAGAGACAAACTCATCTTCACCGACATTCATGAATCACCTACGGACCAACACAAAGCAGCAGTCAAGGATTTTATGGTAAAACAACTCAAACTCCCCGTGGAACACACCGGAAGTTGTGATCGTATCTTTCTAAGCGTCTTCCTGGTTTGTGACGTAACGTGAATAAAGCCTACTACGGAAAAATGGGGAAATTATTACGGCAAATGGAACCGCTGCCCTGAGAACCCACTGACTGACTGACACGTGTCACTATGTTGTGGTGTTGGCTTATGAGTAGGGTTGTCCCAATCCAAACACGTAATCAGAAATCTGAGCCGATCACGTGACTGCGGACTCGATCCGGACTCGGCCGTTATGGTCCGATCAGGTATCGGATAAATAATATATGCATATAACACACAGCGCACACAGGACACACAGCACACAACAGTTTTTCTGAGGTGTGGGATTTGCTTAGGGACGTCCAGTTAGTGCGACTGTCTGTCCCAGCGCCTGCTGTACTAGAGGCACACTTACACTGGGACTTTTGGGCAGTGCCGTGCTCGGGCGCTGTTGTCTGGGCTTCTGTGGCTCGTGTTCAAACCTGCGCAGCCGATGGCGTCATCGCACAGAGCTGTATGTTTGTATGTTGCGCAACGGAGTTGGCACTATTGGCGGTGAGGGTGGGAAAAGCGGCATGAAGCGTCTATTGAGCGGTGGGACCGATATTGCTGTGCGTGCTCCGCTGTGGGTTTGTGGATGTGGTGGCAGTGCGGGGGAGTGAAGGCGGAGAGAGAGGCTGTGGGGCTTCTGTCATCTCGTTTTTATGCGGTAAGATCTTATATTATTTAGAGATCATAGACGAGCCTAAATATTTTAAATGTAATGCACATGCTTCCATATAATATCAAATATACAAAGTGTAGATTGTGCAAAGTCTCAGGTCTGATCTGATTCTGGTCTGGTTCCTGGTTTGTCCAGTTCATTAAATATACAATGTTACACATTCCAAGACCAGACTGTGGTAAAAGCCAAGATTTTCAATGATAATGAATGGTTAGAAAAGTTAATAAAATTAAAGTTTTGGACATTTGATTTTTTACACTAAATACTCGGGGGCAAAAAAATTTGATCGGGACATCCCTAGTTATCAGATTTCTTTTGTGCAACACCATAGACTGAATATACTGATGGACAGAATTAACCAACTAGTACTTTCCAAATATGATGTGAGCATGGGTGAGCTTCCGTCTCCATCAATGCTGGCTCCAATTCAGCTTCTATTGATAAAACGTCGTCCCTCTCTCTGTAACTGTCGTGTTTATCATTGAGTTTGCCTGACCTCTACATCATCCTGGGATTTTTATTTCACTATTTTCTCCATAAATCAAAATTTGAACATTAATAGCAGACAAATCAGGTGCCTTTTTTCTCTGAGGTCGCTCCCACTAGCGTTAACAACAGCTTTGATGGATGGCATTGCTAACCGCCTGGCCCCTGCAGTGGTGCAGGCAGAAACAAGCAGTACCTTCTAGTTGCTATAATACTCACAGTCGGTATTCCAAACTCGGCTCCAAATTCTCCCTCTTATGGCCCTTTCACACCTTGACGATTTAGCCAGCTTATGCCAACGGACAGGAATTTCCCTAAAACGCTGGCATATGCTGAACTATCTATGTTTTTTGTTTCATTTTGGGGCGTATACATAGCGTATCTGTAACAAGTTGGATATATATATAATGTATTAGGAACTTAACCATATTTTCTGGGCTCTTACGCCTCCAACCCCATCAAAAAACGACTGTGCACCCCGCAATCCAGAGCGCCCTATACATGAATCCACTCGGGTGTCCCAGTACGACTTCAGTAAATTATAAAGCCGCACCACCTGCAGCGCACGCAAACACACACGGAGCAGACAGCGACCGAGCAGCGAAACACACCCACAGACACACTCATCACTCCACGCCGATGAGGAATGGAACAGAGGAACGAACCAAAAAAGGGAGTGCAATGTGCCACTTCTAGACACAACTGAACAACTGAGTCACTGTGAACACGCCGACAATCCAGTGGTCCCAGACAGCTGACAGACCGATTGAACAAAGCCATGAGGCACCGTGAACGTGTCAAACAAAGTCCGACTGACCCATCTAACTTTTGTGTTTCGGTTAGTCTGGTGCGGTTTAATTGTGAAAAAAAAGTTCAAAAATAGACCATTTAATGACAGTGCACCTTATAATCCAGAGCGCCTAATAGTGCGTAAAATACGGTATATAAAATGTTTTGACAATTGATATATAACTTATACCAACTAATGCTTGGTGTTTTGCCAGTGTCCACAACTTATGCCCAACAAAAGTCTAATTTATGCACATCACACGGCAGCGTATCGCCGTCGTCACCTATAAAAAGTCTGCTGCTTGACGATTCATAATTGCACTAGACATCGCAGTAGCAACATTAATCAGCGTGATCTCTTCTTCTCCTGGCTCTATTGACACGGAACTGCTACAGTGACAAATTGACAAGATCACGCTGATGTTGGAGAACAGCTAGTATGTATTCTCATCTCAGCCTTACTGGATCCTCCATTTCTTGGATGATAGGTGTAGCAGGTGGTACAACAGGGTTTGCTCACCGGGAAGACTGGAGGAGTACTGATGGTTTCCCCGTTTTTATGTTAAACCAATTTCCGTACACGCTGCCAGTACGCCATTATACGGTAGCTATAAGTTAGAAACACGTTCAGTAAGTTTTGTGGTCGTCGGAACATGTCAAACACGCCAAACACGCCTGCAGATGTCAAAATGTGTTGGAGATAAGTTCAATAGAAGTTACACACAGGTTTAAAGCTCGTTACTCCTAAGTTATGGGTATGTGAGACATGATCTCAATGTATTTGGACTTATGAGTAACTTACAATTGACAAAACGTGTGTCAACGATGGCATAACTTACCTACAACTTATGACCTATGTATGCAGGACATATAAGCATACACTTACATACATCGAAAAATTTTAAGCATGCTCAAAATTTTGCGACAACTTGCCGTATGTCGACGAATACCAGCTTGCTTCAGCGTGCTCATAACTTATTCAAAACTTACCTATAACTTCTGACGTACACCAGCGTATTTGCCAAATTTTTCATATGTTGGCATACACTGACTAAATCATCAAGGTGTGACAGACCCTCAACTGCTAGCCTCGATGAGCTTTATTTGGGTAAACTGACTATCCAACAATGCAAATGCTCAAATTTTTACTGTCCGTGTACATGTACCCAGTCCTAGAGAGCTGTATATATTTTTGTGATCAAGAAGGCTCCAAATTTACAACACAAAGTTATTTATCAAGAGAGCCAATATAGCGAAGCGCCCCATTTCATTCTGGATCAACCCCAAATTTTCTTTTGAATTTGGAGTTTGGCGATCTTGTCCACCAAAGTGCATAGTGATAAACAACGCGCATCTGACTGCTCAGCTTACCTCATCATTTTGTCATATTAATGAAGTTGTTCCTTTATTCTGTGTCGTCACCGCTTGCCAAAAATCAACTCCAAATTCACACAATTTCAAGAACAAAAGAATTTACTGTGAACACTGCGATACCTATCATTTTTTTTCTGAAATGAATGTAGAAAAGTAAAGTCATCTGTTCTAATCAATGAAAATGTCTGGTACGCCAAGGACACGCAACCTCGAGCTGTAAACACGAGGAACTGAAGCTGGGTGTACGTCGACTGCCAGGGCGGTGTGGTTCGGGACTCGTTCGGGTCATTAGAGACGGGGTATTTTACTTCTATGGGGTATTAACTGCTAACAGATTCAGATTCAGATGGTTTTATTAATCCCACCAGGGGCAATTAGTTTGAGCAGTAAAAACACATAGCGACAAAGAGGAGCTCTGAGGTCTAAAAAGTACCCAATAAAAAGACATTGCTTCTGCCTAGAATTTAAAAGGCGAACGGCAGTAGGAATACATTTTTAAAACATGACTTTAAGCTATATTTTTTTGGACTATACGTCGCACTTTTTTTCATGGTTTGGGTGGTCCTGCGACTTATACTCCAGTGTGACTTTTTTACTATATTTAAATTTTCACGAGAGGGCGCTCTATGCTTTTGTGTGCCAGTATCTGCTACTACTATTACTCCTGTACATGCTCCTGTACGACTGTCATTTCGCCCTTTACTGCGCATGTCTCCTGCAGAAAAAGCCACTGTCCTGCTGCAAGTAGTGAAATGTGCAGCCGAAAATGGTAATCGAGCAGCAGAAAGAAAGTTTAGCGTGAGCGAGAAACTTGTGAGGGACTGGTGAAAAGTGGGGATGGAGAACACAGCTTCACGGTAATCTGGTGAGTGCGCCATGCAACTTTCCTGGAAATCATTGGATGGATCGACAAAACATGGACTTGAATGACAACCGAAACCACCCTGTCGAGATTCAGAAAGGCCGGAATAATTCTAACTGGAACTGATGCCGAGTCTGACGACAGGAACACAAAAGAGGAAGCGGCGCTCTGTTTACCTCATGGATTTATGGTTTATCTTCGGACGTCATGCAGAAATGACACTGAGGATGAAGAATTGAATGGATTTAGTGATTTGGAGTGAGATGGAGAGTTTTGTAAATTTGTTCTGTCCTGTTGTTTATGTTATAGTTTATCTGAAGAACTGTTCATATGTGACATTAACATTCTGTTGTTCTCTGTTCTGTTGTTATTACTAGAACTTGACTTTTAGGATGAAATGTCAGTTCCTGGTCTCTGATTTTATTAAATACATTTCCCCCAAAAAGTGTGACTTATAGTCTGGTGCAACTTATATATGTTTTTTCTTCTTTATTGCACATTTTTTGGCTGGGGCAACTTATACTCCAGAGCGACTTATAGTCCAGAAAATACAGTATTATTATTATTATTTGTGCGTTACAAAATAAAGCAAAGTTTCTCTGCTGTGATTTTCGAATAGAATTAAGACTGTTCTTGTCATTGACAGAGGCTGTAAACCAACACATAAAAGAAACACAGCAGGGTCTCAGTAAAAGACTGATCAAAGTGACAGAATGGAAGGACTAATTGTAAAAGAGTTTAACCTTCTCAGAAGGTGCAGTCTCTGCTGGCCACGTTTGACAACACACGCAGTGTTCACATCACATTTAAATTGGCTGTCAAAAAATGTGCCCAGATACTTGAAAGAATCAATTTAATCTTTTTTTTTTTGTTTGTTTTGTCTGAAATCAAAGATGAGCTCCTTGGTTTTAGCACCATTCAAATCCAAAAAGTTATTTTTACACCAGGTAATAAAGTCAGCGAGTGCTCTGCCACGCTCAGATTCAGGTCCAGAAGAAGCAGTGTTGGGAATAACGGCATTTAAGTCTAACAGTATTTAAATGTAACGGCACTACTAATGGCACTACATTTTCAGTAACGAAGTAATCACACTCCCCATCGTTACAACGCCGTTATCGTTACCGGAAAAGCAAAGTGGCACTTAACATTTGGGTTGAATGAGTGTCAGGCTTCATGCAGCGGACAGACCCACATCGTCAGCAGGAACGAGGGACAGAGCAGTGCCAACATGATTGGATAAGAAGTTGGGTGGACAGAGTCTCTGCTCACGCTGTCTTGCTGTTTCTTTCCCGCACACTTCACATGTAATGAGACACAGGGACATTCAAAGGTAACGTTTTCAACCTGGAAATACTGACACTGTTTCTCCCTCATTGAAATAAAGGGTCAGAATGTGTATGTTAAGTGAACACTGTGCTCTGGGAAAAAAAATCTGTCCACGTCTGCCTCAGGTAACTGGAATGTAATGAAGCGCCTCACATCGTCACGTTACACACCTCCAGTGTCGGGAAGGTTACTATTAAAAATGTATTCCCCTACAGATTACAGATTACATACCCCAAAATGTAGTTTGTTACGTAATCCATTAAATTACTTAAAGTGAGTAACGTAATCTGAATACTTTGGATTACTTGATTTGCTGTAGAGAAGCAAAGACGAGGAAATCTTCACATGAGATATTTTGTGTGCTAAAAGAAAATAAAAAGCCCAGACTTTACTGAACCAAATTAAAAATATTATTGATAGAAGAGGAGGAGACACGGTCCACACAGCAGGATTTTGTCCTGTTAAATCCTGTTTTAGACCTGTTTTAGTCCTGGTTTAGATCTAGTTTAGACCTGGTTTTAGCCCTGGTTTAGATCTCATTTAGACTTGGTTTAGACCTGGTTTAGACCTGGTTTTAGTCCTGATTTAGACTTGGTTTTAATCCTGGTTTAGTCCTGGATTAGATTTAGTTTAGACCTGTTTTAGTCCTGGTTTAGACCTGGTCTTAGTCCTGGTTTAGACCTGGTCTTAGTCCTGATTTAGACCTAGTTTTAGTCCTGGTGTAGTCCTGGTTTAGACCTGGTTTTAGTCCTGATTTAGACTTGGTTTTAGTCCTGGTTTAGTCCTGGATTAGATTTAGTTTAGACCTGTTTTAGTCCTGGTTTAGACCTGGTCTTAGTCCTGATTTAGACCTAGTTTTAGTCCTGGTGTAGTCCTGGTTTAGACCTGGTTTTAGTCCTGGTTCAATCCTGAATTAGTCCTGGTTTAGACTTGGTTAAAAGAAAAAAAGAAAAAAAAAAAGGAATATAGCCCAAAATGTGAAAACAGAAAAATACCGCCATGTAATCCCATTTATTTCAACAAAGTAACTGTAATCCAATTACCACTCACTGACACAGTGACTGTAACTGAATACAGTTACTTATAATTTGTACTCTGATTACGTAACTCTGGTACATGTAATCTGTTACTCCCCAACACTGCACACCTCTTGTTGCTGTTCACGTTGAGCCCCAGTGCAGTTGAGCTCTAGAGAAGATGGAGATGAAGCCGCTACATTAAAGCAAGACAAACTCGATTTTTTATTTAAAAAATAACTGGATAATTACTTTGCTGAGTAATTAATAACTTTTACAGTAGAGTTACTTTATGGGGGAAGTAATTTGTAACGATAACTAATTACTTTTTTAAAGTAAAATGCCCAACACTGCTAAGAAGTGACAGCGGGGCAGAAACATCCAAAAATCAAACCAGAAAACTACCCTCCTGAGTGCGCTGGCATCCATTTGTATATAGAATGAATAAAAGGGGTGATAACACGCATCCCTGTGGAGAACCAACTGATTATGAATTATTTACCAGGACAGATTGTCTTCTTAAAATAAAAAAAAACAAGAGAAAAAGAAAGAAAAAAACTAGTACAGGTAGTTGGAGGAGCAAATTAAAATCATTTAAGGGCCTTTGAGTCAAAAGATGTGGCTGCATTATATTAAATACTGATGAAAAGTCTGCTATTAAGAGTCCAGCATGGGCTTGTGGCTTCTCTAAATGCTTGTGCAAAGAATCAAAAATTAACATCTTTGCATGAACATAATGCATTTAATATATTTAGATCACCATGTTATTTTTTGTTTTGAAAATGCTATATTTGCCAAAGACAATGTATTAACATGTTATATAAGTTTCATTTGTGTTTTTGATGCTCTTTGCCTTCCCTCCCTTTGCAAGTCACTCACTTCAAAACAGAGAAAAACAGAGATTCGTTCAGTCATTTCCATTTTCGCTTGGGTCAGTTCAGTCCAAAATATGCCTATTTTTCATAACCATTGAGTTTTGGATATTGCACTACACTAAATGTTATCATGTGTTTAGGCTTTGACTGTGAAATGAGAAATATAGCATGATACGGGTCCTTTAAAGTGGGACTAAACCTCACTCACAACCACATTTCAAATCGAGCTGCTAAACTGAACAATATTTGGAGGAGTGAAGAAGAGAGTCACACCACGTTCGTACCAAGAGCGATGCGAGTCCCCAGCCCCCGTTCATTTCCTATGCAGCCTGGAACAGATAGGGGAGAGGAAGTGGAGGGGAGAGAGTCGCTATCCAAACAATCTGAGTGTACCAGGGGTGAACTGAAGTCAACTTATGCAAATGCAGAGCGATATCGCCACGGTGAGAGCCACTTAGTGAACACGTTTTGACGGACACGTGTTAGGCATTGGGCAAGACGCTAAACGCCCTCCTGATGACCCCCGCCTGTGGGTAACTTCCTGTAGATTGCTGGAGACAAAACGAGAGTGAAATGAACACAGAAAGTGATTTTGCCGCTACTGGTGTGAGCGTGGGGTTAAAAAGAAAGGGTCTAGGGGATATAAGGAGCAATGTGTTTGGTCTAACAAGCATCCACACTTCAAACTCCGCCCCAATCTGTTGTTTTTTTTTTTTTTTTTTATTGTATCAGTTGATCAAAAATATCTTGTAAATAAATATCTGACAAAACAATACACAATACCTGCATAACACAAGGCAAAAGTCAAATTAATTAAATCACAGAATAAACACACACACACACTTTCATTCATATATTTTAATGATTTTAGAAAGTTTACAAAGTTCCAATTGTTTTTTGAAAATTGTAAAAACAGGCTTTTACCTTTTTCTATTTGCCAGAATGAATAAATACTTTGATAATAATTATTGATTAATATTTTTGTTTGTTTGCAAGTCCTTCAGGTTGATGCCAAAAATAATCCATCCATTTTCTTCCGCTTATCCGGTGCCAGGTCGCGGGGGCAGCAGTCTACCCTGAGGGGTTCCCAGGCCAACCCAGAGACATAGTCCCTCCAGTGTGTCCTGGGTCTTCCTCAGGGCCTCCTCCCTGTGGGACATGGCCAGAACACCTCCCAAGGGAGACGTCCAGGAAGCATCCGGAACAGATGCCCAAACCACCTCAACTGCTCCTCTTGACGTGGAGGAGCAGCGGCTCTACTCCGAGCTCCTCCAATGTGACTGAGCTCCTCACCGTTTCTCTAAGGGAGCTCCCAGTCACCCTGCGGAAGAAACTCATTTCGGCCGCTGGTATGCGCGATCTTGTCCGTTTCATCATTACCCAAAATGGCCAAAAATAATATTGTATACAGGGGCCACTGAAAAAAAAAAATAAATAAATAAATTGCCCTGAAAATAAAATTGCAGAGGCCACTGAAGTCAGTATACAACCACTTTTATTCATTTTTTTTTAGCGTGATTCATCAGCTGGAAACCGTCTGACTTCACAGTGTTAGAATTCGTTCGCTCGACGGTAGACAGGTACTTTTTATCTTTTAACCAATTACTGCTATTTGGTCATCACATATGTAATGCACTGTTAATGGGGCTAACTGGTATATTAAGCTTTTCCCAAATCCTATAACGTCTTTCCCCTTGATAAAATTCACCAAACATTCTTTTTGTTCCAGCTTTAAATCCTCGATCTCGGGAATTGTTGACAACACTGAATATATGGCTCTTCACTGATTGGCTGGTGCCCAGACTTGCACTTCGGGGTTTTTGAGAACCAGTCTAGTGTATTCTGATTCCTGACCTAGTCGCTGGAGAGAAATGAAATTGAGCGGAGGCCCTAGGTGGCGCCAAATATAGCAAATATACTTAGTTTAAATTAAAATGACCAAAAAGCACTTGGAACAGTACTACCAAATCACCATCCACTTTAGTAACAAAAAAAGTAGATTTAGTCTTCTTTTCTACTTAAAGTTGGCAAGGCATATAAGCTGCTGTTCTGATTCAATTAGTGCAAGATTTGGACAGCCACAAAGTAGATGGTACAAGGTGTTGGGGCCTCTGATAAAGTTTTGGGGCGACTGACCTTGAAAAAGGGTTTGTTAGAGTTACAGGCCACTTTATTGTAAGGTAAGCGTCCAGTTTATTGATCTTGTAGGGGAATATGGGCCTAATTCATGAAACATTGTTACTTAAGTTCTTCTTGTGAACACCAGACACACATTGAAACAGAGAATCAAATGTCAGGTATGAACAAAAATGAGTAATTCCTAGTATATGGTCTCACATGGATGAATTTACAACCTTAATTCTTAACAATAGCTTTTTTTGTGAGAGTTTTTCGCAGATAACTCATAATAAGGTGACTTTGAATACTATACAACACTATGCAAATGAGGGACAGCAGCTTAGCAAATTGTGGATAAGCTAATATGGTCTTATAAGGGCTGGTAAATTGTACGGTGAAGCAAGCCCCTTTTGTTTAATCAGGTAATCCAGTCATTTCCAGGGCGGTAAAAACCAAAGATGAATATTACCTTGTTTAATGCAGCAAAATGGAAAGATTTGACCTTTTTATGAGGCCATTTATAAAGGACAGTCATTACAAAGACACACACGGGGATTAGCTGGAGGATTAGTATGTAAAAGGATGACGGGAAACAAAGGCACACACTGCAAACTCCACATACTATCTGGGAATGAAACCTAGAAAAATCTCGTTGTAAGGTAGAAATGACAAATATATTAGCCGTGTTATTATGTTTAACAATTAGATTTGATTTGTAGATTTAACAATAAAAGAAACTTACAAACGCAGGTGCTCATCAGACCAGGGGGCTTGAATTGTTGTAGAGATAAAGAAGCAGTGGTCATGACAATGTGTTTCTTAACAGCAGGTATGACCCTACGAAGAGTGCTCACATGTGATTAAAACTGAACAGATAAGAACCCAATGTTCTGTATAGGCTGAAGTGTCATCTACAATACTTATTTCCTTTAGGGTACACACAATCCTTCATTCAAAAAAATAATACTGTATTTTCCAGGCTCTAGGGCGCGCTCTTAAGCCTCCAACTCCATCAAAAAATGACTGTGATCAAAAGGAGGAATTTGTAAGGATTATTATTCAGGCCCGGTCAAGCAGAAGTAAACAGCAAGGCCAAAAATTCAAGTTAATGCATCTGATATAAAAATGTATTGAACAGATACATATGTACTCTAGTTTATGAAACTGTTGACCTTTTTTCTGTACCATTTTTGGTTCTAAAGTTACATACATTTTAAACAGACCATGTATGAAACATGGAACAAAAATTATTTCCCAAATTTCAAAGACCTGAAAATCATGTAAATAAATGGATGTATTTCATCATATCTTGTGTTATTCCATCTTTGAACTGTTGATGAAGGTACATGATTTTTATTTTTTTTTTGTATTTATTTAAAATGATAACAATTTGCTTGGAAGGACTGACATATTTTATAGAAATAGTTTCCTTTCATTTTGAAGTAATATTAAAGTATTCGGAAGAAAAAAGCTGACAAATTATGTAAAATCATGCACCTTCTACTTGCTTGCACAATTTTCCCTCCGTTACTTTTCCCTCCGTTACCATGACCTTTCTTAATAAAAAATCTCATGACTCAAAAAGTAAGAGGTTTTTCAACCTAATCTTGTACCATATGGTAGAAAACTATATGAAGCAAATATTCAAACCAGTTTGTTAAGGATATGGAAGTGAGAACCAAGAGTTATCACTGTTTGGATTTATTGCCCAAAAAGTGCTGCATATTTCATTCCCTCCGTTACCGACATGAGTTTTTAAATTTTTTGTCAACAACTTGAAAGAATATCACAGGTTTAACTTGACCCTGTTGGAGTGTAACTCTTTCCTACATTCTGATACTTTACTTATTTCAATAGTCCCTCTAGTTTCTGAATAAGAGACATTTGAATGTCAAAAATCTGCCCATTTCCCTCCGTTACCGCTTGACTGGACCCATTTGTTTTATGCATTTTATCATGACCAAGTTAAATGATGATACATGTTGTTCGCCTGTTGGTTTAGATAAGAGTCCATGTTTAGACTGGGAAAAGATAACTAGGCAGCAGGCGTGTGTCTGACCTAGAGAATGTGTACATTATGTATCGCTATATGACTTGGATCAATATTGCTGTGTATGTTTTTACCTAATGTGCTAAGTAGACAAGTTAATATTTGACAAGTCTGTCAGGTATAAATCTGCTACTCTGCTGTACTAAGACAGACGTTGTCTAGGTGTGATACTTGTACTTGATTTTTTCTGTAATTGACTCGAATCCCTTTAACCTGCTTGCGTTAATAATAAAGAGGACTATACTTGGACCTTTCCATCTCGTGCTTCTTTCTTAAAAGACGTTCGGGACCACCTTTTGAAAAGCTGACAGCGCCCCACAATCCAGAGCGCCCTATACACGAATCCACCCGGGTGTCCCAGCATGACTTCAGCAAACTAGAAAGCCGCACCACCCGCAGCACACGCAAACACACACAGAGCAGACAGCGACCGCACAGCGATAAACACCCACTGCCACACTCATCACTCCACACCGACGAGGAACAGAACGGAGGAACGAACCGAAAAAGCGAGTCCAATGTGCCACTCTGAGCCACAACTGAACAACTGAATCACTGCAAACACGCCAACAATCCAGCACCCTCCCTACACACCACAACTGAACAAAGCCCAGAGTCACCGTGAACGCCACAAACAAACAAAACCACTCATCCATCCAACTGTTGTGCTTCATTTAAAGTCTGGTGAGGTTTACTTGTGTAAAAAGTTCAAAAATAGACCATTTATTGACAGTGTGCCTTATAATCCAGAGCATGTGGAAAATGTGGTAACAATAATAATAAGTTAATGCATAAGTTACAAGGTATCACATGGAAAAACAAAAAAAGATTGAGTGTAACAAGAGAGCACTAATACAGGCTTTTTCAGGGTCTCACCTTTTTGTTGAGACCAGGGTGGATTGTAGCCTTCAATGTGAATCTAAAACTTCTCTTTGGAGCAGACATTTTAAACGGTCTCCTCCTCGGGGGTGGTGTGACCAGCTGATTTATAATGTTTTGCCATCGGATAGAGTATGTTGTTAGTTCTAATGGCAGATTTATGTTGTGCCCGTCTCTCTCTGAACTGGTGCTTGGTGTGTCCGATGTAAAAGCAGCCACATTCACATTCAGGCCTGTACAACATACTGTAGGTGTTCTTACAGTGGGCAAAACTCTCATGCGGAGATCTTTTGGCTGTATACTGTATTTTCCGAACTATAAGTTGCACCGGAGTATAAGTTGCATCAGCTAAAAAATGCGCAATGAAGAGGAAAAAAACATAAGTTGCCCCGGACTGTAAGTCATACTTTTTGGGGAAAAGTTTTATAAAATCAGAGACCAGGAACTGACAATTTCGTCTTGAATTTCAAGTTCTAGTAATAACAATAGAACAGAGAACAACAGGCTGAATATTAACAGGTGTTAATATGTTAACACAACATATGAACAGTTATTCAGATAATTATAGCATAAACAACATAACATACGTTTACCAAACTCAAGATCTCACTGCAAATCACTAAATCCATAGAATTCTTTATCCTCTGTGTCACTTCTGTTGCGACCAACGGAGATAAACCATAGATCCATGATGTAAACAGAGCGCCGCTTCCTCTTCTGTGTAGCTGTCGTCAGACTCAGTATCAATTACAGTTAGAATTATTCCGGTCTTTCTGAATCCCGACAGGATGGTTTCGATTGTCATTCAAGTTCAGGTTTTGTTGATTCATCCAGTGACTTCCAGGAAAGTTGCACAGTGCACCCGTCCGGTTGCCGTGAAGCTGTGTTCTCCATCCCCACTGTCCGCCAGTCCCACACAAGTTTCTCGCTCACTCCAAACTTTCTTTCTGCTGCTCGATTACTGTTTTTGGCTGAATATTTCACTATTTGTGGCAAAATAGCGGCTTTTTCTACAGGAGGCATGTGCGGTAGAGTGCAAAGTGACAGTGGTACAGGAGTAATAGTAGTACTAGATACTGACACACAAACCTAGAGCCTCTCGCGGCTGTCAGTCTGAAAATTTTAATATATAAGTCGCACCGGAGTATAAGTTGCACTAAACAAACCATGAAAAAAAGTGTGACTTATAGTTTGAAAAATACAGTACATCTGTGAAGGTGTTGGATCTTAGATCATTGCAGTTTCCACATTTATGTATTTCAGTCTGTTTAGACAGATACGTCTCTTTTTTTGTCAGGGTGAGGCGCTCTGGACCAGGTGATCTTTTAGTGTTGGTGCCCTAATGTAGAAAAAGACCGGCAAATCATTAAACACAGTTGAAGTGTAGGGCCGCTTTGTATACTTTGATTCAACTGTAAATATGTATAGAAATATGCTTGGTTTTTAATCATGTGCTTGGTAACTGGTGACATGACCCCTATGAACAGGGTCAAACTTGTTGTTACACAGCTCTGATGAAGACTTGAAACGCATTGGTGTTAGCACAAATAAATACACTGCAAATCAGAAAGCCTCTGCCAGTCTTCTTTATCTTTTAGATGTATTTATTTATTGAAGATTGACTTGGCAAGAGACAACATTACAATCTAATCCTGGAACTGTGCCAATCATAACATCAGAATCAGAAAAACATCACAACATGTCTTGCCCCAGAAGATATTTTATTGTATTGGATGTTAGTTGTTGACATTCACAGTATATATCTACATACATATTGTGCATAATCTATTTTGTTTCAGCTTTATACCATGTTATAATGTTCCCTCATCAAAAACATGCCTGAAGAGGTTCTACATGTCATCCATATGTTTGAGTAATTTAGCAATCTCTCCCTATTTGGACACTCTTTACAGCAATGCTCCATCCACAAGCTGACATCACCCATGCTCCCACACGACAATTCTCCCCAAAATACACAAACTTGATACAAAACTGTTTACAGCAATTTGACAAACGTGATGTGATGTGCAGTAGCTTCGTTAGCAGGAGCACGCTGATTGTGTTGTGATGGCGAGCGACTTAACCCGGAGAGCAAAGGGAGGGGGGACTCAGAGCATCAAAGGCATGTTAATACAATGTTTTCGCCCCATTATAACATTTTCAAAAGGGTAAAAGGTACCATGGTGACTTAAATATACTTCTCACAAAAATTAAAGGAACACTTTTGAAAACACATCAGATCTCAGTGTGAAAAAAAAGAAGAAAAAAAGTTTGATATCTATACAAATATGGACAGGGGAATGTCTTAGGAACAAAAGGACGACACTTCTTGGAAATGGCACAATTTTCAGCCTCCAGAGGGCTAAATTTTATAGACACCCTGAAAATCAAAGTGAAATAACGATGTGGCAGGCGAGTCCATTTTGCCAAAATTGAATTTCTGCAACTCAAAATGCTTCTCAGTCTCTTGTGTGTTTGACAACGTCGTGGCACAATCCTAATGAGACGGCGTCTGGAGTCTTGTGGGATGTCCTCCCAGATCTGTGTAAGAGCATCACTGGGCTCCTGTAGAGTCTGAGGAGCAACCTGGAGGCGTCTGATGGACCCAAACATAATGTCCCAGAGGTGTTCTATCAGGTTTAAGTCAGGTGATCGTGAGGGACACTCAGCTGTATCAATCCCTTCATCCTACAGGTTCTGCCTGCAGACTCTTGCCACATGAGGCCAGGCATTGTTGTACATCAGGAGACCCCCGGGACCTGCTGCACCAGTGTAGGGTCTGACAGTGGGTTCAAGGATTTCATCCTGATACTTAATGGGAGTCAGACAGGAGTTTTCTAGGTGGTAGAGGTCTGTGTGTCCCACCATGGATCTGTCTCCTCAAACCAACACCAAAACCAAATCGCTCATGCTGAACCATGCTTTCATGCAGCATAGTGTTCTCCTCATGCTCTTCAAACTCTTTTATATCTATCACAGTTGCTCAGGATGAATCTGCTCTGTGAAATAGGCACCAGTGGCAGACTTGCCAATTCTGATGTCATCTAGTAAATGCCAGTGGAGCTCCATGGTGCTAGGTGGTGAGCACAGGGTCCACTACAGGATGTGGCACCCTCAAGACACCCTCATGAAGTCTGTTTGTGATTATTTGGGCAAAGACACTCACAGCAGTGTCCTGCTAAACTCATTCTGTAGGACACGGGCAGTGCTCAGCCTGTTCCTCTTGCACAAAGGAGCAGATGTGGGTCCTGCTGATGGGTTGAGGAGCTTCTATGGCCCTGTCCATGGCTCCTAGAGCAACTTCCTGTCTCCTGGAATCTCCATGTTCTGTTGATTGTGCTGGAAGACACATTAAATCTCCTTGCAACAACACGTCTGGATGTGCTATGCTAGAGAAGCTGGAGAATCTGTGCAGCTTCTGTAGGTTTAAGGAACAGCCTCGTACTCCCAGTAGTGATAATCATTGTAGCCAAAACAGCACTAGTGGAAAACCAGCCAAAAAACACCAAGAGGGAGAAACTTGAAATGACCTCCACATGTAAAACCAGTCCTGTATTAGAGGGTGTGTCATTGTTGCCGCTCTGGTGCACCTGCTGTTCATTTCCATTAAAAGAGCTGCATCCTTTTGTTCCTAAGACATTGTCCTGTCCAGATTTGTATAGATATCCCACATTGAGATCTGATGTGTTTTCAGAGTTTTCCTTAAATTTTTTGGAGCAGTGTGTATTGTGTTAGCACTTCATACCCCATAGTAAAAGTAAAATACTGGCTCTTTATGACTTCTGAGTGCAGTGTCAGTCCATTTTTCCAGTTGCCTCTTTACAATATTTAACCGCTGTCAAAAGTCTATAGTACCTGACTGACAGAAAGATGCTGCTCTCACACCTCCATCTCTCTTCTGTTCAGATAATGGTGCATAGAAGGAAAAGCCAGGGGTGTAGTTCATTGGGTTAACTTTTGGCACTGGACAATGTTTCTGAATCTTTCTTGTCAACGGCAGAAAATGTGAAGTGCTGACAGCACCTTTAGGAATTTATGGCAGGTGATATTGTAGCACCTTCACACTGTCTATTCTAGTCTAGAGAACAGTATATTGCGAAAATGATGACACCGGCACGAGCTACTGATACTTTGCAGCTGATGGCATCAACGATCCCTGGGGGTGTGACGCTAACTGGAGGCCCGGCTCTGTCTGAAGCTCAAATCAGACTTTAAAGAACTCGTCTTCATTCACGCCTGCGTAATCCCACAAACTCTGAATATTTAGGCTGAGTTCTTCTCTCAAACGCAAATCACTCCCCACCTTGTGAGGTCATGTGGTGATACAGGAAGTGCTCCATTGTGTTTTTAAACTCCATACATCTTCACTACAGTCATTTCAAGGATTTCAGCCCTGGAATTGCAAATCGCTACTGAACAAAAGGCAAATGGTAGGTGTTAGTTTAAAAACAATACTATGCAAAGCTTTTGGGGTCAGGAGTGCCACTTGGATTTACAAAAAATTGTGCCGAATTGCTCTTTTGGTGCTCTTCAGTGTAGGGATCAGTCTTAAATACAAAGTTAACTGAGGCACTCAAAAAGTACAAAATAAATAAATGCCTTGAATACCACATGGCAGATAAAGTAGAAATCACGGCAATGCGTTTCAGCCCTTCGGCCTTCATCAGGGCAAACTCGAGATGGATATCACAGTGCAGATTTAGAGAGAGTCCTGCTGGATCTACACTGTCAAGGCCACCCAGTTTCCAGGACTCAATGGAGAGCTAGATTTCTCCCTCTCCCCCACTTTGCCCTTATGAAGGCTGAAGGGCCAAAATGCATTGGTGTGATTTTAACTTTATCTGCCATGTGGTATTAAAGCCTTTTAATTATTTCGTACTTTTTGAGTGCCTCAGCTTTTTCCTACATTAAAAACAATACTACTTCATGATGTCACATGGTGGAATAGAGTATTTTGAGCTTTGGAGATGTAGACAGACTGAATTATTCAAATGTGTGAATGAAACAAAACACAACTCCTTGTCTTGCAGGTCTCAAGTAAGTCTCAAGTCTTTGTTGTCATGTCAAATACAGGCAAGTCCACGTTGAGTCTCGAGTCACTGGCCCGTAAGTCCACGTCGAGTCCAAACTGTCTGCTTCGAGCTTCAAGCCATTTCAAGTCTCAAAGTCTAGATTTTTGCAATTTGTATGACTTTTAAACTTAATTATAACAAGCGCAATCAGAGACAACAACCTGGTCCCTCATGAGGCATCGGTGGGGTCAGTTCATCACCACAGAAACTGTTTATGAGGAGCCTAGCCCATATTACATCATCGTTATATCCACAAAGCAATGTGTGTATCTGTACAGGCCCATGAACATTTGTGTGATATTGGTCACACATGAGAATGTCTGTGTTTTCTTTTTCTGAGATTTTGAGACCACTCCCGTTGCTCTAGCTCACTCCTTTGTGGAGTTATGACCAAAAACGCATATTTGACCTTGATTACCTTGACCGGTTTCAACCTGTAACATCCAGTGTACCCCGGTTATGTGTTTGCCAACTTGTGTGATGATTGGGTGAATATTTTAGGCCGCAGATGGTTCAGAAATTGCTGAAATGGCCTATCCTTTATAATGGTGTGACCTTTCAATTGACCCATGTGACTTCAAATGACCTCAAATGATCACCAAACCTTTTTTGCGGCATCGGGCACGAGGGCTTGACCCATGTACCAAATTTGGTGACAAATGATCCATAAATGGCAAAATTATCGCGGGTGGACAGACACACACACACACACACACACACACACATACACACACAGGGTGAATACAAAACCTGGTCAACCCTTTGGGGACCAGATAAAACGTCATGGAATATGTTTATATATGAGTATTTATATAAGTATACAAGTTGTAGAAATGCTTTTTATTTTTTTACATTTGGGTGTGTCTTTGGGGGAACGGGTGGTTTAGGGGTTTGGGCAGTTTTGTAAGTATTGTTCTATGTTTTTGTTTAGTTTTTATGTTAATTATTGTCCATCCATCCATTTTCTTCCACTTATCCGTGTCGCGGGGGCAGCAGTCTAAGCAGGGACTCCCAGACTTCCTTCACCCCAGACATGTCCTCCAGCTCCTCCGGGGGATCCCGAGGTGTTCCCGGGCCAGCCCAGAGACATAGTCCTTCCAGCGTGTCCTGGGTCTTCCCTGGGGCTTCCTTCTGATGGGACATTCTGGGAACACCTCCCGAGGGAAGCGTCCAGGAGGCATGCGGAACAGATGCCCGAGCCGAGTCAATTATTGTATTTTGCTAAATGTTATATTCTATTGTTTAAAAAAAATTAAATAAAAAATACAGAACGTCCCAGCACGATGTCACTGCAGTGTACCAATATTTTTCTACCACAATGCATTTTTTACCCTAACCAATTATAGACCTAATGTTTTTTTGTTTTTGTTTTTTTTACCTTAGAGACTGCCATTTTTTCAAAGCCGTTTTCCATTTCAATTCATCAAAACTGATAGATTTCATATGAAGGCTTCCAATTTCCTCAGATTTAATAGTGTGCAATGTGTTTGTGTTGTGTGTACACTGGCAGCATGGACCGCCAGCCGGGACTTAAGCCTGGGCCCTTCTGCTGTTTGTGTGCGCTGTTTGCCAAATTTCCACCAGAGAAGCTCAGTCCATTACAGCGTCATTACCAATCTCACACCAGTACAATCTGACACCAAGTAACAAGTTCAGGGGAAGGTTTTATTTATTAAGAAAGGGAGTATTAACTGTTGACATGGTGATCTAAATATGTTCTACGTTACCATTTATTGCTTTGAAAATGCGATATTCACAGAGAACAATGTATTCATATGTTATATGTTTCACTTTTGTTTTTGAAGCTCTTGAGTCTCCACAAAAAGTTAATTCAATACATTTTAACCTGTAAAGATTTAAGAAAACTTGAGTAAATGAGTAACTTTCACATGGCAAGTAAAAAAGTGATCTACCAGCAGAACGAGACTTTTTGTACTTAAAATACAAAACCGTGTCTTGTTTCTCTAGAGATAAGAAAAAATCTCTTTGGATTTAAAGTGAGAAACAAAATCTTATGGGGTTTGAGTCAAGAACGAAACTTATTCCATTGGAAGATCATTTTACTTGTTAAGTCAAATTTACACAAATCAAGTTATCTTATTTTTCAGACTATAAGTCACACTTTTTTCATGGTTTGGGTGTTTCCTGCAACTTATATTCCGGTGCAACTTATGTATTAACATTTTCACATGCTCTAGTCTTGTGTGTCAGTATCTGCTGCTCCTGTTCCTCCTGTGCCACTGTCACTTCACTCTACTGCACATGTCCCTCTGTCCTGCTGCAAGTAGTGAAATATTCAGCCAAAAATGGTAATCAAGCAGCAGAAAGAAAGTTTGGAGTGAGCAAGAAACTTGTGAGGGACTGGTGAAAGGTGGGGATGGAAAACACAGCTTCACTGTAACTGTGCCGGTGCACCATGACACTTTCCTGGAAGTCACTGGATGGATGGACAAAAACTGGACTTCAGTGACAATCGAAACCATCCTGTCGGGACTCAGAAAGGCCCGAATAATTCTAAGTGGAACTGATGCTGAGTCTGATGACAGATACACAGAAGAGGAAGCGGCGCTCTGTTTACCTTGGGAGGTCATGGAGTTGCTCAGAAGTGACACTGAAGATGAAGAATTGAATGGATTTAGTGATTTGGAGTGAGATGGAGAGTTTGTTAAACTTGTTCTGTTCTGTTGTTTATGTTATAGTTTATCTGAAGCACTGTTCATATGTGACATTAACAGTCTGTTGTTCTCTGTTCTGTTGTTATTACTAGAACTTGCCTTTCAAGATGAAATGTCTGTTCCTGGTCTCTGATTTTATAAAATACATTTCCCCCAAAAAGTGTGACTTATATATGTTTTTTTTCTTCTTCTTTACGCATTTTTTGGCTGGTGCAACTTATACTCCAGAGCCACCTATAGTCCGAAAAATAGGGTAAATGTTCTTAATTTGAGTAAATTTAAACTTCCTTAGATATTACTTTGCACTGAGTTACTCCCCTTTCAGAGCACTATCACAACACATTCAACATGCATCCCACTAATGAAACTGCTGCACATCGCATCAGGTTTGTGTGATGGTAATTAAAACTGCAACTATCATTAGTGGTAACAGAAGAGTGTTTTTTTGGAGGAGCCTGAGGTGTGTATGAAGGCAAAAGACCTGCTTTCTCATCATTATAGTGTATATTGAAATGACAGGGCAAAATAAATTGTTCACTGTTATGGTGACTATTTATTTAGAAAATGAAACAAAAAAACTAGTTAAAAGGAAACAACATTCTAATTCAGGGATTTGGAAATTAGTTCTCTGTCCTTGCAACATAAATTAAATCAAGAGTTTAGTTTTTTTCCTCACAAGCACGTTCAGAAAGTTTGAGTTTAAGAATGACAATGTCCACGCCGTTCAAGGAGTTCAGTCGAAAAGGAAAAAGGGTTTGTTGTACCATAGAGTTGCTGAGTTCACCATCTACATGAGTCCAATGAGAGTGGTTTCCATCCATAAAAATTGACCTTGATATTCACAGGCTTAAGTAACACTTTGTGCTGTTGAGATGCACACTGGTGATTCAAATAAAGGTTCAAAAGTGTCGTTTGAGAGAGCTCCAGTGATTTCTTTGGAATTTAATCGAATATTTAACATTTCTTTGATATTACTTTAAATCTGGCTCGCAGGTTATTTTCATCTACGTCTTGTTATTATTGCTGAACATTGCTTCTTGACTTTTTTAAACCTTATACATGACCTAGAGTCAAGTACAGAGCGGTGGACAGAGATAAGAGGTAGGTGAAAACTGATTTTCTGGGTATTCAAGCTTCACATGCAGAGCAATACAGACTCCAAGAGACATGAATCAATCAAACAACTCTATGTAAACTAATGATGACACAAAACACTGTTACAGCATGTTAAAAAGTCACAAAATTCAAAAAAAGTCTTATTTGTTTTAGCACAATAATTAAGATTTTATGTGGAGAACAAGATGGTCCACTTACCTTTTGACTCTTCTTTTATTACATCACATTACACTGAAGAGGCAGTGCAGGTCTGAGAGGAAGTGCTGCGAGATTAATGAAAAGTCATGTAAACTTTTACATCTGATGACACTACCCTATTTTCCAAACTATAGGGCGCGTTCTTAAGTCTCCAACCCCATCAAAAAACAACTGCGCGCCCCACAATCCAGAGCGCCCTATACACGAATCCACTCGGGTGTCCCAGCACGACTTCAGTAAACTACAAAGCCGCACCACCCGCAGCGCACGCAAACACACACAGAGCAGACAGTGACCATGCGGCGATAAACACCCACAGACACACTCATCACTCCACATGAACGAGGAACGGAACGGAGGAACGAACCGAAAAAGCGAGTGCAATGTGCCACTTCTAGACACAACTGAGTCACTGCAAACACGGCGACAATCCGTTGGTCCCAGACAGCACCCTCCCTACACGCCACAACTGAACAAAGCCCAGAGTCACTGTGAACGAACAAACAAACAAAACCACTGACCCATCACACTGTTGTGTTTCGTTTAAAGTCCGGTGCAGTTTATTTGTGAAAAAAGTTCGAAAGTAGACCATTTAATGACAGTGTGTCTTATAATCCAGAGCACCTAATAGTGCGGAATACGGTAATTGACAAATGAAAATTATTTAAACATGTTTTTTCTGTCACAGTTTGATAAAGGATCAAAAAACATAACACCAAAGCCAGTCAAAATGATGTACCTGCAGACAGTTAAGTGAGCAGTACTTGTGCCCCGTTTACATGTACATGTTATTTTTAAAAGCAGAGACATTCCCCTTTGTTTATACCTATCTTTTACATGCAAACGGTGAATTCACCTCTGAGAGCGAATCTTTCTAAAAACTCAGACTAGAGTGTAGATTTTGGAAAACTACCGTTTGGCGTTTGCGTGTAAAGTGAGACAAATTGAGTTTTAAGAGCTGACACGCCAAAAGAGCGACTAATGTTTACCTTTTGCTCTGACGATGATGACGACGATGATGCATTCAGAGTAACAGTCACATTTCTTCTGGTGCAAACACTTGACATGTGTTTGCATTTGCACACACAGCTGATGTTCCAGATCCATGACCAGAGACCAATGAGGGTCGGAGTAATTTTGCCACTTCTTTAACAGATCTGTGGAGAGGCGAGCCCGCTCAGTAATGCACATTTTTCAAGGTAGTTTTGAGTAATACTTACAACTGTAATCAGTGTTGGGGAGTAATGGATTACATGTCCTGGAGTTATGTAATCAGAGTACAAAGTATGAGTAACTGTATTCAGTTACAGTTACTGTTTTAATGAGTGGAAATTGGTGGTTACTTTGCTGAAATAAATAGATAACACGGGGGTATTTTCCTGTTTTCACATTTTGGGCTATATCCCTTTTTTTTTTTTTCTCTCTCTCAGTAATTCCATTGCCAGAAACTAAACCAGGTCTAAACCAGGACTAAACCAGGACTAAAACAGGTCTAAACCAGGACTAAAACAGGTCTAAACCAGGTCTAAACCAGGTCTAAACCAGGACTAAAACCAAGTCTAAACCCAGGTCTAAACCAGGACTAAACCAGGTCTAAAACCAGGTCTAAACCAGGTCTAAACCAGGTCTAAACCAGGACTAAAACAGGTCTAAACCAGGTCTAAACCCAGGTCTAAACCAGGACTAAAACAGGATTTAACAGGACTAAATCATGCTGCATGGACTGTGTCTCCTCTTCTTCAATCAATAATATTTTTAATACGGTTAAGTAAAGTTTGGGCTTTTTATTTTCTGTTATCAGACAAAACATCTTATGTGAAGATTTCCTCATCTTTGCTTCTCTACAGCAAACCAAGTAATCCAAAGTATTCAGATTATGTTACTCACTTTAAGTAATTTAATGGATTACGTTACAAACTACATTTTGGGGTATGTAATCTGTAATCTGTATTTAAAGTAACCTTCCCAACACTGACTGTAATGAAATAAATGTTACAGGTTTGAATCTAATCCAGGTGAGGCCCAGAAGGTTGGTGTAGTTATGACGGCGCTCAGTAGAGGATTTATGCAAGTTGATGTAAACGAAAACTTTTCTGAAAACGATGCGGTGTGCACGATGTTACTTTGGAAAACGGAGGGAGGGAAATATTTGTTTCTCATCATACCCGGGTATGTGTAAACGCAAACTTGATCTTAACAAACTGGCGAGGAGCTGGCTGTGGAGCTGCTCTTCTTCTCCTGAGGTGGAGTGTAGATGGAAGTCAGGTGTGTAGTCCACAGCCACGCCCAGACAGGAGGAGAGAGAGACGACAGGGGGAGATGACTGGAAAAGCAGGACTAGACCAGAGCAGATTGTGACATTTTCAGAGTTAAAAATAAATTCAAAGTGAGAAATTCAGCTGCTTTTAAATGTCAAAATCTGATGAAACAAATGATCTTCCATAATAATCTGATTTATTTCTGACTCTTCAACACTCTGCAGGTGAAAACTAATAAGGCAAAGACAATTAAAGAGAAAGTAAAAAAATAAATTTAATTAAAAAGATGAATAAAAAGTTGAAATTCATTATGTCTTCCAAAAATAACACGTCTTAATTAACAGATTTCTCTAGTGCCACTTAACACATACTAAAAAACAGATATAATTACAGGGTTATCTGATTCTTCTAATTCATTTTTCTTTTTTTTCCCCCAGTGACTTGAAACAGGACAGGCATACTACGCGTATCATATATTCTTGAACAGTGTTGGGAGTAACGCGTTATAAAAGTAACGAATTACAGTAATGCATTACTTTTTGCTGTAACGCAGTAATGTAAGGCATTACAGGGGGAAAAAATAGTAATATTTTACTCGGTACAAATGTGAGTAACGCGCGTTACAATGTTTTTTTTAACTTGGATTGAAGTGGTGGGTTTTTCTTCATACAAATTCGCTAAAAATCACCTCGATATCAGCAGCGGTGAAACGCCGGAGATGCGCCCTCGTAGACCTTCAGGTCACCGCGGGCAAAAAGGACTGACAAAGAACTCCACGCTGTTTAGACCTGGTTTAGACCTGGGTCAGTTCTGGTTTAGACCTGGTTTACAGTCGTCCCTCCCTCTATCGCAGTTCACTTTTCGCGGTCTCGCTGTTTCGCAGATTTTTTATTTATTTATTTATTTTTGTGCAATTTTGCATGCCCCTTTTTTTTTTTTACATTGTATGAATGCGTATTGCGTCCCTCCCGCTGCGTCCTGACTGGCCAAGGGACTCCTGTCTCCTGAACAGTACAGAATGTGTTCAGCTGCCAAATTTAAATACATGTTCAATCTCTAGCAGTGTGATTCTGAAGTGCTGTATGTCTGCAAGTTTTCTCCCCGATGAAACCCACAACGTCGACGAAACGTTCTGCACCGACAAAGGCTCCTGCGCTCGCACCCAAAAGACAGAGGAAGATGCAAACCATCACACAAAAAGTTGGACTTCTGGACACGCTGAAGGAAGGTAGAAGTTACGCGCTGTAACAGACTCTTGCACCGGCTCGGGTAACTGCAAATAGTTGCTGAAATCAGGGCCGCGAGCCCGAGCAGCAGGGTGACAGCCGCTCTTACCTCCGTGAGGTGCGGAGCAAAGCCGCTCCTTTCTCCTGCGGTCACCTTCGAGCCCGTCCCTACAGTGAGTCCTGTTTTAGTCCTAGTTCAGTTCTGGTTTAGTCCTAGTTCAGTTCTGGTTTAGTCCTAGTTCAGTTCTGGTTTAGTCCTGGTTCAGCTCTGGTTTAGTCCTGGTTTAGACCTGGTTTAGTCCTGGTTCAGTCCATATACAGCACAAAAGTTATTTTGGTGAGAGTAACTTAAAATAATGCAATAGTAATGTAATGCCTTACATTTTAAATGCAGTAATATTGTAATGTAACGAATTACTTTGAAATGACAGTAATAGGTAATAAATAACGCATTACAGTTTCAAAGTAACTTGCCCAACAGTGTTCTTGAACATTCGAGAACACACATTTCAAAGCTTTTTCAAAGAGGTGCACTATGTAACTTTTCAAGTGAACTGTTTGCTCCACAGTATGACATTAAAGTTTTCTCTCTCCAAATAAACAAGCAGCCGATGCCAGTAGGTCAAGTTATAGGTCAGATCTGTGAAGAGGCGTGTCGGCTTCAAGTAAAAATGTTTTCAGGGTGTTTTGGTAAATGGTGACATTTTTATACAGCGCGTTTCCACCTTCAAGGCACTCATAGCTCTTTAAACAAGAAACCATTCACCGTTAACCAGTCACCCACATTCATACGCCAGTGTACTTAGACACTAGGGGTGAGGTGGGTTAAGTGTCTTGCCCAAGGACACAACAACAGCATTCATCTGTGGGACTGTCGACCTGTGAGTCTGACCGCTCAACCAGTGATTTATGTGTGGTTTATGTCAAGAATCGAGCCACCAACCCTCGGATCAGTGGGCAAACGCTCTACCAACTAAGGTACTGTCACCCAAATTATACACGTTGTATATATATATATTTACAAATTATATACATTAGTGCAGGAGTCATCAAACTAAGGCCCCCCAGCCCCTGTGCCCCCACCACCTGAACTGGCCCTATGAGGCAGTCCTCAGACGCTGTCATGGCCCATTTACTTTACTGGCCTAATTACTTTTTGGCAAATAATAGCACATCTGCATCTACTATTTTGTTGATTTTTTTTTTAATTAAAAAATTATATTTGTATGAAGTATTTATATTTAAATAATTATATGACTTTATTACATATGCTGTCAAATTTGAAGCTGAATTTTCGTCCCCTGACAAGCTCGAGATCAAACAGTGACAGTGACGCACACGCAGAGTTCTGTAGTGCAGTTAAGGACAACAAAATGTCAAGTGTTAAATTATGAAAAGTTGACAGAGAGCGGCGAGTTTTCAAAAAACAGTGGACGACCGATTATTTTTTTGTTCAGTATAAGGAGCGTGAAGTTTGTCTGATGTGTAAAGAAAGTGTGGTGGTTTTCAAAGAATATAATCTGCATCATCAGGGTCAAACAACTGGCGCCACCTAGTGCCTCGCCTCAATTTAATTTCTCTCCAGCGACTACGTCAGGAATCGGAATACACTAGACCACAGGTGTCAAACATAAGGCCCGGGCCTTAAAGACCTTTAATCTGGCCCTCGGCTGATTTTCTACTAAAATATTTTAGTTATATTTTCTATTAAAATCTTGGTAATTTTCTGTGGTGTTTATCACAGCAGCGTCTCCAGCGTCTCTGTACGTGGCCCCTCCCACCAGAGCAGCACAAATAAAGACTTGTCTCTTTCCAAACGCTCTTAAAGGACGATCGTTTTGACTGTTGACCGTGACACCCTCATCAGAAAAATGTCCAACATGACAAAAGTGGAGCCGAGTGCAGGACTTTCCATGAAAAATGGGTTTATTCCTATTTACATACAAGTTCATGTTAAAACTTTGTGTTGAAATTGCATTTTTCTTAAAGTTTCAGGTTGTTCATAATATTATAATATTTTGTAAAAGAAAGAGTTCATCAATTAAAAAAGATTTCTGTAATATATTTTTGTTGATTTTGTTTATTGTTATTTTTGGGGTTTATATGACATAAGTTTTCTGATCTGGCCCCTTTCGGATCAAAGTAGGTTGGATACAGCCCCCGGATCAAAATGAGTTTGACATCCCTGCACTAGATGTTTCGCAAAAACCCCAGAAGTGCAAGTTCGGGCACCAGCCAATCATCGAAGAGCCATATATTCAGTGTTGTCAACGATTCCCGAGATCAAGGATTTAAAGCTGGAACAAAGAGAATGTTTGGTGAATTTCATCAAGGAGCCAGACGTTATTGCCCTTCTTCCTTCGGGATCTGGGAAAAGTTTAATATACCAGTTAGCCCCGTTAGTGGTGCATTACACTCGTGACTACCAAATACCAGCAATTGGTTAAATGATAAAACCCCAAAACGTGGAAGTTCTAGACAACACACAGGTCAGTCAGAGAAGAGCTGTGAAGCCGTGATGTCAAACAACAGTAAAATAAACGAAGCGGTCGAGATGGATGTAGACGAAGACAGACATTCTGTGTTGTCAACGATTTCTGAGATCGAAGATTTAAAGCAGGAACAAAGAGAATGTTTGGTGAATTTTATCAAGGGTAAAGATGTTATTGCACTTTTTCCGACTGGATTTGGGAAAAGCTTAATATACCTGTTAGCGGTGCGTTACATACGTCACGACCAAATAGCAGCGACCGGTTAAATAAAAAAGTACCTGCCTACTGTTGAGCGAATGAATCCTAATGCTGCCAGGTCAGTCGGTTTCTACGAAGTTACACCGGCTGATGAGTCAGGTTAGGACAAGCTGACATGCTAAAGTTAAAAAGGAGCTGTTGATTTGAAAATTTCACTAAATAACTGACACAAGGTGGAACAGAGTATTTTGAAGTATGTAGATGTAGATGGACTAATCATAAAGGATTACTCAAACGTGTGAATGAAACAGAACACACTTCGGGTCTGTTTTTGAGGAAGAAGCAGCATTCTAACATGACTAAAACCTCACAAGCATCAAAGTTATGTAATATAAGAGCTTTAAATAGAATCTTAACTTGGTACCAACTTTGAGAAGAAGCAGTTGTCTCGAATGCAGAAAGCTCTGATGTAACAGTGGTAGTTTAATGCTACTTTAAAAACATTGGGCTTGACAGAGAGTGGTCTGTAGATGGCACTTGAGCTGAAACTGTTGGCCTTTACGCAGCACTACATTTTGGCTACACTGCTCTATTTGATTTGTCATGTCTGTTCAGATGTGCGCCCTGGGCCTCCCTAAGAGCTTTATTGAATACTTTATTTCAGCTTGTTAACCGCCTGTTCCTCGACTCCTCTTATTAAATTTAAAGTTGTGCAAGAGACATTCCAGAAACGATACAGCTATATACTCCCGCTTAAAGGTGCCAACTGCAGTTTGTAACTTTTTAGGTGACGTTGTGGGTCCGTCACCTGCTTGTTTCTATGGATGTGTCATTGCTCTGCCTGGAATGTTTCACAGTATGATATTAACAGCTCTACTTTTCATTTCAGGTGGTTTTATAACTCAAAAATACCTAGAAAATCAGCATTCTGACTGTGAGCAGGGTTACTTCTCCACAGATCTGACCTGTAACTTGTTGTCTGATTATGGCTTATGTTCAGACTGCAGGGCTTAATGCTCAATTGGGATTTTTTTTTTTTTTTTTTGTGAAATATTATTTTTTTGCAAGGTCATTCACATTTCCAATTAAATGCGACTTATATGTGATTGGAGGGCATGACGACGTCACACTCAGCGAGCATGCTCAGTGTGTATGGAAGTCCTAAACATGGACGCGAGCACTGAACACCAAGCGATTTTAAAGTTCCTCTCGTACCGGAGCCAGAACATGTACAGTTAATTTGTTTTAAGGAGGAGATTGAGAAGGAGAAGGATGAGGTTTTTGGCCGTGGTGTTTTGTGGGGGCAGTGGGAGCAACGATAGAAAGGAATGTGTAGGTGCAGATTTGCAGCCAAGAGTGGAGGAATTGCTTTGTGCTTCACTGCTTCACTCACATGAAGTTCAAACACAATTTTCGTATGATGAGAAGAACATTGGTGTACGTGAGCGCATACTTGTACCACTCTCACAGGAGGAAACATGTCTTCAGCGGCTTATTTCAGTGAGCAAATGCGTCGGCGTTGGTCTGTATTGGCTCACAACAGGTGCTTGTTACCGCACAATAGCAAACCTCTTTGGTACAGCCAAATCCACTGTGTGCTCCATTGTCCAGTTTTGCAGGGCAGTTTGACAGGTTCTCATGGCTACAGTACATAAGTGCCTCAGGAAAAAGAGCTTCAAGAGGAGGTAGAAGGCTTTGAACAGAGATGGAGTTTCCTCCAGTGTGAAGGTGCAGTCGATGGGAGCTATATCCCCATTATTGCTCCAGAGAGAAACCACAAAGACTATTGTGCATGCTGCACACTCCACAATGTGTGTGAAATGTATGGTAAGGCCTATGAAGAACCTGGTGGAGCTATTCCTCATTTTGATAGAGGAGCTGAAGGAGGAGCCTTGGCAGATGTGCAGCCAACAAGAATTAGAGAAACAACTTTTTAATATCCAACGTTGAACTATAAATCAACATACTATTTTTGTTGTTTGTTTACTTGTTCCCACAGCTGCTTTAAGAAGTTATACAATAAAAGGGTTAATCCTATTCTTTTTGTGTTGCTTTTATATTTATTAGACAGTAGTGTGACAATAGTTTTATGTATGGGCATTGTTGAAAGGACAGTTGCTGACTTAGATCTTGGAGAAAGGACAGGGGCTGGGAGGAAGATGGAGCTGAAGCCAGAGGAAAGAGTGAGGAATGTTGAGAAGGAGGATGTCTTGGGTCGTACATCTGAGAGGAGTGCATTGGTGCATGGTCGTGGGGGATGGCTTAATCTGTCTATGAACTGTGATAAAATGATGAACATTTTGCGATCATGCTCATGCTGAGCCGTTTGCATTTTCAACAGGAGGCCGTTCTCTTCATTTTGGAAGGCAAGGATCTTGTCGGCAAAGATCTCCAGAGTTGCCTCCATTTTAGATTTTCTTTTCCTGGTCTTAGCAGATGTAGCTAAATAAGAAGAATAAATGATTGGACAACATGAATTTGAATGCCTTTTTGTTGCTACGTTTGTAATAGATATGGTTAGGGTGACCAAACGTCCGTTTTTCCCCGGACATGTCCGTATTTTGCGTCTTGTCCTGGGCATCCGGGGTTTTTTTTTAAGTGATGGAAATGTCCGGGTTTTCATTACAGTTCATTGGGGGCATTAAATTGATCGGCTTTCGTAGTTCGCTGTGACTCAGAAGGAGCGAGCAGACACAAACAGTCGGTCAGTCTGCAACATACTGAAGCGTAAATGCGCATTTAACAATGACTTGTACAAGAAATTCTCAGTTTTCCATCCTGGTCGGGACAAGTGAGAGACCATGTGCACAGGTTGCAAGTGAGAGTACAGTGGTCCCTTGTTTATCGCGGGGGTTCCATTCTAAAAATAACCCGCGATAGGTGAAATCCACGAAGCAGTCAACTTTATATTTTACAATTATTATATCTGTTTTAAGGCTGTAAAACCCCTCAACACACACTTCATACACTTTTCTCACACAGGACAGTTACAACCCTTTTTGCATCCTTCTTCAAACTTATTGATGCTGTCGTACTTTTGTAATTTTCGTTCTTTATGTAACAAACCCAAGATTCATTTATTCTGTAATAGAGCCCTACAGCGCAGAGTCCTGCACAGGTCCATTTTTGGAGACCTGCAGTACAACACCGCACCCGCCTGTTAACCCGTGATTATATCAAGCTTTTGCGCTGGCTACGCCATGGACTGAACCAAGACTAAACCATGGACTGAACCAGAACTGAACCAGGACTGAACCATGGACTGAACCAGGACTGAACCAGGACTGAAAGGACTGAACCAGGACTGAACCATGGACTGAACCAGGACTGAACCAGGACTGAACAAGGATGAACAAGGACTGAACCAGTAGTCAGTGTCGGGACGGGCCAGAGGTGACCGTAGGAGAAGGGACCGATGGAGACCTCCACACCTCACGGAGGTAAACGCGGCAATTGCCCGATCGCGCTTTGCAGACAAACTGCTCGGCGTTCTCTCTCTTAAGTCCAAGATTAGTCCTGGTTTAGTCCTAACCCACCCATGGGTAAAAAAAAAAAAAAATCAGCGAGACCGCGAAAGGTGAACCGCGATATAGCAAGGGACGACTGTAGCTCAATGTCGAGGCCCCACCTCCCGCCCCCGGTAAGGTGTCCGGGTTTTCACAAATATGGTCACCCCAGATATGGTGTCACAAAAAAATAGTTATAACCATTTTAAACAAAGGTTTAAACATTTCAGACAAAGTAATAATATCTCCATGGAAAAAAGTATTTGGACCCTCCACCAGAAAAGTTACACAATGCGCCTTTAAAGCTGACATACAAAAATGACTATATCAAAAGTTTTCATTAAAAAGTTCTTGCTTTCAGGTGTTTTGTCATTGTATCTACCTGAGATCTTGGGACTCTTAACTTACACTGAAATGATAAATGCCCACATTCATATGTTGCTTTTTTTTTCTACCTACCTCAGGGATTCAAATCACTTTTCATCAAGGAAGCACTCACACCGCTGTAAAGGCACTGTACCTGATTTTAACTGTCTTCAAAACAGAACAGTTCATTTTAAACAGTTTGCAGTGGTCCAAAGTTATTCCTCGCTTACCTCATGCGTCCTGAGCGTCCTAATTATTCACTGTGCTGAGTTTGCAAGTGCTTTTCACAATTCTCAAGAGACCTGAGCGCCGTTTGCTGTCACGGTAATGCTAGCACACATTTCCTGATTATTGGACAACAAAACTTAAAGCTTCATAATTAGATGAAGGCAGCACACACTTATATTGACCTCAACAGCTGTTTATGCAATATATCTGGGCTGGGGCAAGACGAATTTAGCTTAAATGCGTGGGAAAATAAAAAATCATGAAGAGCTGCAAAATTGTCAGCACCTTAACTTTTAGGGTGACCATATTACCATTTGTGAAAACAGACACCTTACCGGGGGTCGGAGGGGGGGCCTCGACATTGAGCTACAGTCGTTCCTCGCTATATCGCGGTTCACCTTTCGTGGTCTCGCATATTTATTTATTTTTTATTTTTTGCACACGAGTGGGTCAGGACTAAACCAGGACTAATCTTGGACTTAAGAGAGAGAACGCCGAGCAGTTTGTCCGCAAAGCGCGATCGGGCAATTGCTGCGTTTACCTTCATGAGGTGCAGAGCTCTCCGTCGGTCCTTTCTCCTGCGGTCACCTCCGAGCCCGTCCCAACAGTGAGTCCTGGTTCAGTTCTGGTTTAGTCCTGGTTTACTCCTGTTTTAGTCCTAGTTCAGTCGTGGATTAGTCCTCCTCTTCAGTCCAGGAATCAGTCCTGAGTTAATCCTGGTTTAGTCTTAGTTCAGTCCCGTGGCGTAGGCAGCGCAAAAGTTTGATATAATCTCGAGTTAACGTCCAGGTGTGGTGTTGTACTGCGCGGGTGCGGTGTTGTACTGGGGGTCTCCAAAAATGGACCCGTGTGGGACTCTGCGCTGTTGGGCTCATTATGGAATAAATTAATCTTCAGTTTGTTACATAAAGGAGGTAAATAAAATAAGGACGACAGCAGCAATAGGTTTTAAGAAGGATGCAAAACCTCTCCTGTCTGAAAAAAAGTGTAAAAAGTGTGTAGTGAGGGGTTTTACAGCCTTAAAACAGATATAATAATTGTAAAATATAAAGCAGACTACTTCACGGATTTCACCTATCGCGGGTTATTTTTAGAACGTATCGAACGAGGGACCACGCTTCGCAACCTGTGCGCATGGCCTCCCACTTGTCCCGGCCGGGATGGAAAACGGAGAATTTCTTATACAAGTCATTGTTAAATGTGCATTTACGTTTCGGCATGTTGCAGACTGACTGACTGTTTGTGTCTCGCTTCTTCTGAGTCACAGACGCTACGAGAGACACTCAATTTAATGCCCCCAATGAACTGTAATGAAAACCCGGACATTTCCATCACTTTAAAAAAAAAAAAAAAAAAAAAACGGACACCCAGGACAGGACGCAAAATACGAACATGTCCGGGGAAAAACAGACGTTTGGTCACCCTACCTGAGCTGTACATCACACTAGCGAGTAGCAGAGTGTGGGTTTTCGGAAGAATTCATTGCGTGTCCTAGGAGAAAGCACAAGAGATGGAAGGATCCGAGTACAGGCCACTTTTTTTAGCATTTTCAGTTCAGAGCTTTATACTACCCATCTAACAAAACATTAACTTGTTGATTTGGCATATACAGCAAGAAAATTAACAATAATTCTGACCCGGTACACTTTATCATGGGTGGGTACATGCCACGGGGTCCACATCTGCCAGTTTTCTGCTTTGTAGCATTTCAAAGTACAAAATAACATGTCTTTTTATAGAACCAAGATAGACAGCATGTTTTCTGCCCTGTTGTCATTCCATTGTACAAATATTGGGTGAACCAGCATAATCAGCACAGAATAATTCTCACAAGAGCCGCAAAATGACGCGACGCTGAGGAATCCTGCGCATATATCAGATGAAGAAAATTCAACTGGAGAACAGAGTAAGTTTAGAGCAGTGGGCATAAGCCAGTGACAATGTGTTAATCTGCAAAATAGCGTCTTGAAAACAGATTGCTCAGATATGCACAAATCACTCCTGATGCAAAAGGCAATTTTGCAGAATAGGTCTGTTTTAACTGTAATGTCAATATTTTTGTGCATAAAATGTCTTAACGGCTGCTTGTCTTCACTTCTACCATTAAACAATAAAGTGTGTGTTTAATATTTTAACCAACATAAGTTCTAAATATTTGTCCAAACCTGTTGTGTTCCGACTGGTCCCATCAGATTTTGGTCAGGTTTCCATGCTACACTCAAAAGGTACTCGGAGGATTCTAACTCTACCATGTGTGTTAAAACTGCATAATGCACGGCTCCTCGTTGTTTAAAGATTGTATGGAGGATTTTTTTATTAATTTTTTTGTTTGTTTGTTTGTTTGTTTCAAATTGTCGATGAAAGTTCAAAATGCAGCAACCTTGTAATTATGATGACCAAAAAAAAAAAAAAGAAATAAAAAAGAATGAAAACCCATCAACTGTGGACGTGATGGGGGCAGATAAATATCAGCCAATAGATAACAAGGCTACCTCTTTATCTATTGGCTGTTGGGTTGTCAATCAAACTCCCTACGTTTCTAGCGTCACTGATTTGCGCGCGCTGGGATTACGTGGTTTACATTCGCCTCTCACGCACTGATTCTGTTTACTCGACCAACACAGCGGTTCTTAGCGTCTTTTTCAAACTGTAGCTTCCTCTCTGTTTGCACAAAGTTTGTTGTAATGGCGGACAAGAATTCACAACCAGTTCGCTGCAAAACAAAGTCTGTTTTTGAAGTCAATGAAAGAAGAAGTGAAGGGGAAGAGGAGCGAAGCGCGACATTTGAAAAAGGACAAACAGTCGCTGCATTTCTCTTTCCTTGGAAAATCTTCTATACAACCTTTAATGCTCCATAAAATAAAATAATGATCCAATTCCAAATAATTTCCCTTGTGGATCAATAAAGTCTAAAAGTAAAATACCACCACCGATCTTCTGACTGTAGCATGTTCACGAAGTCTCCTTGCTGCATCGACCTAACTCACAAAGACACATGACTATAAACCGTGTGGAGCTGATGAATAATTTGTGTTTGTGTGCGGTGTGGTTCAGGGGTCCGGCAGGAGGACAGGGGCCAGATGGTGCTTGCGGTTGGCTATTGTAGTGGCAAATGAGCTGATGATGAGTTTATGATGTGAGCTGATCCGTTATGCATCGCCCCCACATTGCTTCTTTCTGCCGGTCTCGCTGCACAAATCTGAATTTATGTGTCACTGATAGATGTCCCAAAGCTACTGCCCGTGTTCTAGCTCCTCAGCCCCAGAGAAGTGATCAGCAGAGACCTCGCAAGCTGTTGCTGCCACACTCGGCCCCTCTCCATGCTGCTACGCCATTTTGTCTCGCACCTAAACACATCCACAAAATAACCCAAGATTCGATGTGATAACTAACAATTCATTTAAAGGTCCTACATTACGCAAAATGTACTCTTTGAGGCATGTTAGAATGTTGTTACCTCCTCAGAAACATACCCAGAGTTGTGTTACCCTTAGTAGTATATTTAAAGTTCATTTTATTAAGTTTGCTTCAGTATAAGTATATATATATCAAGTATACTACAGACCATGTACTTTTAGTGTACTAGAAAGTATACTAAATGAATACTTTTTTCATTCTAAATTGGAACATTTTAAGTTTCCAAAAGTATTCTTTAAGTATACTTTAAAGTTCATTTTAAGTTTGCAAGAGTACACTTTAAAGTATACAACAAGTACACTCATCCATATACTATCAGTGTACTTGGTTTATCCCTCTCGTATACTTAATAGTATACCACAAGTACACTTATTGATATACTGCCATGTACTAGTTTTATACTTTGAGTCCCTATGTTTAGTTTATTATAGTATACTTTAAGTGTACATTTATAAACTTTGGGTATTTTTCTAGTTCACTTGTTGTTATACTTTGAGTTTGCTTGGCAAATTACTTGTAGTTTAATATTTATATACTTGAAATATACTCCTTAAAGTATTCTTAAAGTTTATTTATACTGTATGAGGGGGGCTCTCCTCCTCTCCAGCTTTCTCTACACCCTCACAGCTTTTGTCCCACCCAGCATTGGCGGGCGGATCTGTTGTATCCAGCGCCCCCTGGCTGCAGGATCTAGAGGCTTCCTGTCTATATTTTGGGGTCATGTCCAATTCTCTGTCCTCCCCAGTTGCTAGTTTTTTTCATTACTATCTGTGCTGTGTTTTTGTTGTATGTGCTGATGTTGCAGAGGGGTTTCCTTTTTTTCTTTATGTACTGGTTCCAGATAGTTATTGTCCCAGATTCCAGACAGTTGGTATACATTTGCAGATTTCAGATAGTTAGCTGTAAAGAAGATAGCTATGTCAAATTCCACATAAGCGCTTTGTGTTGCATTTTTGTATGAAAAGCGCTCTATAAATACAGTTTGACTGATTGATTTATTGATATGTACACGAGAGTGTGATGCATTTACAAAATCATAAGACACAATGTTGAAAACAAGTTTGATATTGTTTCAAACATTTCAACAAAGACCTATGAAAGTCCTTCCTTACTGGAGAAAATGAAAGGAAAAAGTGCACATTTGCATGTCAAAATTTAAACAAAATGGTCTCTCCAAGATCAAGTCCAGACAGGCCATATGGCTCCAACAGACATAAAAAGTTTACTAAAGTATAACTCTTAGTATTAAAGTATACGTGATAGTCTTAGTATTAATGTACTTAGTCAATTACTTTTCAGTATAAGCCAAGTATACTAAATTATTCTTAAAGATATAAATAATATAGTTTATAAAAAGTCAACTTCAAGAATACTTCCTCAGTTTTAGCATAAATTAAGTATACTTATGGTACACTTGAATAAACTTCTTTTTGCTAAGGGTATGTTTCATTCACACACTTAAGTAGAGATTTGAAATCATCCAAAAGATTCTACTGAAGATGTATGGAGTTATGTAAGTTTTTGCACATTTACGGAGAACTAGCGTGTGGGAGCATGGGTCACGTCTTACAGCTAACCATAAAGACCCACGAGAGATCACTAAATTAGGCAAACATGTGTGGTGTGACAGTGATTAAACGTTCTGAGATGTTACTTGGTGAGAGACCTAAATGAGCTGTAAAAGTGATCAGTAAAATCTTAAAATCAATTCTAAAACTCACAGGCAGCTGGTAGCCAGGCTTGTGCCACCTAGTGCCTTCGCTCAATTTCATTTCTCTCCAGCGACCTGGTCAGGAATCAGAATACACTAGTGCAGGGGTACTCAATACGTCGATCGCGATCTACCAGTCGATCGCCTAGGTTGTGTGGGTAGATCGCCGTGTCCCGTCTCGGACTCGCGTTTGGACTCGGTCTTGTCTCTCACTCAAGGTCTGACACTCAACAAGTACGATCATATTTCATTACGGCTTAACTTGTAGCGGGGTGCAAGAGCGTGTGGGGCGTCTCAGTGCAGCCTGTGCGCTCATTTGAAACCCGCGGAGACTCTACGGCACATTACAAATACACCGTCTGCGACAGCGTGTGCCCTCGTGTACCAGCGTGCATCACAGGGCAGGTTCAACTTCCTAAACATCCTACCTGTCCATCTGCCTCACGTCAGCACGCCGCCCCTCGCCTTTTCACGCTCTCGCTCCTTCCTGCGTACAGCGAACACAAGCCCCTCCCACAGTGCGCGCTGATTAGAAGAGCAAGACCAAACGTGAAGAAAAAAAACAAGTCTAAATTTTGTGTTCCAGTGTTGGCACAAAGCAGGTCTACAGCATAGAGCAGATCTACAGAACAGACCTACTGCCACATTTGGCTGAAGTTTGTCTAACAAAAGTGCACAAATGCATCTGTGTTTGTCACGATGTGCGTTTGGTTTGGTAAATGTGCAGAGGCTGGTAAATATCACTGCAAAACCAGAAAAGAATGCAACTCCAGTTTGGAACTTTAAAAAACAGGTTTAAAAATCTTCCTTCACTATTTTCATAGTTTTGTGTAAAGTGCCAGAGGAAGTTCTCTTAAAGAAGAGGTTCTCAAACTGTGGGTGAGGGTCCAAAAAAGGAGTGTTTCAGTGCAGTTTGCTTGGCTTTGTATTAGGGAGATCATTATGACTTGGTCATTTTGTAAGTAGCTCGCATGCTGAAAAAGTGTGAGCACCCCTGCATTAGAGGATTTGCAAGAACCTCTGAAGTTGTAGACCACTGGCCATTCAGTGAAGAGCTGAACCAACCCAAAATGCGACAGCAGACTGCATACGCCATCCTCCTTTGGATTTCCTTTGTCAAATATAAACTTCACATTTTTTATTCCACCTTTAATTTGCAAGTTCATGTCACAGAAACAACAATGATCGCTGACAGACATGTTCACTCTCCGCTTTGTTTGCTCCGGCAATTACTTGGACACCACTGAGCTTTCCGGTACATTACATACGTCACGACCAAATAGCAGCGATTGGTTAAATAAATAAAAAAAATACCCACCTACCTTCGAGCGAACAAATCCTAATACTGCGAGGTCAGACGGTTTCTACAAAGTGAAACCATTTGATGAATCAGGTTAGGAAGCTGCTGAAGGGAAGTTCAAACAGGGGTGATGTGTTGATGTCTGTAAAACTTAAATTAACTATTTCTATTTTTCACAGTAAAAGTCAAGTACAACGCCTTTAAATATCGTATACATTAAAATAGTTTGAAAAATTAGATCTTTGGAAATGCAAAATATCAGTAGAGTGAGCGAGAAATGAGTTTGTCTATGGCTCCACTGCTGCATTGCATGTGTCGTAATTACCAATAGAAAAAAATCCTCCAGCTAAGAAAGTCCGCACCAAGACTTTAGCTCTGGAGATGGGTCCCCGGGCGCTGTGAGGCAGCAGCTCACTGCTCCTGACAGGTGGCCCCTACGGCACTGGTTCAAGTACTTAACCTTAGATTTCAGAGCAAAGACATCAGGACACACTAGAAGATATTTAGCTCATATTGAAACGTTACAGAAAATATGCTCTCACAGTGTGAACAGAAAAGACCAGGGGGTATATAGCTCATTTCTCTGGTACATTTAACTCGTTGTCAGCTCAACTTTCTACAACTTAATAGCTCCAAATCTGAAATCATTTTAATCAACCCCTTCCATATCAGCAACAGTCTCTGCCCTCTCGCTGCCAGAAACCTCGGCTTCATTTTTGACTCTCACAACAACTTCCAGCTTCACATCAAAAAAGTCTCCCAATCCTGTTTTCTCCACCTCCTCACAATTAGCAAAATCAAACTATCCTCTCCCGCTCTGATCTTGAAAAAGTCATCCACGCGCTCATCTTGTCCAGTCTAGACTATTACAGCTCCCTCCTCTTCAGCCTCGACTCCAAATAAATCTCTCCAACTGTTTCAGAAGCAGCAGCTCGTCTCCTCACTGGGTTTAACAGAAGTCAACACATGACTCTGTTTTACTTCTCTTCACTGGCTCCTGTGTGTTTTAGAATCAATTTGGTGATTTTACCGATCACTTTTAAAGCTCATTTAGGTCTTGCACGAAGTTGCATTTCGGAACTTTTAACCCCGTACAAGCATCCCGCAGCCGCAGATTCTCAGGCAGGTCCTTGTGGCTGTTTCAAAGTCCAGGCTCCGGATGAAGGTGATGGAGCCTTTTCAGTTCGAAGACATAAAGCTCGCATCATCTTTCAAATCACTTGTTAAGACTCATTTTTATGAGTTGGCCTTCCTGTAAATGGTTTTAGCTTGATTTGAATCCTTACTTATTTTTATTCTATTTCTAGTCTATTCTGTTTATTTATTTATTGTATTATTATTATACTTTTTTTTTTTTTACTTTAAATAATTAATTGGATTTTTTGCATTATTGTCTGCTTTTGTGTGCTTTCTGGACACTATTTTTATGTTTTTTTGTATTGTTCATTACTGCTTGTACAGCACTTTGTAAACCATGTTTTTTAAAGTGCTTCATAAATAAAGATTTATTATTATTATTATTATAAGATGCTTGGGCAGGTGCAAATAGCCTGATTCATCAGTTGGTTTCACTTCGTAGAAAATGTCTGACCTTGCAGTGTTAGAATTTATTCGCTCGACGGTAGGCGGGTACTTTTTATCATTTAACCAATCGCTGCTATTTAGTGGTGATGTATGTAATGCACCACTAACAGGGTTAACTGGTATATTAAGCTTTTCCCAAATCCCGTAGGAAGAAGGACAATAATATCTTTCCCCTTGATGAAATTCACCAAACATTCTATTTATTCCGGCTTTAAATCCTCGATCTCTGGAATCCAACACCACACAGAATACATGGCTCTTCACTGATTGGCTGGTGCCCGAACTCGCACTTCCGGGATTTTTGCAAACCGTCTAGTGCATTCTGATTCCTGACCTAGTCGCTGAAGAGAAATGGAATTGAGCGTAGGCAGTAGATGGCGCCAGCCTGGTTAAGGTGCAAAGCATTTGATCAGAGAATTCTTCGGCCACAGAGGATATCAGACAGTGGGAAAATGTCCTAACTGATCGCCGTGGGAAACAGTCTTGCATTTTAAAAAAGAGCATACACCAGCCTTTGGGAAAATATCTAATCTAAAATGTAGGCCCTTTATGCTTCGTTCATTTCGAGTCGGAATAGTGATACTAAAAAGTGTTAGAAAACCGGAACGTCTAAACAGAGACATGTCGTAATACCGGTGTGTTTAAATGTCGTAATGAAGGAATGTTGAAATAGGTGGTGGACCCCAAGCTAAATTTCAGTATTATACCAGTATCCATCTATTGCCACGCCTTTGTGTCAATGACAAATCTTGACCACAAAAATCATTTGAGCTAATTAAAGCCAAAAGTCCTCCAAATGGCACCCTTAAGCTCATGAGATCGAAACTCATGAATGGCCAGTGCAGAAAGTAGCCAAAGAAACAAAAAGAATGACAGACATACTGCATTTCTACGCAGTAAGTTTTCGAATAAAAATCTGTTTCTTCTACTGTCTATTACGTCAGTAGCATATTAAACATCTGAACGCGTTTGATAATTGTCAGCAGGAGTCAGACCGAGCACCTGCCTCATGGCTGTGACCCGGGCCCAGGTCTGGAGAAGGCTCTGCTGTTAATGAGCTCTGAGCCCTGTGGCAGATGGACGTGGAGTGGATGTGAAGGCTGGAGGCTGTGGAGAATCGCAGTCTGCTCTCTTCTGAGGAAAAACTCATCCAATAAAGTCATCATTTATGCACACACATGGACACTCAGGACACCGACGCTTTTGGAATCCTAATTTAATAAACAATCAAAGGAGAAGAATACTTGAAATCATCTGCTCCGAAAAATGGAATCCCACAGGCAAACGGATAGCATAATTATGTAAATGTAAAAGGGACATGTGACAGTTTTTATTCCTTTATTCATTCCTTATTCTTTAAAGGTCCTACAATCTACTCATGTGAGATTTTAAAATGTCGTTAACTCATCCAAAACAGACCTAGAGTTGTGTTTTGTTTCATTCACACATGTTTCAGTAATACTTTATTATTATGCATTAAAGCACATAATGCTCTGTTCCACCTTGTGATGTCATGAAGTGGTCGTTAAAGTTAACAGATATAGATAAGAAAATAGTGTATCGTATTTTCCGGACTATAAGTCGCACCAGCCATAAAATGCGTAATGAAGAAGAAAAAAACATGTGTAAGTCGCACTGGAATAAAAGTCGCACTTTTTGGGGAAATGTACTTTGTAAAATCAGAGACCAGGAACCGATATTTTATCTTGAAAGGCAAGTTCTAGTAATAACAACAGAACAGAGGACAACACTCTGAATAGGCGTTAATATGTTAATGTAACATATGAACAGTTATTCAGATAATTCTAGCATAAACAACATGACAGAAGTTTACCAAACTCACAATCTCACTCCAAATCACTAAATCCATTGAATTCGTCATCCTCAGTGTCACTTATGCGCGATCTCTGGAGATAAACCATAGATCCATGATGTAAACAGAGCGCCGCTTCCTCTTCTGTGTAGCTGTCGTCAGACTCAGCATCAGTTCCAGTCAGAATTATTCCAGCCTTTCTGAATTCCGACAGGATGGTTTCGATTGTCATTGAAGTTCAGGCTTTGTTGATTCATCCAGTGACTTCCAGGAAAGTTACATGGCACACTTAGTGAGTGTGCAATCAAAACTGCACATAGGTTTAGAGAATGTGCAATTATTAATAGAATACAAGAATGCAAAGGGCTTGCATGTGAAGAATAATTTAAAGGTCCTGTTGGTGCATCACTCCTGGTCATACTTGGTCTCCTATCTATTTTTGTTCTATGGTGTTTATTTATGTGCCGCTTTGTGTTGTGTTGTTTTTTATAAAGCATGTTACCCCCTGTCCCAAGACAAATTTCTCCCATGGGAGACAATAAAGGATTATCTTATCTTATCTTATCTTACCCGCCTGGTTGCAGTGAAGCTGTGTTCTCCATCCCCGCTTTCCTCCAGTCCCTCACAAGTTTCTCGCTCACTCCAAACTTTCTTTCTGCTGCTCAATTACCATTTTCGGCTGAATATTTCACTATTTGCAGCGAGACAGCGGCTATTTCTACAGGAGGCATGCGCAGTAGAGTGTGAAGTGACAGTGGTACAGGAGTAAAAGTAGTACTAGATACTGACACACAAGCCTAGAGCGCCCTCTCGCAGCTGTTAGTCTGAAAATTGTAATATATAAGTCGCAGGAAACACCCAAACCATGAAAAAAAGTGCGACTTATAGTCCGAAAAATATATGGGCCCTTGAATCAGACTTATTAAGAAATAGTTTTAAATGCACTGTACCTGATTATCACTTCTGCATTCTGAGCAACCTAATTCACTCACAACTAGCAAGGTAACACACACTTCCTAATAATTGCACAATAAAATGCTTAAGTGCAAGAACATTTTTACTCCAACTAATTGGGACACACTCGGAAGATATTTTGTGAATTTTCAGCCAAATTGGTCAGAGTTTGCCATGGCCTGGGATGTGCCTCTCATGAGTAATTATTTTGTAGTGGTGCTCTTCACGTTTGATTCTGTTCCCATTTGTCGGGCCGGCACTTCAAAAGCTCAAATTGTAACAATCCAAAGTGTCGGATATTTACAATTGTTGCTTCTGATCAACGTTTCAACAGGCGGCTGAGGGGACACTACTGCAGAGGAGAGGCCGGCCTGCTGTCTTCACTGTGTTTGATGAGACGAGAGAAGAGGAGAGAGGAGGAATATTAAGTCATTAAAAGGAGTAATAGTGCCAACTAAGCCAACTAAGAGGCAGCTTCCCTTAAAGGGCCCATATTATACTATTTTCTGATCTTTGTTGTGATGTTTCCTCATCAAAAACATACCTGGAGTTCTGTTGTGTGTTTGTTTCAGTCACACATAAACCCTGAACATTTAGGCTGAGTTCTTCTCTCAAACGGAAAATGCTCCACTGTAGCACTGTGTTTTGTTTTTTTGTTTTCAAAATTATTTTATTGTGCAAAAGAAAAAAGATCCACACTGTAGTTCTTTAAAGCTCCCAAATTTTATTTCAGTGACACCACAATGTGACGTTTTGGGTAAACCCTTCTTCAGACCCAAACATGTCAGTGAAATAAAAATTTGTGAGCTTCAAAGAACTGCAGTGCAGATCTCTTTCTTCTTTTGCACAATTTTTGTGTTTGAACCCAGCACCCAGTTTCTACTTTTATTGAATGTACATGTCTCTACCTACCAGAATTATTTTTATTAAACTTTTGTATCCGTACACCGGTGTGACAGTCAAAAAGTGTATGTATTAAGAGTCCTTTTGCCAAGCCAATGACAATAATTCAGAACAGATCCTTTGCACTGAGGAAGTGGACAAATAATCCAAAAAGAGCTCCAAGTTCTGCAGAAATGATCAGGTTTGTCCTTCAACACAGTGGAGAGGGCCTCCACTGGAACTGCACTGGTTACAGTTTGGATGTGCAGCAGGTCCTTACTTGAAAATCCTGTAGCACTTTGTCATTGAGACCCAGGACATGTCCTTCAACTCATTTCATTTCAATGTCATTTAAATAAAATACACAATGTATCAATAACCAAAGTCCAAAACTTATAGACGCCAACTCTATTCCCAGTGTTAAGATCGCACAGAACACTGTAAACGTTTGTAGAAAAAAAAAAAAAAAAAATATATATATATATATATATATATATATATTATATGTTTGTTTTGTGGTTTTCAAAATGTTCCACTGCGTTTTTAAACTCCATACACATTCACTAGAATCATTTGGATGATTTCAGCCTTGGAGTTGTCCATATCTACTGAACAAAAAGGTAAGAGGTATCTGTTAACTTGAAAACTACTGCTTCATAATAGTCAATTTTGCATAGGCCCTATTCTAACCCTCTTTACAGTTAGCTTTAAGATCTAAAGCTCAGCCCATAAGCACATGTCACCCATAATTCCACAGGGTTTTGTGAAGAAAGAGCAAGCAAAAGGAGGGAGCACTGAAAACTGAACTGAAACTTACTAAATGTTAATAAATGTTGCATGATGTTTCTTGGCAAATTTTCAAAACAATGGTGATCTAAATATGTTATGTGTTAGCAGTTAATATCCCATAGAAGTATAATGTGTGCAGGTGACACTGGGTCTGTCTGTGTCTGTGTGTGTGTCTGTGTGTGTGTCTGTGTGTGTGTGTGTGTGTGTGTCTGTGTTTTGTCTGTGTTTGTGTGTCTGTGTTTGTGTCTGTGTTTGTGTGTGTGTCTGTGTTTGTGTGTGTGTCTGTGTTTGTGTCTGTTTGTGTGTGTGTCTGTGTTTGTGTCTGTGTTTGTGTGTGTGTCTGTCTGTGTGTGTCTGTGTGTGTGTCTGAGTCTGTGTGTGTGTCTGAGTCTGTGTGTGTGTCTGTGTTTGTGTGTGTGTCTGAGTGTGTGTCTGAGTCTGTGTGTGTGTGTCTGTGTTTTGTGTGTGTGTCTGTGTCTGTGTGTGTGTCTGTGTTTGTGTGTGTGTCTGAGTCTGTGTGTGTGTCTGTGTTTGTGTGTGTGTCTGTGTCTGTGTGTGTGTCTGAGTCTGTGTGTGTGTCTGTGTTTGTGTGTGTGTCTGAGTCTGTGTGTGTGTCTGTGTTTTGTGTGTGTGTCTGAGTCTGTGTGTGTGTGTGTGTTTGTGTGTTGTGTCTGAGTCTGTGTGTGTGTCTGAGTCTGTGTGTGTGTCTGTGTTTGTGTGTGTGTCTGAGTGTGTGTCTGAGTCTGTGTGTGTGTCTGTGTTTGTGTGTGTGTGTCTGAGTGTGGTGTCTGAGTCTGTGTGTGTGTCTGTGTGTGTGTGTCTGAGTGTGTGTCTGAGTCTGTGTGTGTGTCTGTGTTTGTGTGTGTGTGTCTGAGTCTGTGTGTGTGTCTGAGTCTGTGTGTGTGTCTGAGTCTGTGTGTGTGTCTGTGTTTTGTGTGTGTGTCTGAGTGTGTGTCTGAGTCTGTGTGTGTGTCTGTGTTTGTGTGTGTGTCTGAGTCTGTGTGTGTGTCTGTGTTTGTGTGTGTGTCTGTGTGTGTTGTGTGTGTGTCTGTGTGTGTGTCTGTGTCTGTGTGTGTGTCTGTGTTTGTGTGTGTGTCTGAGTCTGTGTGTGTGTCTGTGTTTGTGTGTGTGTCTGAGTGTGTGTCTGTGTCTGTGTGTGTGTCTGTGTTTGTGTGTGTGTCTGAGTCTGTGTGTGTGTCTGTGTTTGTGTGTGTGTCTGTGTTTGTGTGTGTGTCTGTGTTTGTGTGTGTTTGTGTGTGTGTGTGTGTGTGTGTGTCTGTGTTGTGTGTGTGTCTGTGTGTGTGTGTGTCTGTGTTTGTGTGTGTGTGTCTGTGTGTGTGTGTGTGTCTGTGTGTGTGTGTGTCTGTGTGTGTGTGTGTGTGTCTGTGTCTGTGTTTGTGTCTGTGTGTGTATTTGTGTGTGTCACTCACAGGTGAAAGAAAAGAACGTCCCATATAGAGCAGGAAGTAGCGTGGGTGTGCATATTCACATGGCTGTGTAGCTTGAAGCTTGTTGTCATGGTAATGAGATTGGTGTTCTGCTGATGGCCTCTCACGTGCCTCATGGGGTGGCATAACATAGAAGTAAACAGACCCAAATCTAACCCAAAACATGCTACAGGTCTCCAGAACAGTTGATAGTCAAAGGTCAGTTAAATACAATCAATCAATGAACCTGTCCAGGGACGACAGGTGGAAATTAGCACTGATGCTACAACCTGATGTACATTGCATCTCTCCTGTCACGGTTAATGCGAAAATTGTGCACTGTCCCTGTCTCAAATAAATAAAATAAATAAAATAAAATAGTGCACACTGGAGTCTCAGGTGGAGCTAAATCATTATACCAGTATCCACCTATGGCTTAGCATTTGTGTCCAGTGCGCACACTGAAAAGGAAAGTGGTAAAGGACAACATGAAAATGCAACAGCTATTGAAAAGTCTCGTTTGTCTCAGCAGGGAGCAACACTTTCCAGGAGACCTTGCACTGTTTAATGCAGATTCATGTGTCGCTTTAATGACTGTGAGACATAATGTTGAGGAAAATAAACTTTTTCCTATATGTTCGTTAGTTTCTGCTTTGACAAAAAATTACAGTTGAAACAGAAATAAAGTCCAGATAATTTACTTATTCCAAAGTCATACTTGTACAAGGAGTCTGTGCTGACAATCCCAGGCAGAGAATGAATATTTACACCTATACAATGATTTTTATACGCAAACTATCGTGGGAAGCGAATGGTTTAAACTAAACTAAAGTGCATCTTCGTTGGTGCATAGACCAGCAAGGCCTTTCGGCACGTTGCACTATCTTATCCGATTGTGACAAGGATCCCCCAGATTCATCTCACTCCCCTTACAGGAGCGTCCTGCTGGTCTGATCAGGGTGATGAGTCGTGAGTGAGCATAGCCCTATCAATAAGTCCTCGCCCTATTTAGCTAATTGATTAGACATATAGATAGGTTCAGTTCATGTAGAAGATATTCTATTTCTATCTCTGCATCCTGTATCTGTAATCTAGTCCCTGTTTTGTGGGTCATCGTATAGTGAATTATAAGAGTAGAATAATAAAATATAGCAGTACACCAATAACTGTATAGTAGCACAGTGTTAGGAAGGTTCCTTTTAAAATGTATTCCCCTACAGATTACAGACCCCAAAATGTAGTTTGTAACGTAATCTGAATACTTTGGATTACTTGATATTGTCATGCTTTTTAAAACTGTTTTGCCCAAGTCTCCATGAACAGATTTTAGTTTGCTGTAGAGAAGCAAAGACAAAGATGTTTTTTCTGATGTAAAAAGACAATAAAAAGTCCAATCTTTCCTTAACCAGATTCAAAATATTATTGATGGAGAAATGCTTTCTATATGTGATCACTGCTGCCTTAAATTATGTCCACACTGCTGTTAGATGCCATATTTTTTATTCAAAAAAAATAATAAATAAATCAGTACAAACATAAAGGCGTCAGTAAAAATCAGTAATATTGGATGTTTTTTACTCAAAATGATGCAGAATCAGATTATTAACAACAACGATTATTAACGACCTCGTCCATTTTGTGACTGACGCCACCAAGGTTAACAAGACATGGCTCTAATTGCCGTGTTCTGTTTGGGTTTCTGGCAATGAGTGGAATTATCGAAATAAAATAAAAAAATTAAAAAAGGGATATAGCCCAAAATGTGAAAACAGGAAAATACTGTCATGTAATCCATTTATTTCAACTAAGTAACTGTAATCCAATTAAAACTCACTGAAACAGTAACTGTAACTGAATACAGTCACTCATAATTTGTATTCTGATTATGTAACAACGGTACATGTAATCTGTTACTCCCCAACACTGGCAGCACATCAGTTACATCATAGCAGTAGTTATACATCACCTAAGCTTAGTTGTTTATCCTAACGACAGACGTATCATCATGAGCCTGACTCATGTGAAACTTAGTCTGAACTATGGACACACTGGTGTAGCTGTTAGCTCTAAATGTGTGTGTGTTTAATTTTTGTGAATATTTTCTTAACTCTGGATTATGAGTCTACGATAAAGTATTGATGAATGTCTAAATTATGGAAAACCAGTGGTACTTAGAAAAAATAGTGGATTGTTGATCAAACAGGGTTAGAGTAAATGCTGTTTACAAAGATAAAAAAAAACAAAAAACAAAAAAAACAAGACTTGTGAACTTTGAGTGCATCAGGCTAAAAGTAATAAAAGCAGAGATGGCCTTTTCAAATTCCCCATGACCCAAGGAGAGCTTGACTTTTATTAAAACATTGACCTTCAGAACTTTGCTGTTTTAAGGGGTCTGCAGATTTTCCTTCCTTAGTTTAGAGGGTTTTTTCTTAGTTATTTTCTGATGTGAAACTATTCCCAAACTCAGTGATGCAATGGACTTTTTTGTTGGAGAGATGAAATCAATACACTGTGACATTAAACATCATCTGAATGTCCTCAGTGAGGGACAGGCACATGGCGCGCACAAACTGTTCTTCTTGTCAACTTTAAAAACACAATCCTCTGATGACAATGAATATATAAGCAAAACAGTTTGGTGTTTAAACATGAGAATATGCAGTGGCTAACATTGATGGAGCAGCCTCTGGTGTAAAGTGAGTCTTTTAAAGTGGGGGTATTTTACTTCTATGGGTTCTTAACTGCTAACACATAACATTTAGATCACTATGTTAGCTTTTACTGCTCCGAAAAATTGGCCGAACACAACATATGAACATGTTTTATAAGTTTCACTTTCATTCTTGACAATCAAAAGTCACTCCCCCTTCAGAGCACTATCACAACACAGACAGCGTGTGCTCCTCTGATAAAGCTACTGCACATTGTATCAGGTTTGTAAAGCCATAGTTTACTGTTTTCAGTGGCGGCCGGTGCATTTTACACCTAGGCCTTCAGCAGTGCTCCATCTGAAACAATCCACTCCTCAATAAATATTTTATGGTTATAAAAGCATCTTATTCTACAGAAACACAGTATAAAGAGCCGTTGCATCACATATAGATAACTCCTGTAGGCATGGTATGTGGGGGTATGCCGTCCACCCACTTCTCCCGACGTGAGATATAAAAAAATAACAAATATAAAATAGCTACAACTTAAATGTCAAACTGGAGCTACTGGCAATGGTGGAAATAGTGACCTGCCACATGAGGGGACCCAGACTGGCCGGGACTGAACCAGGACTGGGACAGGTCAGGGACAGGTCTGGACCGTGTCTAGAGTGGGACTGGACCAGACCTATACCAGGAGTGTCAGGCCTGGTATAGACCGTCGAGTGACCGCAGGTGAAAGGACCAGTGTCTCACGGAGTGAAGCGCAGCTGTTGCCCGATCGTGCTTTGTGGACACCCTGCTCCACGGGCTTGAGGTTCTCTCTCTCTCAAGTCCAGGATTGGTCCTGGTTTGGTCCTGGTGTGAATCTAGTGTGGTCTGGATTTACTCCTCCTGGTTCAGTCACGAATCGTGTACCCTCACTTCAAAAATCCTCACTACACTGGTAATTAATAATAGTAATACACAGAACAAGCAAGCAGCACAAGCATCGGAAAAGCGCTGAAAAGAAGCGGACAAACTATTTGGAATTATTTAATAATAATATAATTCACATCAGTGTGTGATTCAGATATATTTTTAGGCCAGCAGAGAAGGCCTTGCAGACCCTGACAACCCACCACTGACTGTTTTGTATCAAGCTTTTGTCTATTTATGAAGAACTGTTCTTTGACATGTGGGAGCATTGGACAAATCTTACAGCTAACAGTGAGGAGGGTATGAATAGGGCCCTGGAGAGAGCGCTGGATGGATGACATCTAAAATCTCTTCAGGCAGATATTATAACATTGTAGAAAGTTCTAAAAAGTAGATTCTTTCATAATACCCCCTTTTTAAATATATGAACGAGCGTGTGCAGCTTTGCCTTTATTACACGTCGCGGTGGCTCCAGGTGTAAATTCTAGGTTATTGTGATTTATTATATTTGTAACAGGCTTCTGCACTTGGCCCCACTTCATGGCCAGAGTAGCTGCTGTTCCCCTTTGGATCCTCAGTGCCAGATTGAGAGTTGTGCTACGCCTTCTCCGGTGTTTGGAAGTAACTGAATACTTGTATGTACCAAAAATACATATTCAGAACTCTCATTTTGAGTAACTGTATTCTGTTACAGTTACCGTTTCATTTGATGGTTTTCAGAATATACTTACTTCTTTAAGGCCCCATCCACACTCGTACGTATTTGATTGGTTTTCGTTGTGGATGCAGAGTTCGTTCACACTAATCTGATGGAAAATGGTTCTAGAGACGGAACAATCTGGTGCCTCCAGCTCCCATGAAGTCATCTGAGTATGGATCTGATCCGGCACTGTGTGGACGCCTGAAAACACTGATATGCTGATGTAGGAGCTCTCGTTGCCGTCTTCATGGCACCACGTCATTGTGACTTGCACCTTCCTGATTTGCTGGGTTTGTGACATCGGTCAAGTAACGCTATTAATTTATATTAAAGGGAGCCCATGTGAGGCTTTCAAATTTTTGTTGACGGGCCTTCATTATTACACTATAATTTAAATGCAACTGGATGTAAAACTATTCTAAGTACTCAGCATATAGTACTCTGATCAGAGTGTATCAGAACACAACAGAATACATTTTAAAGTGAGTATTCAGTAGCCAGGCTGGCGCTACCTAGTGCCTCAGCTCAATTTAATTTCTGTCCAGCGTCTAGGTCAGGAATTGGAATACACTAGACGGTTTGCAAGAACCCCGGAAGTTGTAGACCATGCACCAGCCAATCAGCGAAGAGCTGTGAAGCCATGACGTCAAACTCAAGCACCTTTCTGGGTCCCATTTGTGGTACAACACAACAGTAAACAAAGTGGTCGAGATGGATGTAGATGAAGACAGACATTCTGTGTCGGCAACAATTCCCGAGATCAAGGATTTAAAACTGGAACAAAGAGAATGTTTGGTGAATTTTACCAAGGGGAAAGACGTTATTGCCCTTCTTCCTACATGATTTGGTGCATTACATATGCCACGATCAAATAACAGTGATTGGTTAAATTAAAAAAGTACCCACCTACTGTCGAGTGAACGAATCCTAATGCTGCGAGGTCAGACAACGATTTCCATGAAGTGAAACCTGCTGATGAATCAGGCTAGGTATTCAGTATTCTCTAACTAACATAGCATTCTTCCTATCACTGACCCTCTTCCCTGAACCTCAATGGTTTGAAACAAGGTGTAGACCAGGTGTGCTCAATATGTCGATCGCGATCTACCAGTCGATCGCCAAGTTCGTGTGGGTAGATCACGGTGTCTCGTCTCGGACTCGCGTTTGGACACAGTCTTGTCTCTCACTCAAGGTCTGACACTCAACAAGTTTGATCATATTTCATTACGGCCGCTGCTGTTGGCAATAAACTTGTAGCGGGTGCAGGAGCGTGTGGGGCGTCTCAGTGCAGCCTGTGCGCTCATTTGAAACCCGCGGAGACTCTACGGCACATCACAAACACACACGCTCCCTATGCACGGCTCGTCTGCAACAGCGTGTGCCCTCGTGTACCAGCGTGCATCACAGGACAGGTTCAACTTCCTAAACATCCTACCTGTCCATCTGCCTCACGTCAGCACGCCGCCCCTCGCCTTTTCACGCTCTCGCTCCTTCCTGCGTACAGCGAACACAAGCCCCTCCCACAGTGCGGCTGATTAGAAGAACAAGACCAAACGTGAAGCAAAAACCAGTCTAAATTTGTGTTCCAGTGTTGGCACAAAGCAGGTCTACAGCATAGAGCAGATCTACAGAACAGACCTACTGCCACATTCGGCTGAAGTTTGCCTCACAAAAGTGCACTGTGCGTTTGGTTTGGTAAACGTGCAGAGGCTGGTAAATATCACTGCAAAACCAGAAAAGAATGCAACTCCAGTTTGGAACTTTAAAAAACAGGTTTAAAAATCTTCCTTCACTTTTTTCACAGTTTTGTGTAAAGTGCCAGAGGAAGTTCTCTTAAAGAAGGGGTTCTCAAACTGTGGGTGAGGGTCCAAAAAGGGGCACAGAGTGTTTCAGTGCAGTTTGCTTGGCTTTGTATTAATGACTTGGTCATTTTGTAAGTAGCTCGCATGCTGAAAAAGTGTGGGAACCCCTGATGTAGAGGCTACTCCAGTGTGCACAGCTCCCCCAGTGGCAAGCTGGAGAATGCAGGTCAACTTCAGTGCTGTTGGCAGGGACTTTAGATCCAGTTGTTGCTCTTGATTTAAAACAAACTGACATCTTGTTGGCTCCAGATGAGAGTCTAGTGGTGGTGAGGGGTGTGTGGGTGGCCATTACAGCCCAGCTTAGTGGCGGTGGATTCTTGTAGGTGACGGAACTTCGATCTTGCACTTTGCCATAAGCAGAGTCCACCAAAGGGACATTGGCACTGACGACCACTGTAGGGATTAGTGGAGTGAGGTCTGGTGATAAGCACTTATTAATCATGCTGGGGGGTGTTCTACATGTATGCGTATGGTGTAATGTTTAGCAGTTACCATGGTGACACAGCGCACACATTAGCAAACACTGCTGAAAACATTTTAAAGCTCAAGAAAAAATACAAAATGGATTTAAATCACACATTTTCAGGAACTTGTGATCAATATGAGCATTCATGGTCCCATTTAGGTGTTTAGGTGATTTTCCACAGAAAAGGTGAGAGTGATTAAATGAACAACTGAAAAAAGACAAATCAGAGCTAAATCAGCTCTTTGGTCAGATTACTTTAAATGAAAGCTCATGTAACGCCTTTGTCAGTGGATATAGTATATACACAATTGGACACGGTAGTGATAGAGCAATAGAGTAGTAATATATTAATATGGGCTAGTGATCAGAAGACTAGTATTCGGCTCTAGGAGGGAGTGACAGGAGAGTGAAATTTGCTTTGGTTTGGTACCATATATTATAGTGAATAGGTAAACAGTAAATTGACATACAAATCTAAAACATAGACAGTTCCAAGTGAATGGCCATTAAATTATATACAACAATTTCAATAGACAGTTCAATCAAGGCACAACAATGCCTTATTGGGTGCAAAAATATATCGAGAGTCCATCAGTAATAGATGCAGTATTTGATTGCACACTATATATCGAGAGTCCAACAATAATAAATGCAATCATGAACACAAAAATACAGACCCAGCTCACACACAGTTCATTGAAACCCACATCTGGATTTGACCGGATATCCAGAGGGGAGGCAAAGTGTAGTAAAAATTTGTGAGGGGAATATGCAAAAGTCAGTGGGCAATGGGCACGTGGGTGCGTTGGGAGAGTTTTTGTGGACTGCAAGGAACCCCCTACCGGCCTGGCAGGAGAGGTGCGACTGTAGTAGCTCAGTAGGCTCTGTAGGCTTGAGGCCTGCTCCTTTTCAGCTCACCATCAGGGGGGTAGAAATCTGGCTAGTTTCCGCGGATTACGCCGTGCATATAAGCTCTTTAACATGGTTTGGGAATCGATAGAAGGCTCCTGCAGCTCGACTCTCATCCGGCTTCCAACAGCACCTAACTCACACTGAATCACAGCGGCATAATAAGCTCACGTGATATGGCGTCACCGAGAGCGTAACAACAATTGGTTTAGCGGACCCACGTGATCTTGTGACGCAAAGATCCCGTGAGAACACACTGAAATACCGCGAGATTTAAGTTCAATAGTAGGGAATAGGAGAGATAGGCACAGATGCATATAGAGAGAGGCAGACGTTTTGCAGGATTTGTCACTTGGTTTACACTCAGATTAATGTCTAAAATGAGTAACAGAGCTTCAGACAAAGCAGTGCCTACAGTTAACATCACTCCGTCAGAGAATGTTGATGACATCAGCTGCAAAGTATCAACAGACGTCAGAACCAGGCAAATATTCACACATTTCTTCATAGCATGTACTCCTTCACTTATAAAAGGTTCATTACTATGGTCATGGTTAAAACCAGCATATGACACTGTACACAATACTTGATTTCACCAACTTCAACCGTTTGTAAGTGAACACCATGTCCCCAACACGACCAGGCCTTACACCCTGTTACAGTGGTGGAACGTGCCGTTTGGACCTGTGCCACCTGCCCACATTTACAGAGACTCATAGAACTACCATTATATAAATTGAAGCTAGCGCGGGCTCAGAGGGGGGCTGGGCTAAGTCTTACAAAGCTAACTTTTAGGAGCTTTGAGGATTTAAAAATGTTAAAATCTTATGTTGTGAAAATACCGCTGCCCCCGCGACCCGGCCCCAGATAAGCGGAAGAAAATGGATGAATGGATGTTGTGAAAATAGAAAAGAATCTCGAGAAAATCCAATCTTTGTGAAACACGGGCAGTTTGAATTCCCAAAAATGCCTCTATGGGAGCTGCAGTACCTGAAACGGCCACTAGTCAGTCTCGAGCTGGGAAAGAGAGGGAATGCCTTATCCAGTTATTATTATAAATCTATCCATGGCTTATTGATGCCAAATTAACCATATACAGCATTGTTTCCCAAAGACTGGGTTCCCAAAGAGATTGTTTTTTTGGGTCGCCTTGTCACGATCTGCATGTAAATCTGCAATATACATATACATACAACTCCACGCAACCCTCTCCTCCTCAATTTTTTTTTTCCAGTGCACCCCCCAGCACTGCCTCGTCTAATCAATTTTGTGTGGGAAACACTGATTACTGTTTTTCCTTGTTTAAAACTTGAGTACTGTATTTTTTGGACTATAAAGCGCACATAAAACCCCTTAATTTTCAGAAAAATCGACAGTGTGCCTTATAATCCAGTGTGCGTTATGTATTAATTCTGGATGTGCTGACTGACCTCAAACCGATTTTCATAAACTTGTCTTATTAGTTATGTAGTCTACTAGATAACCAGAAATGAAAGTAGTTAGATTTTTTGCTATTATAATTACATTTTTGTTTAGATCCATTAAATATGATTATGATTTGAGTAAGTTCAAATAAGTGTCAAGCAGACTTGTCAATTTTAATGTGAAAGGAGGAATGATTTGACAGTTAAAATAAATTTGACAATCAGATACTATTTTGATGGTGTGTTGTTTTTTTTTACTACTCTCATTTAATCTCATATTGAGAGAAAATCTAACTGCTCTATGTGCTAATGTCAAGGGCAATTGTTTGGGGGCCTCTCCAGGTTCAGGGGCCTTAAGTGGCTGCCTACTTTTGCCTAATGATAGCACCGCCTCTGGCTTTGGAGATATTCTATAGCTCCACATTCACATTCAAGTGCATGTTCCACCTTGTGATGTCATCTAGTGGCAGTTTTCAAGTTAACAGCAACCTTTTTACCTTTACTATAGCCAATATGTTCATTTTGTCTACGTATGTACTTTAAGAACCCAAAAGAACCCAAGAAGTTAAAATACCTGTAGTTCAGTAGAGATTGGCAACTCCAAGGTTGAAATCATCCAAATGATGTATGGAGTTTAAAAACACAGTGAAGCACACTTCCTGTATTTCCACATAACATCACAAAGTGGAACAGAGTGGGGTTTTTTGAGAAAAGAACTCAACCTAAATATTCAGGGACTTAAACATGTGTGAATGAAATTAAACATAACTCCAGGTCTGTTGGTGATGTGAACAACAGATCAGGAAATAGAATCCGTGTATCATTCGTTTATTCATTTTTCATTAATTGTGTCCAAAACCAAAATGAAAAAAAAAAAAAAAAACAGATAACGATCTGTTTTTTTCAGTTTTCAATTTTGTGTTTAAATGAATAATGGAAAAAATGGATAACAGCTATTTCCCATTTCAGTGGCTTAAACTGTGATGCCGGACTTTTGCGCTGCATACGGACTGAACCAGGACTAAACCGTTTTCAGTACTGGTCTGGTCTCGGCCTCAGTCCTGGTCTCAGTCCCGGTCTGGTAGGACTGGTTGGACCTGGCTTAGTCCTGGTTCAGTCCCCATGGGGCGCAAAAGTCCGGCATCAGAGTTTAAGTCACGTAAACGGGAAACAGCCGTTATCTGTTTTTTTTGTTTGTTTGTTTGATTTTTTTTTCCATTATTCATTTAAACACAAAATCAAAAGCTGAAAAAAATCTGTTTCTTCATTTTGGTTTTGGAGACAAATAATGAAGAAAACTGTTGTTTTTTTGTTTTCTTATTTTTGTTTTTTTATTGAAAAACGAATTAACGAATGATACACGGATTAAATAGCATAACACGGGCCCTTTTAAATAATAAGAAACAAGTCTTTAGTTGGCAAATAGTGGCTTGTGCTGGTGTTGTGTTTCACTGCTGATGAGTACTAGTGGCACTGCTGCAACTTTCATGTGCTGAGCTCTCCCAGCCTCATGACTAACACAAAGCCTAATCAACCTCCTCATTTCTGCACCGAATAGCCAAAGCACCTGGCAAAGAACTCTTCCTATTAGAGCGTTCATGGGGCTGGCTCGGCAATATCATCAGGAATGGCTCCTGTTCAGGGCCGGTTTTAAGGATTTGGTGGCCCTAAACAAGACTTTGGTTGTGGCCCCTAATGGAAAGATGGTTTTTAAAAGTCCATACATGAGTCATAATAAAAGAAAGGCAAGATGATTAGATACATAAATGGATGGTCATGGTCAATAAAAGCATATTGTATTAATCAAAACCCTTATTCTTCAGCCTCACTTTTTCCCCTTTATTTCAAGTGTGTGCAGTGTGCTTCAAAAAACAAACAAACTAACAAACAAACAAACAAAACATTTAAATGGTTGCAGTTTTATACAGCGCTTTTCCACCTTCAAGCACTCAAAGCACTTTATAGGGGGGTTAAGTGGAGGTGATCAAGTCAAGTCCAAGTCGTCTACTTTAAGCCTCAAGTCATTTCAAGTCTTTAAACCAAAGTAGCTTAGATTTTTGCAATTTATATGACTTTTAAACTCAACTGTACTTAAAAAGTCATGGTATATTTATATAAGACTATTGATAAGAGTTGTAGAAATGCAATTTTTTCCTTTTTAAACATCTTAACAAGATCATAGACTGAGTCATTACAGTCAATAAAAAGAATTCTAATTCATGTCTAATTCAGATTAGATTAGTGCTAAATAAGAGTTAGTTTGTCAAGTGTTCTGCAGAAAGTCCAGGTCACGACTTGCAAGTCCCCACCTCTGGTTAAGTGGGCCCGGTCAAGCAGAAGTAAACAGCAAGAAAATTCAAGTTAATGCATCTGATATAAAAATGTATTGAACAGATACATATGTACTCTAGTTTATGAAACTGTTGACCTTTTTTCTGTACCATTTTTGGTTCTAAAGTTACATACATTTTAAACAGACCATGTATGAAACATGGAACAAAAATTATTTCCCAAATTTCAAAGACCTGAAAATCATGTAAATAAATGGATGTATTTCATCATATCTTGTGTTATTCCATCTTTGAACTGTTGATGAAGGGACATGATTTTTTTTTTTTTTTTATGTATTTAAAATGAGAAAAATTTGCTTGGAAGGACTGACATATTTTATAGAAATAGTTACTTTTCATTTTGAAGTAATATTAAAGTATTCGGAAGAAAAAAACTGACAAATTATGTAAAATCCTGCACCTTCTACTTGCTTGCACAATTTTCCCTCCGTTACCATGACCTTTCTTAATAAAAAATCTCATGAGTCAAAAAGTAAGAGGTTTTTCAACCTAATCTTGTACCATATGGTAGAAAACTATATGAAGCAAATATTCAAACCAGTTTGTTAAGGATATGGAAGTGAGAACCAAGAGTTATCACTGTTTGTATTTTATGCCCAAAAAAGTGCTGCATAGTTTCATTCCCTCCATTACCGACATGAGTTTTTAAATTTTTTGTCAACAACTTGAAAGAATATCACAGGTTTAACTTGACCCTGTTGGAGTGTAACTCTTTCCTACATTCTGATACTTTACTTATTTCAATAGTCCCTCTAGTTTCTGAATAAGAGACATTTGAATGTAAAAAATCTGCCCCTGTTTCCCTCCGTTACTGCTTGACTGGACCCAAGTGTCTTGCCAACCAGATCACCGCTCTACCAATGACCACCCAACCAAGGATGTTTTGTGTTGCGAGCAGGATTCAAACTGCCAACCTTCAGATCAGTGGACAAACACTTTATTTTCCTACTTTTTCTATTCCATGTGGTGGTTCTGTGTCTGCTGTGACAGAGCCCTGCTCCTGTTACGCACACGAGGCTTCAGTCTGTGCTTCAGAGCAGCACTAACACTACAGACTTAAGCCAACCTCAGGACATGTGAACATGTGAATGGGTTTTATCCTGTATTATTATTTATGATGAGGATTCTGCTGAGATGCAGAGACTGACTGTCCCTGTGTTCACACAGTGGTCATGTGTGCCTGGGTTTGTAGCACTAAAAATCCACACATTTTATTTTTTTTTTCAGCGGGTGTGTATTCTAGATCCCAGACATCTGATAATGCTAATACCGTTTGTTAATGTCTACATTGATTTGTTCAGTGTTTTTCTACATCTGCTCCATGTCACTTTGACTGAAGCATGCCTATTTTAAATATGTCTGAGATCATTATCCTGCCATTAGCTCAGAGATCCCTCTGATGTCACAGGTGGTCTGTCAGTGCTAAGCCTTATGGGAGATGTATTTCTCTAAGTCGTGCCTGGAGCTGCCATATGCCCGAGCGGAGTGCGTCTGCGTTGTGTTCTCATTCATTTTCATGTGTCACACAGCACTTAAACACAGGCTCATTCATTATAGTGGTGCTCTCCATCCGTCAGAGGCTCAGTGAGGTCTGAACAGAAGGAAGCGTCTCACTGTGTGAACCGCACAACAGATGTGTGTGTGTGTTTAACATGAGCTCTGTGCCAGCGACAATGTGTGTGTGAGTCCAGTGCAGCAACTTACAAAGTCTGGGGAAAGTACAGATTTAAAACTATAGGCAGCTGAAAATTGTTTTTTTAACAGAACAAAAAAAAAAAGCCATCCATTTCATCAATTCGTCCTTTGAATTTGTACAACATGTTGTACATGCCCTTGTGTCTTCTGCAGAGTTTTCAGTGTTTTTTTTTTTTAACCAACAGTGACATGGGTACCCTCCTTAGAAATTCCCCACCACTGCATCTCTGCAATAAGACATTCTTTTTCTCCAGCCAAAAGACAGTCTGAATGTCTGGAGAAATTTTGCTGCAATACAGACCATTTTGTTTCTGAAAAACAAGCAGAGGAGAGCATAGGACCAGAACAAAGTCTGTTTTTCCAGGTAATACCTTTTAGACCTTTTAGGTAATAACATTCTAACATGGCTTAAAGCTCTTAAGAGTCAATTGGAGTATAGGGCCATTAACCTTGATGCTGTAGTTATAAGCTTTTATCTTTCCAAATCGTATATTTCCAGCTCTGCTTCATTGCCTTTCATAAGTTCATTTTGTTTAGCCCCTTTGAGTATTTCATAAAAGCTGCTCTAGGGCACAAACTCACAACAGTTGAGTTTAAAATACACTACATTGTTTTGATTACCTCCTCTCATTAGACTATTCTTTCTGAATCAAAATGAGTTTCAGGCTTTAGTTTGCAGAGTACAACTCCCAGTCCAAGATAATACTACATGATAAAGTGTGCGGTTGTGCATCTGCCTCCTGTGTACTGTGTATGAGCTGAAGTGTGGCTGTTTTAAGTGGACTCTTTGTACTGCTCTTGTTCACACTGCTCTGATGCTCTGGCCCTGGGGCTTTAGCAGAGTACATGAGTTTGTTCACAAGCCCAGTGTACTCTCTGCCCTCCTCCTCTCATGTATCTGTCCTGTGTACTAAGAGGACACACAAGTTGGCACTGGCATGTGTATTCGTCCACAGCGTTAGGCCTTGTATGTTAGATGTTCAATATAATGCATTAAAGGTGGGGTGCCCTTATTTCTTACAAAGGAGTATAAAGGATGCATTCATTGAGCATAAAGCACACAGTGAAGAGTCTGAAGAAATGAAAACATACCTGGATTTGTATTTCCCTTTATTCATGAGTTGAGTTTGATGCATTCATCAAACTGCGATGGCCCTCACTGAAGCACACACATCTTCCTTGTCCACAGATGCATAAAGCGTTTCCTCTGCACTTTTTACACAAACTTTCACAAGCAAATTGTCTGTATTTTTGCTAAAATAATCTGAAGTATGCTTGTTGGTATTGCCATGTTTTGGTTCGTTTTGGGCGCTTTGCCTTTGGCCTCTCAAACCTCACTGCTGCAGTGGGATTGGTCTGGCAGCCCCGGGGTGAACTTGCACCTTACAGCCGTAGTAGTAGTTACTCTTTATTTATTTGATTCCCATTGGTCTTTCCTGGGGTAAAGACTATTCTTCCTAGGGTCCAAATTAACATCTAATTTACAACAAAATGTTCCATTATAATAACTATAAATGTTCACACATAACACAGTCCTGTTCTCTTGTATTCTACATCATTAACATTAGCCAGAATACACTGCGCTCCAAATTGTTATGAAAATGATATATATTTTTTTCAGATTTTACCGCATTGTCAATATAAATGACAGTCATCGTCATTTTGAAGCCATCAGCTTTCAGAGTACAATGCAAATATTACTGAACAAACCTCCCAATGATAAGAGTATATTTTCAAAAATAAAAACTTAAAATTTACTGTTCCAAATGATTATGCACAACAGAGTTTAAACATGTTATTGTTGTAAAGAATTTAAAATGGTCATTTGTTTATTTTTCAGTTCGCTGGTCAAGGTTTTTGATGATTGATGATGACTGAAGTGTGCTCCCTCTGAGCACTAAAACAAGCTGGAGCTTTTATTTCCCAGGATTGTAAAAGTCCAGAGGTCTCCTGTGCTGTTTTAAAATCAAATCAAAATCTGACTTGTTATGCTGTCATTTTGCCTTCATACAAATTGCACATGTGTTTGCAGGACAGAACAAGTAGGTAACCCTGGTTCTTGTGTATTTAATAATAATTATGTCTATTATGCCAGTGGCGATCTAACCCAAGTTCCCAGCGTAGGGAGTGCAGCTGAGAGAACATGGTGTCTATTGTCAGAAGACAGACATTATTTGAAGTTTTAATAAAACAATATGTTTTCTTTAAACAACTTTTTTGGATTTTGTAACCTAGGTAGTTCATATTGTAGATCTATATGGAAAAAAATAACATGAAGAATGTACCTGGAGATGTATTTACTTCATTGCTTGTTTGATGAATTTTGTGCAATAAGTCTGCTTAAAAAAAACATTTGAATTCCCAAGATTGTTGTGTCACAGGACTTGTACACATTTTGCACAAGTCCATAAATGATTGCCAGACTCGAGCATTTCTGCCTCCAAACTGCAACAGGCATATTCCTTAATGAAATAACATTTGTTTTTCCCCATGGTAATAAATTCCCTCTGCTGCCAGTATCTTACACAGATATAAGTACGGGAAACACCCAAGGAAGTATGAGTTGCAAAATCAATGGTACCCACGTGCAATACATGTAACGGCTAATATGTGTTCTTCAAATGACTCTCAAGGTGTTAGTGCTAGCACTGGAGTTGATTAGTTATCAAGGGAAAAAAAGAAAAAGAAAAAAAAGAGGATCAAGTTGCCCCACTGGACCACACATGAAGTCAGTTAAAATACAACTAATTAAGCATAATGCATAATGCTAACAGTCTCTATTAGAGAACACATATTATGCTAAATGGGCTTTACTGAGCATTTAACTATGTTAGAATGTTGAGCCTCCTTAAAATCATATCTGAAGTTGTATTTAGTTTTCACTGACACTCACATTTCTCAGGACTGTGAAATCCTGCATAGTCCATCAATTATCATCAGACTCATTTTTTTCCAGTTCATTTTCTAAACTCTAGGACAGTAAAGAAGCCATGATGCAAACATTTTTGACATCATCTGAGAAGCAGAGAATGGGCCCTGCTCCTGGTGCAGTCTGATTCCACTGGAGCTCTGTTTGAATTAGTGCCACGAAGCCAAACATTATTCAGAATTTCTCCAGACGGATCAGGACCGGAGAGAAAGTGCTGAGCTCACAGTAACAGCTGCACAATGAAGCCAGAGTAAAAGCAAGTCATCATCCTACATCATAATAAAACATGAACCAGGAGCACAGAGATTAGAAAGAATGGGCCCGCCTCTAATAAAGACCTAGTTCTGTCGTCAGAAATCTAAGCTTGCTGGATAAGAATAAATAGTGTATTTAAGTATGGCTCATTCAAGCATCTGAATGCACTATAAAGAAGTAGTGTAAACATGGTAGGATTATTATTAAAAATAATACTAAATGGCATTACAGTACGGTAGTGTTACAGTATTGTAGGATGTACTGACATCTAAAATGTAATTGAAACTATTTTAAAGGTCCCCTATGCAGTGTTTTGAAGATGTGAGCCTGGTCACTCACATCTCCTCAAGTTCAGATGGGCGACACTGACAGGTGCATCAGCTGGGACATGCATGGCTTGTCCATATAAAAAAAAAAAAAAAGACTGCTTATGAGGAGAAAGAAAAGGAAAACATATCACAGGAAACTGAAAACCATTAGAGATTTCTGTAGAATCAACGAGCTGTCTGATTGGACAGCCACACTTGAGCCTGGAGTGTGTGTGGACCAGACTGATATCAGCCCGTATAAATAAAGCAGAAAGATATCATGCTGGACTTACCAGGCAAGGCTCTGCCACATGCTTGTCTCCATGGAAATCTCTGCTTTGCCTAGAATGTTACAGAGTGTATAATTGCATTTATTTATCAAACATACATTTTCTGCCTGTGTTTTTATTGCTGAAAAATAAACTTAAAAACACATTTTTAAAGATACAGCACCTTTAATTCTCTTTTACCATAAAACATATATGCCTGTGAAACCTACTATTTACACCATGAACCCAACAGCATAGTAAATACAATATCTTATAGAAAACTAGGTCCATTTTACAGCTTTTATGCTCTGTCATTAAAACAACAGTACTTTGTGTTACCTTTTATGTGTATCCCTCCCTACGGAACAATGTCTATGTGCTTGATGGGTCTCGGGGCGCTGCATTTCTGTCGCACTCTGCTCCAGTCGGGCTGCAAAGTGGCTTTTGTTGGTCCCTCCGAGGGCGATAAAGACTATCCCAGATTATGAATACTGACAATTTTTGTAACACATTCTACCTTTGAGAGTTTGACAGGTCTTCTAATTCTAACCACACAGGACGGAAACTACTTGACTTTTTCAAAATGGCCTGGCTCGACCTGAATGCTAGTGTCCTCTGTAGTATATATTCTTATCTGTATTTTATAGCTAAATTAAATCTCCTTTAGAGGCCAATTGATACTTTGTAGCCGATGTCATCAACATTGTCCAGGGGTGTGACACTAACTGTGCTGATTTTGTGTTGTTAAACAAGTCTCTTACACGTAAAATTACAGTCACAGGCTTCCAAGAGATCCTACAGAGGTTGGGACGGTTATGGTGGGTGGTGGACGGACTGCATTTTGTTGTTTTACACTGTGATTTGGGGATTTGCGTTTTGTGTTTGAGTTTTGGAAACTGGGTGTGCTCGAGCGTGGGGTGGTGTTTGGTGTTTATTAGTTAATGTGGCCATCCTCATGTGTATCTGGCAATGCCAATAAAAGTCGGATAGGCCAACAGCACTTCATTTTTTCATGTCTTTGTTTCACCCCGCTGACATGAATGGATCCTCCCGCGTCCTAAATTTTATGTTGTAGCTTTTCGTTTGTCCAGAACAGGTGAATTGTTACAGGTTTCTTGAAGTGGACTGCCTTACTACTCCTACTTTCTACATATAGCCAAAAATACACAAAAATCCACGGTAGCCAGTATTGGCTCCCTTACATCCAATCTGTCTTATCTTTATAGATAGTATTATCAGACCTGCAGTTGAAGCTTTGCCTTTTTTCATAATACAAGTCACATGATAAACTTTGTTGAATCTATAGACTGCGTCTCTGGTGAAGAGGAATGATATTTGGTCTCTTCTGATATAATCTCTATGTACACCTCCAGTCCACATGATGTGGTATTGAAGCAATGAAACATTATGTCACCAAAATAACTTTGAAGTCCCCTCTTTGAATCCCATCCTAGATATTTTACTGAAACAACTATTGGGTTTTTCAAGACTCGTTTTACATTCAGAAACACGGAGTACCTATGGGGAGCCCTTTGTCACCATCATTCTCTAACTTATACATGGGTCTGTTTGAGGAAAAGTTTGTTTATCATGAAAATGAATTCCAAGAAAGTATATGTTTGTGGAAGAGATACTTGGATGACATTTTTTGCTTGTTCAAAGGTGCTAAACTAAGCCTTGAATAATTTTTTGCTTATCTGTACTCACTTCCCCCCATTTTATATCTTTTACCATGAATTTTGAATCAACAGCGCTTGAGCTTTTTGGATTTGTGGATCATCAGAGAGGAAATCAGCTGTATATGGACTTGTACAAAAAGCCTACAGCGAAAAACTCATTAGTTAGAGCTGACTCTAATCATCCACTTCCACTGGAAAAAAAAGTCTCTCATATAGCCAATTCTGTAGGCTTAAAGGAATATGCCACAGAAATGATGATTTTGAAAGAAATTTAAGCAATATGATGACAAACTTTGAACAAAGAGGTTATAAGAACTTTATTTTAAATGATGCTGCCAAAACGTTAAAGTTAAACCAAGGTCTGATTTTCTTAGGGTCAACCCCCCTCCCAAAAAATATCAATAAGCGTATTATATTCTCAACTGTGTGTTCAAAACCCGCAGAACAACTCCTCTCCCTGATGGTAATGGTGGGTGCAGTCAGTGCAGCTACACCTATCACTGCAACAGCTTTAAGCATCCTGAATTATATCCTATATATACTAATACTAAATGTGTCGATTATATGATTCTTTATCATTATTATTAGTTTGTACAACTATAAATGAAACCAAAATCCTTACTTATTTTTCTTTCTTATTACTGCTTGCTTTATACAATCATAAATGATAAGCTTTATGCCTTCTTTATTATTATTATTATTAGTTTGTACAACCATTAACAAAAATATTTTTGTGCGTGTTTGTATATATGTCTTATTCATATGTATGTATGTGTATATATATTTGTATTGAATATGTACTGGATATTTTTGATGCATATGTGTATGTATGTGTGTATATGTGTATGTATGTGTGTATATGTGTATATGTGTATGTATGTGTGTATATGTGTATGTGTATGTATGTGTATATGTGTATGTATGTGTGTATATGTGTGTATGTATGTGTGTATATGTGTATGTATGTGTGTATATGTGTATGTATGTGTGTATATGTGTATGTATGTGTGTATATGTGTATGTATGTGTGTATACGTGTATGTATGTGTGTATATGTGTATGTATGTGTGTATATGTGTATGTATGTGTGTATATGTGTATATGTGTGTGTATGTGTGTGTATATGTGTATATGTGTATGTATGTGTGTGTATGTGTGTATGTATGTGTGTATATGTGTATGTATGTGTGTATATGTGTATGTATGTGTGTATATGTGTATGTATGTGTGTATATGTGTATGTATGTGTGTATATGTGTATGTATGTGTGTATATGTGTATGTATGTGTATATGTGTATGTATGTGTGTATATGTGTATGTATGTGTGTATATGTGTATGTATGTGTGTATACGTGTATGTATGTGTGTATACGTGTATGTATGTGTGTATGTGTATGTATGTGTGTATACGTGTATGTATGTGTGTATATGTGTATGTATGTGTGTATACGTGTATGTATGTGTGTATATGTGTATGTATGTGTGTATATGTTTATGTATGTGTGTATATGTGTATATGTGTATGTATGTGTGTATATGTTTATGTATGTGTGTATATGTGTGTATATGTGTGTATGTATGTGTGTATATGTGTATGTATGTGTGTATATGTGTATGTATGTGTGTATACGTGTATGTATGTGTGTATATGTGTATGTATGTGTGTGTATATGTGTATGTATGTGTGTATATGTGTATGTATGTGTGTATATGTGTATGTATGTGTGTATATGTTTATGTATGTGTGTATACGTGTATGTATGTGTGTATATGTGTATATGTGTATGTATGTGTGTATATGTGTATGTATGTGTGTATATGTTTATGTATGTGTGTATATGTGTATATGTGTATGCCGATGACACAACATTTTTTTACTCTGGAAAAGACATAAAAGAGGTCACAAGTAAAGTTAATAAAGAGCTTTAAAAAAATGGTTTGATTTAAATGGATTGATTCTTAATGTTAAAAATAATAATAATAATAAATAATAATTTTTATTTAAGAAAAAGACAAAAGACGACATAATATTAGATGGGATACAGATTCAAAGAGTAAATGAAACCAAATTTTTAGGAGTTATGATTGATGAGGGTCTAAACTGGAGTTTGCCTCATATAAATTACTGTACACTAAAGGCAAAATTTCCAAAGCCTTTGCTGTTCTGCATAAAGTAAAATTCTCACCAAATAGTGCAGCATTATTAACTTTGTATAACTCTATAATTGAACCGGTTCTGATGGACTGTGTAGAAATTTGGGGGGTCTGCATGTTAAACTTAACTACAGCCATTATTTATTTTACAAAACAGGGCCTTGAGAATGATCACCAACAGTCATTGTTGCGAGCCATCCAACCCAATATTTATTCAGCTTAAAGTGTTGCCCACTTCATGCAAAATCAACTTTTCCGAGCTTTCTACCTTCTAAGAGTGATGTGTGGGCCTTGTATATGTCACCGAAGTGGGTGTTAGATTGATTTGGCGTTTTTTTTTTTTACAAATTGCAGCGTATTTCTGCCACCAACCCACGTGACAACGAACTAAAGCTGCTACAACGATGACGCGGCAGCTACACCTATGACGCATTTGACGTAGCAGAAAACGCTTTGCACCCGTCCCCCTCCCCCACTCCACCGCCTCCACCCCACATCGGCTGACAATTCCCACATGAACACCTAAATAAAAGTGACAGCATAAGCTCATTGTTCTACACTACAGTTACACAATATAATAAGTTTATCTACTAGTGTTTATTAATACTTTACCAATCAGTAATGTTCAGCTGATGTCGACGCGGTGCTTGAGCTTTGTGCTCCTCAAAGTCCTCGTCCAATTTCGGGTCCAACACATGCGGCTGAACACGCTGTATCGCCATGATGAATAAAAGTTTATTCCTACCACTATCAGGGTGCACGTCTGTCTCCCCCTCCCTCCCTGAGATGGGCGGAGGAAGGGCGGCTCACTCAGAGCCTACGACACGTTTGGAGGGCGGAGCCTGTGCTTTCTCAGGACGGGCGGGGGGATGAGTAATAGTCGGCCTTTCATAGTTCCTGGTCTGTGACTGTCTCCAAGAAATCAGTAAGATTTCAGAACTATGGTGTAATGGATGTTCCAAAACCCAAATTGTGCTTGTTTATGTGCAGAAGATACAATGTGAAAAGACTTTGCATGAGATGGGCCCTTTAAGTCTCCTCAAAGTCATGTAGAAAGTAAAGTGCAATGTATTACCTGTAAATATTCAAAGACTGTTTGAGCTGAGAGCAAGCCACTAAAATTTAAAAGAAACCTACATGTTTAAAAACCCAGATTCAGAACCAAGGTTATGGAGCGAAGCATCGCTGTGAAAGGAGTTCATTTATGGATTAGTCTTGACAAAGATATAAAAGAATCAAGTACCATAACGGCATATAAAAAACACATAAAATCGAATGCAATGTGTATGTATGAAAGAGTAAACTAAGTTGTTGTCCATATTAGTGAAGATTTCTGATAGCCATTGATTAATAATTGTGCCTGAACTGAAATGTACTAACTTGAAATGTTTTAAAGTAATCGATGTTGATGTTCTGTCTGGAAAATGGAAAAGGGGGCAGATAACATAAGATGACTCTTCTTTCTGCTCCTTTTCATTCATTTTTTTATATGTTTGATGTTGTGACAATGTTAATGTCTTTTTATACTTTAAGAATGAAATAAATAAATAAACAATTGAAACACTAAACACACTAACTGCAAAAATGTCATGGGCAACTTTATTTTGAGCGTTTTTCTTAAAGAAGGTGCCATGTTGAAAAAGACTATGAAGGGCCCAAAGAAGTTGATGACTGCAGAAGAGATGGCGTTTACCCTCCAACCCCAAGAGGATATGTAACAGAGGAAGCAGCAAAATATCACTCAGTTCCTAAAGGACAAACTTAAAGAGATAGCTCATCCGCCATGAAGCTTCCCCTGCACGAGATCTGGACGACACTGTTCCGCTGCTGTCAAACTGAGAAGCAGAGGAGCCAGATGTACTGAAACAAACATGGGAGAGACAGCTGGATGAGCAAAATGTCGGAGGAGCTGAGAGAGAACGAGGGACATTCAGCCCAGATGGATCATTATCACCTGATGCACATTTCTCAGCTGAGTGAACTCCAGAAGAAACCCATGAGCCAGCTTCAGGACTGGGAGAGAAACATGAGCAAGCTCAAGAAATGCTATAACGAATCACCGTATCACTGTATCAGAAACGATTTGTGTCCAGACACATAATTTCTGTGTCCACAAGCTTTCCCTATCCACACAGCTTTACACATATTTGTTCACGTTCTACAGAAACAAAATTTAAAACCACATTCCTAATTTGCATAAACTAAGCGCTGAAAAAACAGCTCGCTCCTTGTGCGCTGATGCAGTTCAGCTTCTGTCGGACTAAAGGGCAAGACTCAGTGGAATATGAGTGTTCTTTCTGTGACACAGGGGGTGTTCTGCTAATTGTGTCTGAAGTGGCAGCAGCCAATTTCGAGCAGAGGATGATGTCAAGTGTGAAAACAGTCTTTTTGTGGACCGTGTACTACCAAGTAGTTGTAGTTGCTCCTCTGTTTCCCATTTGTCTATGGTTTGTTTAAAGCAGGGGTGTCCAATCTTTTTTCATCAAGGGCCACATGTCTAAACACAGAAGAAGCAGAGGGCTGATCGAGGGCCGTAGACTAGTGCTCAGTACAGTGAATAACTGGAATATGTGCATGTTTAACATGTTACAATGAGGCATCAGTCTTTATTCATGCTAAGATCCTTAAAACCACACACTAAATATGAAATATTAGCTTTATCAAGGCAGATTTTCAAAAAAAACTTGCAGTAAAAAAAAATTGGGCCAATTCACTTGGAAGTCTGAGGGCCGCATTTGGCCCTCAGGCCATAGTTTGGACATGCCTGGTTTAAAGTGTTTTCTGCAATAGCGTCACATGACCAATGTCACAAACCCAGCAAATCAGGAAGGTGCAAGTCACAATGACATGGTCCAATAAAGACAAAACTAGAGCTCCTAAGTCAGAGTATCAACGGTTTCAGGCGTCCACACAGTGCTGGATCAGATCTGTACTCAGATGAATTCGTGGGAGTTGGTGGCACCAAATCGTTCCATCTCTGGAGCAGTTTTCCATCGGATTATTGTGGACAGACACTGCATCCACAACGAAAACAACTCAAACACGTACTAGTGTGGACGGGACCTACAATCTGAAAATGGAGTCTTCTGTAGATATGTTCCAGGTTTTGAAACTCGAAGACACTGTCTCAAGTGGGCCTACTCAAGACCAATATGAAGAGTTGCTAAAAGAAACATCATCTCTATTCAGATTTTTAATGGACCACAACAAAAGAAGCTTCCAAGAAAAGAGACAGGAGATTTAAAGACAGCACAGAGAAACTATACATGAGGACAAATGCAGAAAAACTGAACCTGCACAAAGCCATCTCAGAGAAAATGAAGAGAGCTTCAAAAGAACTAAAAAATAACAGGAAAAAAAAGAAAGCACTCCATCTAAGCACTTACCCCAGGAGATGAACTTGAAGTGGAGTGTGGTAGAGCCATATTTAGTAAAGGTTTGATCCAGTTCTCCATCCAGAGTGACAAAGCAGCCAGGAGACTAAAGAACGTCTTTCCACGGGGTGAGAGTGTTCTGAGGAGGGCCTCGATTTGTAAGAAGATGTGGGACAAAATGCTCTTGACTGAGGAACTTCAGAACATTGGGGTGGAGAATCAACAAACAGAAGACCTAGGGGCACAGAAGTTTGCTGCGCTAGAAAAGAGACATACCTTCCACCACTGTGAGTTGTACAGGCGCCAAATTCAAGATGATTCAAAACAGCACATACATTTACAGTCCGCTGATCACATTAACATCAATGGGTTTTATCACAGTCAGTCAGCAAGCCCATAGTCGGGAACTACTACTACTAACTACTATTACGAAAGTTGTACTCACATGTTTCCAAACGTCTTCCTGGTTTGTGACGTAAGCGTGAATAGAGCCTATTCTAAACTGCTTCCACATTTTTGGTCCTAGTTTGACTCCAGTATAGTAAAAATTACTTTATACCTCTTCACAATGGTCAGTCACATTTTTCTTTCTTGCTGTTACTTTACACATACATCAACTTTTTAGCCTTTTAACTATTCATTTAAATAGAATGTTTCAGTGTTTCATTGACTTTGAATTGTAAACTGGATATTTTATTCTGCACTTCGACATTTTGTACAATTACCACAAAATGAAGCCAAATTCACCCATAGCTTTCAGCTATGGTCCACTCAAATGAAGCTTGTGATGCTAGCGGTTACAGGGGTCACTTTGGAGCCAGGCTCTATATTCTGAATAAGATACAGACACAATACACACACACACACATACAAAACACCAGGATCATGTGGAGCGAGTTAATAGCAACATTTTAATACCAAAATGATTAGGCTCACTGCAGCAGTTACAAAGAAAGGGGCCACAATATTCCAGTGTAATTCAGTGGAGGTCAGGGTCTGTGGGAGCCAGAAAAGCCACATGTGAGCTTCCTATATGGAACACAGCAGCTAGTGTGTTAGTGATGTCCATTTATATATACAATCTATGGTATTAACACTTCCTAACACTTTGATCCTTCATTAATCTTCTCACTGTTTAGCCTTTTAACTGCTACAGCTGAGGTGTGACTTTAATAGATTTTCAGAGGTGATATTGGTTTAGTTGGTTGTACGAGCAGATGTCACCAGCTCCACATGTCAGTAGATAATCTGCTGCTATATCTGGATATGTTGATGGCACAGCTGGTGAGACACTGGACCAGACCTCTGGGCACTGGTGTTCGAATCCCACTCGCACATGTCCATGAATCTTGCAATATGTATTACCCAGCATGCCATGTTCTTCACAGCTGCCACCAGTTAACATCAATTATGTGAGCAGAGAAATGTGTATGTGTGTATGAAATGTGTATTCCAAACAAAAGGTTCTGAGAGGTGATTTTGTCCTCTGTAGCTGTAGTGTGGTCGTTACATCACATCTGGGATACCTAAGGTTGCTGCCATAATAATGTTCATCTTCTGACAATATACAGCTTGATTTTTGTTTGTTTGTTTTGTTTTCTTTTAATTACATTTCAAAAATCATAACAACTAGGGTTAGTAACTTTTTCCAACATGCTAACACACATGCAATTGCTGTGAACGCGATTTGATGGCAGAAATTCTCCTATTTTGATTTATGGACTTTATGGAATTACAGCCTCAGAAGATCTCTGAGGAGACGCACCACACAGAAAAACAGATTGGTTGATTTCATATTCAATCTATGATTGCTTAGAGTGAGTTAAATACAGCATCAAGAGGAAAGCATGCTTAGTACTTCCAAACTGGCAGCCTTTCACAGACATATATACATCTATATATTTCTATGGGTTCAATGCTAACGTCAATGCACATCTCCTTCTTTGACATATATGTTAGACCGGATGTTTCTCGTGGAAGGAGAAGAAGAAAAAGCTGTTTCTGCTTAGGGAAGAAACGCCCATTTATGTTCCGCAGACAGACAATCTTGATCCCACTGCCACTTCCAGGTCGTAGGTGACATCACGCAGCACTGTCCTGATTACAGTCAGGTATTTCTGAGTAGAAACACTTGGCTGAAGGGGCGGAGTCTGAAGTGTGGATACCTGTTAGACCTATCACGCTGTTCTTTATATGTCCAGACCTCGCCCCTCCACTAACATCCAGGTAATGCCCAATTTAGCAGCTCTATTTGACATGTGGTTTGGGGTGAATTTTAGGTGTTTAGTCCCACTTCAACTAGTCCTGGTTTCGTTCTGGTTTAGCCCTCAAGCAGCTTTACTCAGACAGCTTTCCAGACTGCAACATTATAACAAAACTAAGCCCAGAAAAGTCAATTTCGTCTAATACGCTACACTTAATATAATTGTCTGAGAGCAAACTAGTGCCTGGATATGCTTATTGATTTTCTTTCTCTGCAATAACACTTTAAAGTTAGCTTCCATTCAACTCCTCTCTGCATGAGAAGAACCTGACAGTTTGTAAAATTAAAAAATGGGGAGGTGCATAAGAAGCACAAAGGGAGTAATAGCTTTTATCTTCAGACAAAATGAGGTGCAGATTAAGTTTGACCCGAGAACAGTTTATGTGCAAATGAGGAATCATAAAATACACAAAATACACAAAAGGACGTTGGGCTGCGTGTTAATTGTGCTCTCGAGTCTAAGGATAATGAATTGAAATGGTCGATGAAGCAGCATTATATTTATTGGTGGGTTATCTTGGCTAGAAGGAGATCTCATTTAAAAAACACATCGAAAGGATCACACAGTTTATTTTAATGACTATACACTAGGGACGAGAAACTACGGGTGTCTCGCGATTCAGTTCGATTGCGATTCTGAGGTTCACGAGCTGATGCATGTTTATGTTTTACTTTACATTTTACCGTTCCTGTCAAATTAGTGGCGGCTTTTGAAATGTGCAGAACTCTTTGGAGCTTTCTAACATATTATATTGTTCCCATGCATGCATGTTTGAGTAATCTAGCAATCTCTCCTGGGCAGGCCCTATTCCTTACCTCCTTACGGTGGCAGTACGATTTTATTCAAAGCTCATCTCACAAGCCTACATCACTTATGCTCCCACACAACAGTTTTCATGATTATACAAGAGCAGGATACAAAATACATTACAGCTTCACAAACCTGATGAGATGTGCACTAAGTTTGTTAGTTGGATTTCAGTGTGGGATAGAAGTTTTAACCCAGAGTTTGTGCCCACTCACAATATGGACACATGTTTTTTGTATGTTATTAAGTGCATTAAAGGGCCCATCTCATGCAAAATAACTCTTTTCAAATTGTATCTTCTGCACATAAACAAGCACAATTTGGGTTTTGGAACATCCATTACACAATAGTTCTGAAATCTTACTGATTTCTTGGAGACAGTCACAGACCAGGAACTATGAAAAACCGACTATTGCTCATCCCCCCGCCCGTCCTGAGAAAGCACAGGCTCCGCCCTCCGCCCATCTCAGGGAGGATGAGGGAGACAGACGTGCACCCTGATAGTAGCAAGAATAAAGTTTTATTCATCATGGAGATACAGTGCATTCAGTTGTGTTGGACCCAGAATCGGACGAGGACTTTGAGGTGCACGAAGCTCAAGCACCGCGTCGACATCAGCTGAACATTACTGATTGGTAAAGTATTAATAAACACTAGTAGATAAACTTATTATATCATGTACACTGCAGTGTAGAACAATTAGTTTATGCTGTCGCTTTTGTTTAGGTGTTTATGTGGGAATTGTCAGCCAATGCAGGGTGGAGGTGGGGTGGAGGCGGGGAGGGGGGAGGGGTGTGAAGCGCTTTCTGTGTTGCTGTGCTGTGTTGCTCAGATGATTTATACAGGTTTTGGCGTTGTCGTCCTACCGGTGAAGGCAGGGCGACAGGACCATCTGCAGTTCCACTTCTTCAGGAGAGTATCCCAGGTGTGTGAGAGTAAAAAAGCCCCCTCGTCCCGGTTGTGTACTTATACTGTGTGGGGAAAATACCATATAATGATGCAGTGTAGGTTACTTTTAAAATGTATTCCCCTACAGATTACAGACCCCACAATGTACTTTGTAGTTTGTAGTTGTAATTTGTGCTGTTACCTGCCAAGGGACTACAGATGGAAATTAGCAGTCTTGCTATAATCTGGCATATTTACACTGCAATGTTGTAGATGTTCATTAATATGCACTGTCCCTATTAAATAAATAAATAAATAAATACAAATAAAATGTAACGTAATACACTAAATTACTTAAAGTGAGTAACATAATCTGAATATTTTGGATTACTTGATATTGTCATGTTTTTCATGACAACATGTTCAGTCTTTACTTGACCATATAAAAAATTTTATTGATAGAAAAATGATTTTTATATGAGATCACTGCTGACTTCATTTATGTCCACCTACTGTTGGGTGTCATATTGTATTAGTTTAGACCTGCTTTAGTCCTGGTTTTAGTCCTGGTTTTAGTCCTGGTTTAGTCCTCATTTTAGTTCTAGTTTTGTCCAAAATGTGAAAACAGGAAAATATCGCCATGTAATCCATTTATTTCAGCAAGTAACTGTAATCCAATTACCACCTATGGAAACAGTAACTGTAACTGAATACAGTTACTCATAATTTGTATTCTAATTACATAACTCCGGTTCATGTAATCTGTTACTCCCCAACACTGTCCTGGTGTCACCAGGTTGCATTGCTGCTAATTTTACTACATTAATCCACTAAAATACACCGCTCAGCTTCAAGATGTTCATTTGTTGTGTTTATCAGAAAAAAGAAAACAGGGCTTTGCATAATATTTCAGTACAAAACGTATTACAATCAATAGCTGAGAAACTGGTAACGTTAAAAACTGGAAATTCATAATCACAAACCATGACATATACCAGTCTTTCTTTGAATGTGGCAAACCTTGAGAAACTATTTAACAAAAAGCTGAAAAATGTGCATTCTTACTGGGAATGGGGTCCCTCTCCACAGATCCGTTTATTTGATTATTGTTGTATCATCAGGAAGTTTGCATTTGCATGCTAGTTGTTGTTAGCTTTACTGTGGCATGCAAAACTCTGCCTTGGTTTCAGAGAGTTGAGAAATGTGCACATAAACTCATCACATTGAATAATTAGGATGCTTGGAATGATGCGTGAGGAATAAGTTTGGACACTGCAAACTCTATCATCAACTACTTTTGTTATTCAGGTTTTTTTAAGACAGCAAAAAACAGGTACAGCAGCTTTAAAGATATTTCACTGACAGTGTATCATGACATGCGCTGCGATACAGCTTTCACAATGACTTCCGCGGAGTCCCAACTTTAAAGGCCTCTCTCTGCCCTGGTTGAAATGAGAATTCCCCATCTCCCCTCGGAGTCTATCTTTTCCATATTCAGACAGGTCTGTGTGTGCTCTCCTCTGTCAGGGCTCCTCTCAGGCTGCACACAGACACACACAAAAGCAGGTCTATTAAAGAGGCCCTGCTTCAGTCCCACGGAGCAAAGAAGGTCCCAGAGGATCACTGTGAGAGATGGAAGAGCAAAACACAAACCACCAAGACACAGGCAAAGGTGGAACTGCAAGGAAATGAACAAAGAATATGTAGCCATAATAATAATATATCTATAATACAAAATATGTCAGAACTGCGTCTCTTGATAGCTGCTGTATCTGTTTGTGAATTTAAATTGACTACTGCTTGTTGCCTATATGCAGCACCTGAGCATTAAACGTTGCTTTTGATGGGGCTGTCACACATTGACGATTTAGTCAGCGTATGCCGACATATGAAAAATTTGGCAAATACGCTGGCGTACGTCGGATCAGTTATAGGTAAGTATTGTATAAGTTCTACGCACGCTGAAGAACGCTGGCTTCTGGATGATCGTGTTACCCTTTATTATTTTCAAAATACTACATTCGTCAAAAACAATATTAAAATTAGTTTTGATGCTCTGAGTTCTCCCTCTCTTTGCTCTCTGTACTAAGACACTCCCCCTTCAGAGTGCTAGCATCCCACTAATGAAACAACTGCACATTGCATCAGGTTTGTGAAGTTGGTAGTGTATTGTTTTTTATCACTTTTTTCATCATTTACGAAAAATGGCCACGTGGAAGCATGGGTGATGTATGCTTGTGGGCGGAGTCTTGTTCAAGAGAGGTGGGTTCATAGTCTCTACTCGAACATCAAAAATATGTCTGAAGAGATCTTATTTGTCATCCATGCATGAAGCAATGTAGTAAACTTCAAAAAGTCCAGTTAAATTTTTTTTTTTTTTTCCCTGAGGTTTACAGAAGTCCATACTACTTTATTCAATCAATCAATCAATCAATCAAACTTTATTTGTATAGCACTTTTCATACATTTGAAATGTAGCACAAAGTGCTTCACATGCAACAGAAAAATTACAATACAATAATTAAAATCAAGAGCAACCCCCCACCCCATCCCTTTGTTTCATCCATATATACAACCATTTAAACATAAACATAAAAACAAAAACATAAAACTGCTAAAGGTTATCATAAAAATCAAAATGGAGACAAAGTAAAACAGTAAATGATAATTTAATTTAGAATAAATAATATAATAATAATAATAATAATAATAATTTAAGTTAAAACACAGATAAAAGTTTCAATTAAAAGCTAAATTAAAAAGATAGGTTTTGAGTTTACTTTTAAAAATATGAACACTCGCAGCGGACCTCAGATCCTCAGGTCGACTGTTCCACAAACGGGGGCCGTAAAAGCTGAATGACGCCTCACCGTGAGTTTTAGTTTGGACTCTTGGGACAGTTAAAAGACGACTACCTGAGGACCTGAGAGTCCGAGAGGCTCATATGATAAAAGCAGATCAGATAAATAAATAGGACTAAGACCATTAAGAGCTTTATAAACTAATAAAAGAACTTTAAAATCTATCCTGAAGCTCACAGGAGCCAGTGCAGAGACTTCAGTACTGGGGTGATGTGCTCTCGCTTCCTGGTTTTGTCAGCAGCCGGGCTGCAGAGTTTTGGAGGCGCTGCAATGGAGCTGTAGATTTCTTTGGAAGACCAGAAAGGAGAGCATTGCAGTAATCAACACGATTTGTAATAAAAGCATGTATTAAGATCTCTGCACTGGCTTGAGAGAGAAATGGTCTGACTCTGGCAATATATTTTAGATGATAAAAACCAGATTTAGTGATGGACCTGATGTGTGGCTCAAAGCTAAGCTCACTATCAGGAGTAACTCCTAAACTCTTGACCCTCTCACAGGGTTCAGTGAGTAGGTTTGGAGCTTAGCTTTGAGCCTCTCTCTCTGAGCTTCAGGACCAATAATTAAAACCTCGGTTTTGCCCTGGTTGAGCTGGAGGAAGTTTTTTATTGCCCATTTATGCATCTATAGGTCCTATACAAAGAGTCCAGCAACATCACTGAGCTCTATAGAATGTACAGGTCACATTTACTGTCTGCACCAGTGTCAATGCCTCCACTGGAACTCAAGGACATGAGACAGGATCCCTGGTTATATAGAGTAGTGTGTAGTCTATTCTCTAGGCTGGCCAGACTAGCAGCTTACAGTCAGACAATCTGGGGACTTCATTTGAATGAGAGAAAGACATCAAAGAGATTTTTTAGTAAATATAAAAAAAGACCCAGGGGCAGGTGATGTCTTTTAAATGTAGCACAGGGCAGTTACCAGAGCAGCACTGGGAAGCAAAAGCTAGACTTTCAGACTCTGCATTTTCAAGCAATTTTACCTTATTTTTCTCCCGAGGGACAGTGAAGTGAAAGAGAATTTATTCATGAATAAGACTTTGGAAAGAAAAATATGAGCAAAAAAAAAAAAAAAACTTGTGGGCAACACTGCACTGCAAAGTTGTAAGTGTGAATTTCCCAGGAAGTGCTCTGTGCACCCAAAAATAAACAAACGCCACCAAGGTGGCCAATAAAGTCTTTCAAAGTGTTTTAGGGCCGAGCAGAAATGTGAGAAAGGTGAGGGAAGGCCAGTCAGAGACTCGTATGACTCATATGAACATTTTCAATAATCAAACAGTACACAGTAACGTATAGAGAAAGAATTAGTATTGACTAGGGATGGGCATGATTATTCGATTAATCAATAATTTATCATTAAGAATTTCATCGATTACGTTCATTTTAATCGACAAACCAAATGTAGGTTGCTGTGCGTAGCGTGACCAAACAGGTCTGTACATGTGTCTCTCTGCACTCAGAAGGAGCGAGACACAAACAGTGGGTCAGTCTGCAACGTGCCGAAGCACAAATGCGTATTTAACGATGATTTGTACAAGAAATTCCACGCTTTCCGTTGCGTTCGGGACAAGTGAGAGGCCATGTGCACAGTGTACAAAGCAGCACATATGTTTCAGTGTCCAGTGGGAAAAAGCTCATCAGGACACCGAAAAACATGAAAAAGTTTTGCCAGGTGAGAGTCGCGCAATGTCGATGACAAGGCCCCACCTCCCACCTCCCGTACGGTGTCCTGGTTTTGACAAACGCAAATCTGGTCACACTAACCTGTATTCCACTGAGTTGTGCCCTTTAATTCGATAGAAGTTGACCGCATCAGCGCACAAGAGCTGTTTTTTTTTCTTCTTCGCTTAGTTTAAGCAAATGAGCCATGCGGTTTTAAGTTTCAAGTGTCAAACGGGCTGATGTGGCTTTAGAGTGGTTACGGTTTATATGTTTTCTTTATATTTTTTATATTGTTTTTCCCGACGATCGATTAAGAAAATTTAATCAAATCCCTAGTTTGAATCATCTTTTAATATTAGTCTGACTACATGTCCTAAGATCGAAATGCTTGGTTCCACCTTGTGATGTCATGAAGCGGTAGTTTTCAAGTTAACAGCTACCATTTACTAATTCAGAGAGATGAGAAATACCGGTTTGAAATGATCCTAATGATTCAAGTGAAAGTGTATGGAGTTTAAAAACACATCGGAGCACTATATGTATGTCCAAATGACATCACAAGGTGGAAAAGAGTGTTTTCTGTTTTCATCTTAAATATGCAGGGTTTGTGTGTTAAACGTGCCTGAATGCAACAAAACACAACTCCAGGTCTCTTTGGTTTGTTTGTGATGAAGAAACAACATTATAACATACGTAGATTAGAAAATAACTTAATATGGACCTTTTAAAATGCAGCTCTGAGACGGTTCTAAAGAGGTGATTGTGTGAAAGCAATCTGAGGTGAAGGTAACGTGCCTTGAAGAACCAACCAACAGTGAAGTAAACAGAACTAACTAAACCTCTCCACACAGCGCAGTGACGTGTGGAAAATGGAGCTCTTAGAAGTTCACCTTAAATATAGTCCTCTTATCTCCTCAGACAGCACATTATGATCCGACTGGCCCTGAATCAAGAGGATAGAAGCGCTCATCTCCCGGAGTCACAGTCTTTAAAAGGCGTCACAATGAGATGAGACAAGTTACGGCGCTTCATTCTCCGCGCTCGGGAAAAGGTTAGCAGGAAATCCCATTCAGTTTTATGAAAGACTCGGAGCGACGCAGATCGGGCAGGGCACAGCTGTCACAGAGCACAATGGCCGTCCTATGGGGAATCGTGGTCGTTCCAAGCAGCAGGGCAGCGGAGGAAAGAGAGGAAGAGGCAGATGGAGAGGAGAGGAGGGAGCGAGCGAGAGAGGAGGGGAGGGAGAGCCAGAGGGCACAAATGAGGTTATGAATCAGGTGAACGAGGCCAACGAGACTCTGGGAAGCTAATTAACCTGTTCTGATTTCAAAGGCACTATAATATTCATCAGCATCACATAAAGCCACAGCATTAGAGTGGGCAGCTACAAGATACCCAATGGTGAAGCGACAGATCTGAAGTATACCGTGTACTGGTACGCAGTAGTGGGGGTTGTATGATAACATGGAAGATATGATTGGAAAAAAAAAAAAAAAAAAAAGACGCATTGTATGTAATAATAATAAAAAAAGAAAAGGGTAGCTCTATACTTTAAAGGGACAATTTGGAATTTTGGACATAGGGCTTCATTTCCTCGTGAGCCAGAGTGTTGGAGACGTGTGGAGACACTTTTTTAAATATTCCATCCAGTCCTCTGTTGTGGCTTTTTTGGTTTGTTGTGGCTTTTTGTTGTGTTGCAGCGTTTGCATTTGTGTTGTCGTGTTTGTATTTGTTGCAGAATTTGTTATGAGCCCTCTCAAGGGTTCCGTAACCCAGCCACCCAGCGGAGGAAACTCATTTCAACTACTTGTATCATTTCATTTCATGACCATAAGTGATGGTAGGAATAATACAATGTTGACATTACAGCAAAGACGATAAGATTTTCTAACTACACCAGTTTACTCTTGCCAAAGGAGTTTGTCCCTTTAAGGATATTTTGTAAAGTAACAGAACAAAGTATTAAAATAAATGGGTGTTCAGCTTGATGGCAGTTTGAGATTTTGGACATAGGACCTAATTTCCTCGTGAGCCAGAGTGTTGGAGACGTGTGGAGATAATTTTTTAAATATTCCATCCAGTCCTCCATTGTGGCTTTTTGGTTTGTTGTGGCTTTTTGTTGTGTTGCAGCATTTGCATTTGTGTTGTCGTGTTTGTATTTGTTACAGCGTTTGTTATGAGCCCTCTTCCGGGTTCCGTAACCCAGCCACCCAGCGGAGGAAACTCATTTCCACCGCTTATATGATTTCATTCATTCATTACCCAAAGCTCATGACCATAAGTGATGGTAGGAATAATACAATCTTGACATTACAGCAAAGAAGATAAACATTTCTAACTACACCAGTTTACTCTTGCCAAAGGAGTTTGTCATCAAGCTGAACACCCATTTACTTTAATACTTTGTTCTATTACTTTACAAAATATCCTTAAAGGGGCAGTTTGAGATTTTGGACATAGGACCTCATTTCCTAGTGAGCCAGAGTGTTGGAGACGTGTGGAGACACTTTTTAAAATATTCCATCCAGTCCTTGTATTTGCAGAGGTCGCTGGTGCTAGGCTAGTGCATGTCTATGGCCATAGTTAGCCTGCCACTAAAAACAGTCTTTCTCACTCCACAAAACACCCGTTTAACTGAAGAAATGTATCTATCTATACATGAAATAATATTTAAAAGCTGATAATTCTAACGTAACAATGTGCAATATTAGTTTATGAAATGTAAATAGTTGTAAATAGTGCAATAATATATTTAGTAATTTTTAAATGTTCAAATTTACCTGTCTGGGGCTTAGTGGTTTAAGCCAGGCTATATAATGGGAGTTTTTTGTCACTGTGTTGGTTGCCTGTTGTCTGTCATGGGGACATGCTGTCAGATCTTCTCATGGTGTGTCCAATTAAAAAAAAAGGTGAAGAACTTAGTTTCTTTTCTTTGTTTTTTTTTTTTTTGGTTTTTTGACCCCTAGGGTGCTACGGCTTTCCTGGGCTAGTAAGAGGTCAGATTATATCTATTAGAAAGCTAGAAAGATTTTCTGCATTGCCACACAGACAATTTGACGCACAACCAGCTATGGGGAGGGCATCTGCTCCGGACGCCTCCTGGACATCTCCCTGGAGAGGTGTTCATGTCTCACCGATAGGAGGCCCCGGGGAAGACCCAGGACATGCTGGAGGGACTATGTCTCTTGGCTGGTCTAGGAACACCTTAGGACATCACCCCCGGAAGAGCTGGAGGAAGTGTGTGTCAAAAAGCGACCAAGCCCTGGATTAAGGCAAAGAAAATGGATGGATAGATGTATTATTCATTAATTTATTCTAAATGTTACTGTGACATTGTCTGGGCAAGTCCTTTTCCTAGTCTTAAAAAAGGAGGTATTTTACTTTACCTTTACTGTACTTAGAGGGGTACTAGCTGCTAATACATAACATATTTAGATCACTATGTTCCCCTTTATTGTTTTGAAAATGCTGTATTTGCTGAAAACAATGAATTCATGTGTTTTTAAGTTTCACTTTAGTTTTTTTATGCTGTGTCTCCCCTTGCGCTAAATTAGGGTCATAGGTTCGTCCAAAATAAATGTAAAGAAATGATGGCTCAGTTGAAAAAAACTTCACTTAAGTGCCTTTTTATTTACACCAGAGCCCAATGTGCAGAGTGCAATATTTACAGTGGAAATGATTAGGTAGAGTCCAAAAAAAAAAAATTTTACAATAATATTTACAGCAATAGCACTTACAGTGGCCAGCACCCACATAGTCAGGCCAAAAACAGACCGACCAAATGATTGGAGCTCCCCCCTTTTATACCCCTTAGCCCCTCCCTTGCACTGTAAACCCAAATTAGTAATCATTACTAAAACTGCGCGTGGTAAGTGATTGCACTGGGATGTCTAGTTTTTACAATATCAAAAACTAAACAAATCAAGCTCTGTTTACATAAAATCTTCTGTCCAAGATAACCCATTACTAAAGAACTTAAGTTTCTAAAACTAATGTTTACAAGTAATTAACCATTACTTGTGTATTACAGTAATCATTACTTATTTTTATCAGTATGTATTTCTAATATTTATGAGTATTTATTGAATATGTTTATTAATTATAATAATTAGATGCAAATTATACATCATATTATTTTTTTAATAACTGACATAAAATGACAATTTTTTTCTCACAAATTTATTGCAAAAATAGTGCAATAATAACATGCTTAAACCTGAATAAAGTGCAGTCTTCTGTTTGTTCCCTGTAACAGCATTTGCTTTTGTGTTTTACATTTCACAATTCAAACAAGGGGTTATAAGGGTTGTCAGCTGTCCATAACATTTCACCTCATGATGATTTTCAGGCAGCTGGGTGAAGATCTGGTGTTGGAAGAGAGACACCTTCAGATTTACTAACAAGATCCGAATGTCCATTTGGCGAAATGATTCATCACCATCCTAAAGAAAAACAAAAAAATTAATGCCAGAAACATAACCATTAGTGAATGAAATTATTGAACTACAACAGACTCAATAAGAATGACAAAACATAAATTGTATGAAATTCAACTGATAACTGATAAATGTTCAAACAAATATTTGAAAATCAATAATAATCTGACTTTAAGATAAATAATATTCATGGAATGGCTGAAGCTCGTAATGTATAGACTATTTGTCAGTTTTGGCATATTCAAATTATACAATAAATGTCACATTCTAAAAGTTTCACATTACAAACAAAATGTACACTTACAAAGCTAGATTTGAAGAATTCAGTGGGATTGTCTCCGAGTGAGTAAGGAAGCCCTCTTAGTGTGACTGTCCTTTTTTCAGTAGAATCCAGTGACTGTAAGACAGAAAATGGATACTGTATGATAAATTAAAAGAAATATACAGAGACGCAAACACTTTTGTAAATATACATTTAACCATTAACATGAACTATGTATTTTAATAAAAATGAATTATCTTTTTATCCATTTTAGATGAACTATGTTATGAACTTATGCTTTTACTGCACATGTATTTTTAACCGGGTTACAAAAGTTTTACCTGTATTTGCTGCAAAAGCTGTGCCAACTGTCACGTTGCCCCTCTTAGCTTTAAAACTTTCAAGAAAACGGGTAGTGTGGTTATCAAGGGCAGAATAAAATTCCTGGTGCAGGTCTTTTCCCACAGTCCTTTTGAATTCCAGACAAATCTAAAAAAAAAAAAAAAAAAAGAAATTAGTGTTCTGTAGTGTCTGAGGTAGTAACCTCTCTTATCACAGCTGAACTCAGTATTTACAGCTCCACAGCATGTTGAGTCACCTGTAAAACAGAAAATATGTTTTAGTGTTTAATTCCAACCAAAGCTTATATGCAATTTTGTGGTGATAATCTAAAAACTTGAACTCCAAACTCTCCATTTGCACCCACGGTTTTAGATTTTAGAACAATCATATAGCAAACAACGAAAACGAGTCTCGATTAAAAAAAAAAAAAAAAAAACACCAACTCTATACATTCATTCTAAAATTCGATTCGCGCGGCCTACAGGAGGAGACGCTCTTCTGTTTTAGTCCTGGTTTTAGACCTGGTTTAGTTCTGAGGCGCGGTGCACACGGTGTACGTGAGAAGACACGGCGCCCGTGAGGACTTCTATGGGTCCATGCATCGTTAAACCACCACCCGCCCGAGTTTGATTAAAACAGTATTTTTCGTCGCGTGATCTGCCCGAGCAGCGGTTTAGTCGCGGAGTTCGCCCTCCGTTCATCTCTACCGGCTCCCACAGCCTTAACTGTTAGCATTAGCTGTTCTCTGTTAGCGGCTAACAGATGATAACGAGCACAACGTGACCACAAGTTAACTTCACGTTAGCCTTATTTGGCTGCAAGCGTCAACCAATGTCTCCAAATATTCAGTCTCACGGGAACATAAACCATATTTATTCACTTACCATATGATGATAAAGCAGACTGACGCTGAATTGCAGCCAACAGTCCGAGCAGAAGTCAAATGTGGTTTGGTGCAGTTTGGGAGTGTTCATGTGCCAAGCCCCTCCCTTCACCGGTAAAAACATACAAGTGTGAGCCGTCTCCACTCAGAGCCATTAGTACAGCAAATACTTGTTTAAAATACAAAGTGGGAAAAAAACTACCTAGGCCGAACAAAACGCAAATTGAAAAACAGACTGGCTGAGCATAAACAGGCTATAAGGACATATAACCCCCTGTATCCTATGGCCGTGCATTACAAAGAAGCCAACCATGGCAGCTGTAAAAGCCTAAAAGTCTGTGCAATTGAACATATTAAAGAAACAATAAGAGGAGGAGATAGACCGAAAAAACTATTACAGAGAGAAACCTACTGGATCTACACTCTCAAGGCCACACAGTTTCCAGGACTCAATGGCGAGTTAGATTTCTCCCCCTTCCTTTAAAACTACAAGCTTTAAATGTGTAATCGATCCTTGTTCTATATCCCTGTCATCTTGAAATTATTTAAGACTAGCCCTTAACTATATTATACAAACTATAGCTGAAGCACTTTTGAGATATCGCACTATATATATATCCTTACATTATGTATGTTTTTATACTATTTTATACTATTTTCATATAATGTATCTATCTATGTATTGGTTGTTGGGATTTGCATCATTTATGTCTTGTATTATTGTATTTGAATTTGTTTAGCCTATAATTAAGGTTTGTTAGGCCTACATGTCCCATCATGCATCTAGGGGACTGTGGGCCAGCCCACTGTGAACATGTGACCTACACCTATTACTTTAAATCTGCACTGTGATAACCATCTCGAGTTTGCCCTGATGAAGGCCGAAGGGCCGAAACGCGTTGGCGTATTTTAACTTTATCTGCCATGTGGTATTAAAGGCTTTTGATTATTTCGTACTTTTGAGTGCCTCAGTTTTTTTCCCACTTTGTATTTGAGACTGGTCCCTACACTGAAGAGCACCAAAAGGACAATTCTGCACATTTTTTGCATATCCAAGTAGCACTCCTGCCTCCAAAGCCTTACTTGTTTAAAATAGTTTACAATTCACACTTTGTTTAGTAATGGTCCCGCCTTTTGCAAAATATTAAAAAGATTAGTAATATTAGCATGGCTTAATATGTAAAAGAAAATTTGGGTTTACAGTGTGGGCAAACCAATTAATGAAAAATAGGGTTTAAAGGAGTTTACATAAATAAAACTGTACTCGTGAACATAAACCAACTTGGAAATAAACATAATAAAAATGACTTAAAGGGCCCATCTCATGCAAAATAATTGCTTATTTGCAGGTTCGTCACTTTTTCAATTCAAATTATAATGCTACCCATGGGAATATGCAGTTGGCTCGTTGATCTAAATTTAAAGAAAAGTGTCATTAAACAGTTTTACTCAAGCTTGGGGACATAATCACCATAATATTGAAAAGCTGACTAATCGTTGGGAAGAAGATCTCCAATGCCACTATGAAGAACATAGTTGGAAGGACAGTATCCAGTCGAGTCATTCACTATTCCTCAACAACAAATAGAAAGAGACCCAATTTAAAATTTTACACAGGCAGCACAGAACACCAGTTTTTCTGAGCAGGATAGACCCTAGTAGTAGAGATGCGCGGTTTGCGGTTGCAACCGCGGGTCGGGCGGATGACGTGACGAAAAATTATATTTTAATTAAATTCGGGCGGGTGGCGGTTTAACTACTAAAAAAAAAAAAAGAAAAAAAAAAAAAGTTATTGTTAGTATTGTTACCTACATCTGAAAAGACGAGTCTCTGTCTATGCTTGTAGTATGAAGTGTACGTCATGTCCTTAATTAGCCCATTTGACCTCGTTTTTATGTTCTGAAGGTTCAGGTTGTGTCGGGTCATTGATGCCTAAGGTTTACGAGGCACATATTATATGCAGTTTATTTTATTATTTCTAATTTATTTCACTTGTTTGCCAACACGTAAGTGTCTATAGGGACAATTTTATTTAGTTATGCATATTTTTTCTTGCCTATTTCAATTGGAATATAAAGAGGGCATTGCCTGATTTCAATAAAGGTTCATCTGGATGAGATGATCTGTCTATTTTGTATCGATATCAGATATATTTTAAAACACGCAGACATTATAGCGTAGACTGCCACTCGGGGTATTTAAAACTTAAAGAAAGACCGATGGAGTGAGGCTATGACTTTGAAATAACATCGGGCAATGGCAGAATGTTCAGAATGTAACAACATCCAACACGAAGGCAAGAAGGATCAAAAATAGTCTAGTCGGAAAACGTTGTAAATTAATTAGCTGCGCAAGAAAACCAGGTAAGTCTGGGGTTGTTACGGACAATTAAGAATGCGAACATACACGCTGAGCAAATTTGGAATGAATGAGCTATAGAGTTTGCATTTTTATCGAGGCTCCTTAGTTTGTTTGCTGTATGATTGTTCTAAAATCTAAAATCAATCGGCGAATGGCGGGCGGGTGCGGTTTTGAAAACCTTCGGTGCAAAATGGACAGCAGGTGGATGATGAGTTTTGTGTCACGGTTGCGGATGAAAAAATAGCCCATCCGCGCATCTCTACCTAGTAGATCACCTTTATGTCTGGCAACAGATGGGACTTATTTACACTGTCAAAAAAATCTCCAAATTCTGGCAATTTATAACTAAAGAAATAAGCAGCATAGTGAAATTAAAACTAGTGAAGGATCCCGGTTGGTTTCTGCTGGGGCTGCCACCTGTAAACAAAGTGTCTGACAAAAGTAAATTAAAAATGTGTGGCTAAATGACTATTTCTGCCACAGAAGTGTGTTCTGTTTAACTGGATTCATGAGAAGCCACCAACTGTCACCCAGTGGTGTAAAGATATTTTTAGAGCATTACCCATGGAAAGCGTGAGTGCAAAATTGAAAGGTAATGATGATTTCTTTATGGAGTTGTGGCAGCCTCTTGCTTGCCCTGTGATCTCAGTATCATTATACAGAGAGGTACAGACTCAGTGTTGTGGCGAGCTCTTGGTTTGCTTGTTTGACCAGGTCATTGTGTCTTGCTTAAAGGTTGTATGGAGAATTTTTTTTTTTTAGAATTATAGAAATGCAGCAGCCTTGTAATTATGATGACCAAAAAAAACCCCAAAAAAACAATGAAATTCCATCAACTGTGGCTATGGTGGGGGAAGATAAACATCAGCCAATAGGTAACAAGGCTACCTCTTTATCTATTGGCTGTTGGGTTGTCAATCAAACTCCCTGTGTTTCTAGCGTCACAGATTTGCCGGCGCGCTGGGATTACGTGGTTTATATTCGCCTCTCACGCACTGATTCTGTTTACTCAACCAACACAGCGGTTCTTAGTGTCTTTTTTGAACTGTAGCTTCCTCTCTGTTTGCACAAAGTTTGTTGTAACGGTAGACAAGAATTCACGACCAGTTCGCTGCAAAAGAAAGTCTGTTTTTGACGTCGCTGAAAAAAGAAGAGAAGGGGAAGAGGAGCGAAGCGCGACATGTGAAAAAGGACAAACAGTCGCTGCATTTCTCTTTCCTTGGAAAATCTTCTATACAACCTTTAATTGGGTAATATTTATGTAATGAGGAAAACTCAAACATGTGCTCAAACAGCTCTTTGTTTTGTGTGTTGTGTTAAAATGTTGAAAACTGAATAAAACATGTTTTTAAAAAAATAGAAGAGCTAATAGAGCCTAATAGCTCGGTCGACTTTTTCTGCCACCGAGTTCCAAGTTCCGTCCCAGAAAAAGGGGTTTGAGTCGCGCGCGTCACTAGGCAACTTCCTTGGAAAACTAATTTGAAAAGACAATCGAACGCAGTGTCTGTTACCCCAGTTACAACTCCACCTTCAGATCAGCATCAAAACAAAATCGGCGTGCATCCCACTTTGAAGCTACCGCACATCACCTCAGGCAGTGTTGGGGAGTAACAGATTACATGTACCGGCGTACCGTAATCAGAATACAAATTATGAGTAACCCTATTCGGTTACAGTTACTGCTTCCATGAGTGGTAATTGGATTACAGTTACTTTGTTAGAATAAATGGATTATATGGTGGTATTTTCCTATATTCACATTTTGGGCTATATCCCACGTCTCCTTGAGTACTGCTCGGACAGTTCTCCTGTGCACCATGTGTGGACCGCACTTCCTCCTGTGCGCCTCTAAACCAGAACTAACACCAGGACTAAAACCAGGACTAAACCAGTCCAGGACTAAACTAAGACTAAAACTAGGTCTAAACTACATCTAAACCAGGACTAAAACCAGGATTAAACCAGTCCAGAACTAAACCAGGACTAAACTAAGACTAAAACTAGGTCTAAACTACATCTATCCAGGACTAAAACCAGGACTAAACCAGGACAAAAAAATCTTATGTTAAGATGTCCTGGTCTTTGCTTCTCTACAGCAAAAATTTGCTTATTCATGGAGACTTGGAAGAGAGCGAACAAGGATTTTCAGGATGTGGTTGCTACATTCATGTAGTTTTAAAAAGCATGACAATATCAAGTAATCCAAAGTATTCAGATTACGTTACTCACTTTAAGTAATTTAATGGATTCCGTTACAAACTACATTTTGGGGTGTGTAATCTGTAATCTGTAGGGGAATACATTTTAAAAGTAACCTTCCCAACACTGGCCTTAGGTTTGTCAAGTTGCTGTGTGCACTTTTGTATCATGTTTTTGTTTATTTATGGACGTTCGGCTTGTGGGATTGGCATTGTACAGAATCTTACACCAAACCGTGAGGAGGGTTCGAGAGGGCTGAGGAAAAAAACGCTAAAACGAAACATGCATGGATGACATCTAAAACCTCTTCAGGTATGTTTTTGATGAGGGAACATATAACATGGTAGAAAGCAAAAAAACAACAAAACAACGTAATATCTCCTCTTGAACTGCAAACCCAGCTGTGCACGTTTGCATATTGAAGCAAGAATCCAATTCGGTGTTACCTCAGCCGGTGCACTCGGCCCCAGATGGCTTCAATACATGAAACATTCAGTTCAAAGGTCAACACTTAGCAGGTAACTAGAATAAGTGAAAAGACTGACCCTGCCTGTGTTTAATCATTCAGATGGAAGAGCAAACCTGTCACGATGTGCTAAAACCACTATTTCCATTCGCTTCTGCTTCTGTTGTTGTTCCATTTTGGTTTCAAGCTTTGGAGTCCCAGATGACAGGTGTGAAGATGCTCTCAGGAGGGGCCTTTTTAGTTTCAATGAGGCACTTTAGCTCAAGGTTCAGCGAAAAGTTGAAACAAAGGGAATGATAAAAAGACGCGTGGCATAAAAGAAGCAAAGAAAAACTGAAAAATTTGACGATTGAAAGAAAACTCTTGCAATGGAAATGAGCTGCACTCCTAGTGTGTCATGAGAGAGTGACAGACAGGGGCGTAGCATCAAAGACTGGGTTCTGGGTACAAATGAGCTCGAGCCCCATTCACACACGCAGCTTCAACTGGGAATTTATCAGCATTTTTCCAGTGGAAGTTGGTTTAGATCAGGGGTCAGTTACCAGTGTGTATCACTGTGCCCATCGGCTCGGTCTTTAATTCTCGCTGATTAGAAGGGCAAGACGAAATGCCAAGCAAAAAAATTATCTAAATTTATTAGCACAGACTGCGCAAATAGCACAAATTGTGGGTGAGGGTCCAAAAAAGGGGTGCAGAGTGTTTAAGTGTAGCACAGTTTGCTTGGCTTATTTTAATTAACATTAAATGGAGATGAGGGAGCATTATGTAAAACACATTTTTTTTTAGCTTTCAGTCATGTTGGTGTTAGACTGATTCATCAGCCGGTTTCACTTCATAAAAACCGTATGACCTTGCAGTGTTAGAATTTGTTCGCTCAACGGTAGGCGGATACTTTTTATCTTTTAACCAACCGCTGCTATTTGGTCGTGATGTATGTATTGCGCTGCTAACGGGGCTAACTGGTATATTAAGCTTTTCCCAAATCCTTTAGGAAGAAGGACAATAATGTCTTTCCCCTTCACCAAACATTCACTTTGTTTCGGCTTTTAATCCTTGATCTCGGGAATTGTTGACAACACAGAATGTAAGGCTCTTCGCTGATTGGCTGGTGCTCGAACTCGCACTTCTGGTGTTTTTGCGAACCGTCTATTGTATTTTGATTCCTGACCTAGTCGCTGGAGAGAAATGAAATTGAGTGGCAGCCTGACTATGTTGTTCCCTCATTAAAAACATGCCTGAAGAGATTTTAGATGTCATCCATGCATGTTTGAATAATCTAGCAATCTCTCTATTCAAAACACCCTCACTGTTATCAGTACAATCCCGTACAAAGCTCCACCCACAAGCCTAAGTCATCCGTGCTCCCACATGGCTGTTTTCCATAAAAATGCCAAAGCATGAAAGAAAACTATACACAACAACTTCACAAACCTGATGCGATGTGTAGTAGCGTCATTGTGTTGGCTGATTGTGTTGTGATGGTGCTCTGAAGTGGGTATGACTTAGCACAGAGAGCAAATCAGACCGTCAAATACAAACTGAAATGTATTAAACATGTGAACACATTTTTGACAAATATAGCATTTTCAAAACAATAAAAAGGTAACAGCGATCTAAATATGCGACATGTTGGCAGTTAATGCCCCGTAGAAATTTAATAAATACTGGCTGGGGGTCTGTCTCCTGCTTTTTTCTATGGATATATCATTGCTCTGCCTGGAAAGTTCCACAGTATGACATTAAACAGCTCTACTTTACATTTATTCAATTACACATGGGTTCATAGTTAAAAAATACCTAGAAAAACAGACATTCTGACTGAGCAGGGTCGCCTTTCCACAAATCTCCCAAGTTTTCATTTACCTTTAAGCTGTTGCAAAGACGTGTTTTGTCACCTGTTATTTGGAACCACTCGTGCTAAAAGTCTGTGAAAGGGCACTTTTCCCTTCTGATCTGCGTAAGTGTGGTGCTTTGTGTAGCTAAGTGCTTCTAGTGGAGAGTGAGTGTGAGAGAAAGCAGTAAACAAATGCAGATGGAGCAGTTCCATATAATCTGTCTGACAAACACTGTTATTGTGTTGCATTATACTTTTGACTTCAGACCCAGATCTGTGAGCGCACACACTTTTCACACACATTTTCACACAACAAAAGGAGCGAGAGACTTCTTTAAAGCTCCTATATTCGTGTGAGCTGCCATGTTATAATGTTCTCATCAAAAACATACCTGGAGTTGTTTTGTTTTTTTGTTTTTTTTCCCCACTCACGTTTGAGTAACCACTTATTAGTTTGTCGACGTCTCCAAAGCTTAAAATGCTCTTGTAATGTCATGTAGTTGTAGTTTCCAAGTTAGCAGATACCTTTTTAGCGTATTTTTTGGACTATAAAGCATTGATCGAATCCGACCCGAGCCCGAAAGGCATTGAGATATTTGTCTCAGAACCCAACACAGTTAAAACCAGACTGTTTTCATAGGCCTAATGACACATAGGATATTGGTTGTGTGGCCTCTAACAGACACAGAGATGTAAAATACAAACTCGGTAGCATCTCCATATTATCCGAAGTAATTGTCCTCTGCAAATAATGACATCCAGTCCTCAAAACTACACTGTGAATCCAGTTTGAAGCATTAAAAGTAAAAAGGCAAGAGTAGTTCCTCATGTGCGTTTGTTTACATCCACACAGCGCACGGATTGAAGTGATGCTGCAGATTTGCGATAGTGATTCTACTTCCTGTGGACTTTATCGTCAATCTTTTATGCTTTACAAATATCTGAAGTATTGCACCACATTTCACAAATAATACTAACAGTTTTGTCTTGTATCTTAAACTGGAAGTGTAGTGCTCTGATCTTTTGAACACTTCTCAGTCTCAGAGCGAGTGGTTTTACTGTAGACAGGAAACAGCTGATGTGCTAATGTGTCCGAGCCCGACCCGAGCCCGAACACAATTTCTAAATATTTGTCTAGCCCAGGCGTCCACGATCCATTGGCAGATTGTCATGCCTGGCATTGCCTCCCTGTTTTCGTGAATGTGTATTACTCTGCGAGGCTCCTGACTACAGCAGCCATAATGCTCCGACAATCCATCAAGGGGTGCAGGTTCGGAGTTTACCAAAAGTTGTACTAAAACATTTTGGCAGATTTTGGAGCGCCTTTTATCACATAAAATCAGTTTGAGGTGAGTAAGCACAGCCAGAATCAATACATAAAGAGCACTGGATTATAAGGCGCACTGTCGATTTTTGAGAAAATTAAAAAGGATTTTAAGTGCCCCTTAGAGTCCAAAAATTATGGTACCTAAGCCTAAATATGCAGTTTTTGAGTTTGTGCGTTAAACATGTGTGAACGAAACAAAACACAACTCCAGGTCTGCTTGTGATGAGGAAACTACATTATTAGCCAGGCTGGCGTCATCTAATGCCTCCGCTCAATTTCATTTCTCTCCAGCGACTAGGTCAGAAATCAAAATGCACCTGAAGTGTAAGTGCGCACACCAGCCAATCAGCAAAGAGCCATCTATTCTTTATTGTCAACAATTCCCAAGATTGAGGATTTGAAACCGGAACAAAGAGAATGTTTGGTGAATTTCATCAAGAGGAAAGACGTTATTATCCTTCCTACGGGATTTGGGAAAAGCTTCCAGTTAGTCCCGTTAGCGGTGCATTACATATGTCACGACCGATTAGTTAAATGAAAAAAGTACCTGCCTGCCGTCGAGTGAACAAATTCTAACAGTGCGAGGTCAGACGGTTTCTACAAAGTGAAACCGGCTGATGAATCAGGCTACTACATTATAACATAGATCAGAAAATAGCGTAACGGGACAGGATCGGCGGCAGAAGGATTTTAACATCGGAATACTTTCATTACAGGTGCATCACAACTGCCTTTAGGCCAATAATATTTAATACAGATGACGGGCAACTAAAATAACTATCGTCACATTCAGTTTTAGTTGTTATATAGTGAGTTCTGTGGTCTAGCAATTGGTTTAAATAATCAGGTTCAACATTTGTGAATTTCCCTTTTGGATTTTCAAAAAATGAGCAGTACATTAGGCCTGTAAAACACCATACACACGGTTTAGTAGTGAAAAAAAGTGGATTTACTCTGAGTTCCTCTTGAAATACAGATGGGCCTGCTGCTGAAAGTCTTTTGCAGAGTTTCAGTTGTAGTAATTCTACCTTGTCAGTAAGAAAAGGAGATGTACACTGTTCAGAACTAGCTCCATTCTTCAAGCTCTTCTGGCCAAACACTGTAAATAAGCCCATTGTGGAGCTGCCAGTCCTAAGAGCACGTATTTATAATGACAGTGAAGTAGACAAAGAAAGAATACATCTGTCAATACTAACCTTCCCATTGTATCTGACCGGACTGGATCTTTTGACTCTGCGGGAGTGAAATGTAAAAGGAAGTACTGCTGGGTCATCAGAAAGCTCACAATTCCAGACTGGAGGCGACTTGAGACATAGCGAAATCCACAGTGACATTACACTCTCTGTAGCTGTACTTCTACAAAGAAATACTGCGATAAAGGGTGATACTGAAACTACTTTATGCCACTGACACAAAGCAAGAAAGTAAGTAATCCCTGTAAAGCAATTTTTAAATATACAGTGGTCCCTCCTTTATCGCTGGGGTTATGTTCTAAAAATAACTCGTGATAGGTGAAATCCGCAAAGTAGTCAGCGTTATATTTTCAATTATTATATTTGTTTTAAGGCTGTAAAACCCCTCACCACACACTTTATACACTTTTTTCACATAGGACAGCTACCCCTTTTTGCATCTTTCTTAAAACTTATTGCTGCTGTCGTCCTTTTGTTATTTTCCTCCTTTATGTAACGAACCGAAGATTCATTTGTTGAGTGATGGAGGCGTAAAGCGCAGAGTCCAGCACGAGTCCATTTTTGGAGACCTGCACTCGCGCAGAACAACACTGCATCTGCCTGTTAACCCGAGATTATATCAAACTTTTGCGCTGCCTACACCACGGACTGAACCAAGACAAAACCAGGACTAAACCAGGACTAACCTAGGACTAATTCCAGGACTGAAGAGGAGGACTAAACCAGGACTGAAACAGGACTCGGAGGTGACTGCAGAAGAAAGGACGGGCTCAGCTCCGCACCTCACGGTGCTTCGGTGTTCTCTATTAAGTCCAAGATTAGTCCTGGTGTAGACATGGTTTAGTCCTGCTTTAGTTCTGATGTAGTCCTGGTTTAGTCCTGACCTGCCCATGTGTAATCACAGCCCGCATACCCGTAAAAATCCAGAATGTTAAAACCAGCCCTTTTTCTGCAGCTATTTGCCCGTACCCATCGGGCACCCAACCCGGTGCAGGACTCAGCCACAGCCATGTAACTTCTACCTTTTTTCAGCGTGTCCAGAAGTTAAACTTTTTATGTGGTGGTTTGCATCTTCCTCTCCCTTTTGGGTGCGATGGCAGAAGCCTTTGTCAGTGTTTTGTTAAGACTGTGGGATTTGTTGCGGAGAAAACTTGTAAACATGCAGCACTTCAGAATCACACTGATAGAAATCCAACATTTATGTAAATTTGTCATCTGAACACATTCTGTACTGTACAGGAGACACGGCACGGAGAAGATTGATTGACAACGGTCTACAGTCCCTTAGCCAATCAGGACGCAGGGGGAGAAACAGAATGCCCATTCATACACTATATAAAAAAAATAAAAAATAAAAATAAAAAAAAACATGTAAAATTGCACTAAAAAAATCTGCAAAACAGTGAGACCGCGAAAAGTGAACCGCGACATAGCGAGGGATGTCTGTTCTGCAATAAACGATAATATTGAAACTACTTTATGCAACCGACACAAAGCAAGAAAGTAAGTAATCCCAGTTAACTTTTAAATATACAGTATCATTAAAACCCAAACTGCAAGTAAGGTCACACTTAAGCCATTTTATTATGTTTCATGTGTCTGACACGGAGAAAAACATGGAGGCTAACTGGAAAGCTGCTGTTGCTTTAACATACATGCATCATGAATTTCGGACTTCCGGTCATCGTGCAATACATACTAGGAAGGATTTTCCGAAAAAGTGAGCATCAAACCGCCATGTTTGTTTTCGCAGTGGGATGTGTCTATTGTCAAAGCTGATCTTTTCTAGTCTTTTGAACAATATTGCTTTTGTTTCTGGTTCTGATATTGTCATATTTTAGCTATGGGATTGGGACATCGTAATTGTGTGGTTGTTGGATGTCCTAACAGCAGATAACAGCTCGAGAAACGAGCTTCGGAAGTTTGCAAACTCCATAAATGCAAAAGGGAATCAGATGTGTGTGACTGGAAACCTCTGTTCAAACTGTTTCCCTTCCCAGTGGAACTGAAAAATAGTGAAAGACGAAGGCGATGGGCAGGATTGATCCACAGAAAGGACCAGAAAGGAAACCTTTGGCTGCCTAAGATTCATCCTGAGTTTGCAGCGAACATTTTGTATGTGGAGCTCCATCAAAGCAAAATGTAAAAAAACTTAAACAAATATGCTCAAAGCTGTGTGGATAGGGAAGACTTGCGGACACAGAAATGAGTCAGTCCTCACTCTGAGTCGCCATGCTCATCTTAAAATCCAGTGTTATGCTAAGTAACAACTGAATCTCGTCGTTGGTCCACGAAAACACTGTTTTTACACTCCCTCGGCTCAAAATCAGCTGCTGCAACTTCAGACTTCCTTGTTTTTACTGCTCTTGTGACGTCGGGACACCAATCTATCACGTGACTAGCATTTCAGGTGGTTTTGCGTTACTGTGTGGACAGGGAACGCTTTGATTGCGGATACAGAAAACACGTGTCTGGACGCAGATAATTTTCGATACGGTGATACGCAGATTTATTTCAATGTAAACGGTTTCTTAGTTGCTTCTAGAATTTAAAATCAAAATCTTACATATGGTTCCTTAAATCCACAGTAATACATTTAAAGAGGACACAACTTAGAAGAAAGGCTGCAGAGTATATGGCCAAATGGAAAATGTAGAGAACGCTACGCTGGAAAAAGATCATGTCAAAAACAAAAGGTCACATCCAGCGCTGTATGAGTCACCGAGGCTAAGCTAAGATCTGAGCTGAAGCCAGAAGTGCTAAAACCTGCTCTGTTCTCTCCTGTCCCTGAAATAACACATTAAATCATTGAGAGATAGTTACAATGTGCTAAAATCGGCCTGTCTACAATATTAAAAGGAAACTTCTCTCATATCACAGGTGTAGGAAGCCCGCCTGATGATGTTTGCGAAAAAAAGATACTAAATCGTGGCCTCAAATTACTGTTTCATTCCCACAATATGTCATTTGTTTGCACATTTTAGCCAATTCTTACACTTCTTTTCTTGTTCTGGTGTTTGTGGTGTGAATATATACTAGGCTATGTTTACACTGAAACAAATTACCGTATCACTGTATCGGAAAAGATCTGTGTCCAGACATGTTGTTTCTGTGTCCGCAAGCCTTCCTTATCCACACAGCTTTGAACATATTTGTTTATGTTCTACAGAAATGAAACTTAAAACCACATGGCTCATTTGCATAAACTAAGTGCTCAAAAAACAGCTTGCTCCTTGTGCACTGATGCGGTTCATCTTCTGTCAGACTCTGTGGAATATGAGTGTTCTTTCTGTGACGCAGGGGTCTGTCTGAAGTTGCAGCAGCCGATTTCGAGCCGAGGAAGATGGCAAGCGTGGACCGTGTACTAGAAAGTACACATACACATACACACTGTTTCCCGTTTGTCTCTGGTTTGTTTAAACTGTTTTCTGCAGTAGCGTCACATGACCGATGTCACAAGCCCAGTGAATCAGGAAGGCACAAATCACAGTGACGTGGTCCAATAAGGATGCAACTAGAGCTCCTACGTCAGCGTATCAACATTTTCAGGCATCCACACAGTGCTGGATCTAATGTGTACTCAGATGAATTCGTATGAGCTGGCTGCACCAGATCATTCCATCTCTGGATCCCTTTTAGTTAGTTAGTTAGTGTGGAAGAACACTACATCCACAACGAAAATGACTTGAAAACGTACTAGTGTGGACAGGGCCCAAATGTCCTGGTATACAACAGTATATCGTCACCATCGTCAACAGCTATCTTTGAGTTTTAACTTTTCAAAGTAATGTTTTTGATCCTCAGCATTCAGTGACTTAGAATAAAATGATGAAATGATGTTAAACCTACTTCAAAATAAGACGAGTTCTCTCATGACAGACATACACAACGCAACTGTCAACACAAACAAGTGGCCCGACTGACTTTTTGCCTACCAGCCACTGCACACTGGCTGGAGGTGGGCACCCGTTTGGTGGATGGTTGGTGATCAGGTCTCTCCCTTCTGCTCCGTCAGTCCTTGTGTGCTGTGGTATTTTTTGCACTTCCTTCACATATTTGGACATTTCAGTTTCCCTAGCAAGTTGTGTTTATTTGTGTGTGCATGTGTGTCTGTGTGTGTTGTATGGAGTGTGGTGAGTGCTCTATTTCCTAAAGTCTGGGCCTCTGCTGCGTGCGCCTGCAGCCCGCTAGCCCTGAGTATTTTAACATTTTTTAGTCTTTGCCCTCTTTGTGAGAGCTATTTTTAGCCCGAATAATATAAATAATAGTTAAATATAAAATAAATTATCTATTTTTTCATAAACTTGTGATTTTAAATAAATTATTCTTAAGTCTGTCTTTGACCATTCACTGCATCCTACCTGTATAATCAAACCTATAACTTACCCCTCGGTGACACAGATAACACACATGCATGGTGAACCATCCAGGATTTGAGCCTGTGTGTCACAGAATCTTTCAGAGTGCCATTAATGATTACAAAGCACAGTTTACACCATTAAATCTAACAGGAATAAGTAGACTTTTTAATTAGGGAGCCAATTTATTGTTAAACAAATGTTCAAGTTACATTGAATGTACTGAAAACATGGAAAATACTAAAATATTTCACAATAGAATAAATACATTTAGCAATCTTGGACCCTGACTCACTCATTTTCCACTATGAAATAAAACTAACCTTGCATCGCATGTATCGTCACATGTTGAGGGACTATTTTCTCATATATCAGTCCCCCGCTGCCAAACTTTCTATCAGGAAGTACAACTCACTGCTGCTGCTCAAACATAAATCCTTCAGAAGCAAGGTTGGTTTTACTTGGTAAAAAAAAAAGTTTGGTTTTACTAAAATGATTCTATCAACACAGACATTCACATGGACAGTCTGGTGTGTGGGTTTTTTCGGAAGGTTCCATGCGTGTCCTTAGAAAGAAGCACGAGAGATCCGAGAGAACAAGCCACTTTATTTCGTCATTTTCCATTGAGAGGATTCAAGTTGATTACCATGTACAACTGTCACCCCGGAACGACGCCTCTACTCCCCAACTCAAAATCAGGGGTAGCTTTATACTACATCTTGACAAAACATTAACTTGTTGAGTTAGCACATACAGAAAGAAAATGAACAATACTGCTGACCCAGTGCAGCTTATCATGGGTGGGACCATGCCACGGGGACCACATATGTCAGTTTTGCTGCTCCTTGCATCTCAAAGTCCAAAAACATATTCTTTATGCAAGAAAAACATGTTATGTAAACCTATAGATATCACACGTTTTCCACCCATGTCATTCTAAAGTCTATAATGTTAGGTGAATTAGCATGATCAGCATATAATTTCCCACAATTCCCCCTTTTGATTACATTAAACATGTAATCACCACCTAAAATAAGAGGAGCAAGATGCTACCTCCACATAATAAATCCCCCTATATGAACAAAATAAAACTTAAAAATTGTTTGTTAGCTTTAGCTCTTTTATAACATTTCCCAGATTCTTGTCAACACAATATACTTAGAAACTATAACAGATCACACAAAACAGACAAAAATTAGCATAATCAAAAATAAACATTGAAAATTAACTTTAAGAATTTCTCCAAAGCATATGGCCTATACTCTCCTTCTATGTTTTTCTCCCTCTCTTCTCCTCCTTCTCTTCTGGAGTCCTAAAGGTGGAATGTAGTCAGAGTTGTCTCTCAGGGTCTCTGGTTTCAGCAATGTCTGGACTGGTCGACTTTTCTCCATCTTCATCCAGAGTAGAACATGAGTGACATGCCAGTCACTGCCTCAGGTGGTTCTCCCATGACATCATGGTGTAGGATGGTAGCACATTGAAGTACACTGTCCATAGAGAAGAAGAAGTTCACTTTGTACTGGCCTGGGAAGGCTCCACTGCGACCAGGTGTCAAGCGTGGACATAGAACCAGCACAGGCATCTCCAGTCGAGGCGCTCAGATGGGCTCAGTGCAGTTGTTGAATCGTGTGTCCAAGGCAGAACTGTTGACAGAAGTTGAACATGCACTGAATCAGAGTCGTCTGCAGAGTGGAACCAGCAAACCACAATAGATCTCATGTGCAGAGCAGTCAGTCACCTGCTCTCCATGAAACAGCCAAATCTTGACAGGTGAGTGGTAACACTGGGAATGTCCCCTGACCGTGCACTCGTCAGGAGTGTATCCCCAGAGCTCGTAGTAGGAGAGGAACTCTCCAGATCACAGCTGTATAAAGTTGTCGTAGTACATGGACAGGAAGACTGGTAGAAGACAAGAACTCTGAGTAGAAGATGATCTCTACCCAGTTGTTGCAGAGACTAGTGCAGCACACTTAGTCAGGATGGGGTTAACAGCATTGTCCAGCACAGTATGTGTAGTGACCACAGGCAGGCCACGTCTCTGTGTAGCATGAATGTCTCTCCTCGTGATGGTGGAACCTTCTCGGACATGGATGAAGTTCATGTCAAGGATCTGATCCTTGAGCAAAGAGTCATAGAACTGCTGACCAGACTTGTCCTTCACAGTGAGCAGTGTCTCATTGCTGCTTGTAGATGGACTGACCCTTCAGTGACTCCACACTGAAGTCGTTGGTTTTAGCGAACATGATGAAAAAGACCACCAGAGTCACATCACTGCAGTGCAGCTTCTGTAGGTAGTTGAGGTGAAACAAACTCCAGGAAGATGTCAGCTCCTTTGTTGAAAAACTCGTAGCATGTGTCTTTCGTTTTGACTCTCTTCCTCCACTCGTCTCAGCATCTTCTCTGTTTCTATTATGTGGGTCAATGCAGACACTTGGCTTTGGACAGATTTGACTTTTTCTTCTAGTTCTCTTGTAGGGCCTCCAACAGATGTTAGCGCCAACTCTCCTCCAATCACTTTATGAGTTATTTTGGGAGGCCGCCATGTCACTGGATCGGATGGCATCATAGAAGTGGAGGGTGTTCTGAGTTTTGGGCTTTTGTTAGTGGCACTTTGATATGGTGGGGGAACGTCTTCTTCATCATCTGGGGATGGCATCCTTCATTTTCAGATGATATTTTTGTTGCATATCGTAATGTCTCCTCACATCTTGAATGGTATACAGATTTGCTTGGGCTCTCTTTGGGTCAGCTTCTTCTTCCAGCACCTTGCTGTTCCAGAAAGCCTTCAACTGGTTCAATGTAACAAACTGAGACATTGTGATACCTCTGGGACCTCTGTGTTATCAATTATAGTGTTATCTTTTTCAGCTGCTGTTGTTATCAATTGGTTATTGTTTTAATTTTTTGGATTGAGTCTTATTATTTTAGATGGTGAATCACTATTTTGGTTTTGCTCGAAATTTGTTCCGTGTTAAACTGGTCGATAATTGTTTTGGAATGACTTGTTTCCTTGAGATTCCTCTTCTTAGTTTTTGTTTTATGAGTTATTTTATTTCGCAGACGACCTGTGGCACTAAGGCTATTTTGATCTCGCTGGGCGGCTTCCACATCCTTAGTTGGATTTCTTAAGAGAAGAAGAAATGTATCTTAGATAATTTTGAAGTATTATTTTAGGAGCCAGCATTATCTTTTTATAGTTTTGTTTGAGATTCTTTAATTACAAATTATTTTAACAATTTTTTGATTGTTTTTGAAATAACAGTGTTATTTCGCAATCATTAATCAATTTTCTGTCTAACCATTTTATTTCAATGCAAGAGTATTAACCTCAAATATAATTTGGGACTAAGTCATGGGTCAACTTAAACATTTTAATTTCCCTTTTTATTTTAATTTTTCTAATAATTATTTTAGTGATAACCCTGTTTTAAATACTAGAGTTGGGACAAGCCAGAAACAGAATATGAACTTCAGAAAGAAAAAAACTTTTAACTATTATTGCAATTTTTTGTCAAGATACTCGGCATAAATTGATAATACACGTTGAACTATTTAAAGTGGACTTATAAGAGAATGCATAACTGTACGGATAATACTGAGATCAAAAATTAAAATGTGAGCGAAATTTAGGTTTGGAGAGGCAGAGTGGATCAAACCAGAACTAAACTAAGACTACTTCTGAAACAGAACTAGGCCAGGATCTAATTAGGACTAAAGCTGAACTAAACTAGAACTACCCCTGGACTAAAATTAAACTAAGGCTAGACCAGATTAAACCACACCTGGACGTGAACAGTGCTAAACTCAAACTAAATTTAGACTTAGAATGGAATAGAACCAAAACTAGACCAGAATAGGACCAAGTCCGGACCAAAGCTGGACCAAGTCAGGTGCAGACCAGGTCTAAACCAGATCTGAGCCTGAACCCAACCAAGTCCAAAACTGGTCCATGCAAGGCCCAAACAAAACTAAACCAAGACCAAATCAGGTCTGAAATATCGATACCATCTGCTCCTCCAAAACCAGAATTCACAACACCTAAATCTAAACATTATAAACAACGCAATTTTATTTTATAGATCAACATTAAGAGACGGTATTCAAACAAGTAAACTTATTTTGTATCATGTCAACTAAAAACAGGTTTAAGGTACAGGGATAAACACTAATATCAGGTCTATATAACAACCATAAGCGCCACAAGAGAATGTTGTATATGACTTTTTAACTAAACATCGCAATTTTAAACTGTACGGATTATAAATTTTAAGAATGTTTTCAAATTTTAACACAAAATGATCAGCTACATTTGGTAACCTTATAATCCAGGGCACATTCATCAATTTTTAATAACCTTCAACAGTTACGAATTGTTAACCATCAGCACCCGCTCAGCCCGACACCGTTGAGAAATGAAATGCTGTATTTAATCAAAAAATGCTCCGTTTACTGTATTATCACACGGATTTATTATTTCAACATGGAACAACAGGCCATTACCAAGCTTAAAGTCACAGCATTAATTGAATCAAGCCGACAAAGCTTTCAACAATTAACCACGCTGTTTCAGAAACTTCAGCAATAGCCCATCATTTTATTTAAACCATAAATAAGCATCTTCAATCAAGCAAATTGGCAAACTTACTCTTTACCATAAACACAATTGAACATGCTTAGTTAAATTTAAAACGGAGCACTTTTGAACAAATCTAAAGCAGATATACAATGCAGTTTAAGCAGTTTAAGCAACATCAGCATTTCACCTCCCACAGCGCGAACCAGCGTCAAAAAACCCCACAAACCCACTCCGCCATCAGCCGGACACCAGCACATACGCCCCCTGCACACGCGCCTCCCACCACCGCTCATCAACACGACACCAAACCGCTCCCGCAGATGAATTGAATTCACATACGAGGAGCCAGTATCGCATCGAAAAGCAGCGGCAAGTAACGCCCACAGGTGAGCGCAAGCCTTTAAAACACGGATTCGAGCTTTTGCTTTTTCTTTCTCCATGAAGCATAACATGCGATAATCAGTTTTCCATTAATTTTTTTAATTGATCACACAAAAGTCCCGAAAGTAAAACACAATTTCTAGTTTTTACATTTAGCCAATCTGACAGGAATTCTGAAACAACAAAGGTCGCTGTCATACCTTCTTTTGGGAACGCGTTCTTCGTGTCTTTACTTCCAGGATTTCGTGGGAGGCATCGTTTGCAGACATTACTCTGTCAAATCTCCGTCGGGGTCACCACTTGTGGGTTTTTTCTGAAGGTTCCATGCGTGTCCTTAGAAAGAAGCACGAGAGATCCGAGAGAACAAGCCACTTTATTTCGTCATTTTCCATTGAGAGGATTCAAGTTGATTACCATGTACAACTGTCACCCCGGAACGACGCCTCTACTCCCCAACTCAAAATCAGGGGTAGCTTTATACTACATCTTGACAAAACATTAACTTGTTGAGTTAGCACATACAGAAAGAAAATGAACAATACTGCTGACCCAGTGCAGCTTATCATGGGTGGGACCATGCCACGGGGACCACATATGTCAGTTTTGCTGCTCCTTGCATCTCAAAGTCCAAAAACATATTCTTTATGCAAGAAAAACATGTTATGTAAACCTATAGATATCACACGTTTTCCACCCATGTCATTCTAAAGTCTATAATGTTAGGTGAATTAGCATGATCAGCATATAATTTCCCACAGGTGTAATAATAGATTTGCTTCAGGTGTTTTGTGGAGTGGGTAAGACTGTTTTTAGTGGCAGGATAACTATGGCCATTGACATGCACTAGCCTAGCACCAGCGACCTCTGCAAAAATAAGGACTGGATGGAATATTTTAAAAAGTGTCTCCACATGTCTCCAACATGTCCTTTGTCCAAAATTCCAAACTGTCCCTTTAATCTAAGTTATTGGATGAAGGAAGCCTAAATTTCTCTTTGTGGATCTTTTTCAAACAATATTTAAGCGTAGTCAACACTGCATGTTCCGCGGCGTCCACAGGTGAATTACATGTGTATATTTGATCATATTATTTTGCGATCTTTTTAACCAACTTAGTTTAAGTATCATACTACCCATAAGTTATGCAATAAAGTGTGCAATGTCATCAGTGATTTTTGAATCTTTTTAACATTAGCTTAAATGTTTGCTTATTTTGCAGCATGGAAGGCCAAAATGTAAAAAGACAGATGCCAAAAAGGAGAACCCTTAACACCCAAAAAGACCAAGTTTTATGAACCACATCCCCACTCTCCAAAAGCATCTCAGGATGGTAAGTTATGTTCAGACACTAATGATACATGCAGTTACGTGCACACATGACCTGTATGATTCCATGAAAATGGAAAAGCTGGAAATAGAAAGATTAAAAAAGATACTTGGGAAGATTCTCCAAGGAGAGAAGAGATTTAAAGTCATACTTTGGAATATTAAAGCAAAACAGTATTTTGATGGAGACCTCTTTTAAATAGCTGTGAGGAGAGAAACTCCTTTAGGTCAGATAAGAGTCAGGTTTGTGGAGCTCATAGTAAGGACACACTTTTCAGTCCAATAGAAAACATCTACAAAGAAAAACAAAACAAACAAAAAACGTCTTTCTTTTTTGACTTAGTGACTAAAACACAGAAGAAGAAGAAGAAAATCTACAATCATCCTTCATCTTCTCAGCAACTGTCATCTTCCACACAGTCTCCTCTTCAGCAGCAGTCATAGAAAGCTCATACTGCTCTCCATAAACCATCTTCTCTCCGGTCTGCATCCTCCACCACTCTAACCCCCACCCCTACAGACTACATCCCCTCAGCTGTCTCCTGTCCACCCACTTCTGCTCCAGAGATCCTCTCGCCAGCGTCATGTTGCCAACTTCTAATTCTCAGCATCTTTACAGATGCCCCGGAATCATACGGATGGAATGAGCCACATCCTCTTCAGACAGGCAGAGAAAGTTTTGTCAGCGTGCTTTACATCCGTCTTGTTGTTGACCCAGCAGGGTACAGCAGTTCCTCTGAGTGTGCTGATACTTTACCCTTCGACAGCCCTAATGTGAAGTTAGGGTCAACTAAAGTCTGGAAACCATGCACAAAATGTGAGGCAGAAGTGGAAAGGTTGTTTTAATTACTAAATCAAATGAAATGTTAAACTATTGGGGTGACTGTGGTTCAGGTGATTAGAATACAGTTCTCTTCTGCTCATGCTCCTTTTGTGTCCTGTAGTGAGTGTGTGAGCAAAGTTATTAAGTTAAGTTATTTTCCACCACATGTGAGCATGAATGAATATTGCAACATAAAGCAATTAAATTACTCAATGGAATTTAACCTTTAACCTAATGTGTGTTTTATTTTCTGTTGCAGAAGGTGACCACATTGATGCATTGCGTTCCTGTGTGGATAAAACACACACTGAAGCAATTAGTCCAGTGATGAAACAGACTAAAGCAGTCCGACACAGGAAGTTTCCTAAAGGGAAAACAGTTCTCCAGAAATACAAAGTGGGTGTTAGCGTAAGTAAGTTCACTTTTTTAGTTTAGTTAGTTTTAGTTTAGTTTTGGTTAAAATATTGTCTTTATTTTACAGCTTACATCATGCCTTGTAGTGCTCAGAGTGGATGGACATTTGTTAAAAAGGCAAAAATAAAGAAAGCCCTGATCAACAAGTGTCGTTCTTGGACTGGTTCTTAGTAGGCCATTCATGATAATTACTATATTGAAGATATTATTCAATACATGAAAGCTGGAACATTATTTTGGAGCTCTGTATTTTTTGTACGCCCATTTTCTTTACAATAATGAGGACATTTGGGTTTTATTTGAGCTGTAGAGGGGTAAAAGTAACTTCTGTGGCTGATTATTGGTTCATTCTGCTTCTTATGTGTTGCCGCTCATTCCATTTTAATGTGACTGTGTATTTCAACATCTACTGGGATTATCCTGCTTTATTGTTTTTGTCAGTGGCATAAGTGGTATTTTCAGTATTATACTATTCTGCAGTATATCTCTGTAGCTATATATATTATGCTTCAAAATGTGTTAACATGACAGGCCTAGTTTGATTTGTGTTGTTTGGCACTGGTTCCTATACGCCCTGCCAAGTATTTTAATGTTAAAGTTCTTAAATAACATTTAAATTGTGCACACTAAAAGAGCATGTCTTTACTGTATTAAATAAAGGCATTTTTGGAAAAAGGATACATTTATTATTGTTTTCGATATTTGTATTGGGATGATCTTAATGCTTTTAAATGGCTCCATGGTTGACAAAAATGAGCAGCAGCAACAATTTTCTCACCTATGTCTTAGTTACTTCATCACGTAGATACTTTCATCAATCAGTAACACAGTTACTAACGCAATTACTTTGGGGAAAAAGTAACGGGTGACTATAATTAACTATAAATAACTAATTACTTTTTTGAAGGATCTTTCCCAACACTGGATGTAAGACGCTTGTCACATTACATCTGACCTACTGTCAGTCTTTACTTCGCACTAACAGGCCACCGACTCTAGATCACTGTGGTTTTATTCTGCTTGAGTGCTGACAGAACAGTAGCGTATATTTCGGCAACACTTATATGTACTGCTGAGCCTCTGTGCCTGCCTGTAGTGCACTACATTCATCAAGCTCACGAGGTCGTTGGACTTTTGCTGGACGGAGCATGTGCTTCGCGTTGCCAGAGAAGGGGCTGCACTGAGCAGGTTGAATAGGCTGTCAGAGACTTTTTTATTACTTACCACCCCCTTCCTCACATGTCCCACATTTATGAGTGAGGGACTTGCCAGCACCTCCCTTGCAGTGTATTTAAGGCCTGTAACACGTTTTGTCCTGATATCATGGTTGCAGGAGTGAAATAATACAGGGCGCAAGCAGAAGCACTTTACAAGCATGATCATGTGCGGCTGCACTGACAATTTTGATATCAAGTAGGGGGCCGCAATAATATAATTTTGCGGACCATAGTTTACCCCCAGATCACAACTTTGAGACCCCTGTTTTATGGTCAGCACGGTTGTCTTGGCACAGGAAACTGGGTCGTCATCCCAAACTGTTGTGCTTGTAAAATAAGAGATAAGTCTAAAGACCCCAGGGGGCAGTACACTGGAGTCAGACTCAGACTTATGTAAATAATGACCTTTTTATAAATGTTTGGTGTGCGAGGGTGACTTTTTATATATGATATATCAAGTCAAATTTATTTTGCAAATAAATTATTTATAATACAGATTTCTGGTCATCTGGCATCTCTATACATCTTTTACCCATCACACTTAGGTTGAATCCCATTACACCCCTTGGTCATACCACTTTCCCCTATCCCTCTGTTTTGTGTGTTCACGTGTAGGGGTGTCCCAGTTACCGTTAAGGCAGAGGGATAAGAGAAAGTGAAAGCCCTTTCAGGAGTGCAATTATCTATGTGCATAAATAGGTCCAGTCCCCACCCATATGTCATAGGCATAATTAAAAAATAAAACTCTGAAACAGCAAAAAATAAACTTTGCATGCTGCTTTCATGGTGAGGTGGAGGTGTGGAGAGGACGTGACATGATGTGGGTTCATGTGCGCAGAATCTAGCTGAAGGTGGGATCCATATAGCACAGATTGCATGGTGTGTACGGAGGGTTTGCTAAATTTGGAGTTTGCGTGGTGCACACCTCTGGTGGTCACTAGGAGTTCGCACTAGCTTAGGGAATGTAGGGAACATAATGTCTTATGTAGTCTTTCATAAATGAGGCCCCAGATCTTCTCAGAGGAGGCAGAGGAGAAGCCTTATAAGCAGCCCTCACACTGACATACAAAAGGTCAATCATTCTGGTCCCTGTTGAACAATCCACAAATTGAAAAAAGGAAGGCAAACAAGAGTCCAGTATCCTATGACTGAAATCCCCAATGATGAACATGAACACAGTCCATCCACGGTGCTTGTGACAATTTGGCTGTTGTTGTTTTTTTTTTGAAAATGTACCTATATACTGCATAGATCTGACAGAGAGTCTAAAAGAGGTGACATTGCCACATGTATCATCACATCTCAAATCACGCCTTATTGTTTCCAATGAGCCTGTTGTTAATTTTGAATGTCTTTATAATAATTAGGTATTTTTATAATAATTATTATTCTTCATCTAACTGTAGGAAATATTTACAGACTTCCTAATTCTCCAAAATCTGAATCAGCAAAAAATATTTAGTCCACTGTATCCTCCTTAAGAAATAATAATGAAGCTATTTTACAGGGTGATTTTAAAATCAAGTGGCTCAAGCTGTCTACTTTCTCTGAAAATAACATGTTCAGTAGTTTGCATTTCACACAATTTATTACAAAACCTACTAGAGTTACTGTAAATTCTAAATCCTGTTTAGACTCATCTTAACAGAATTAGTAAATCTAGAATTCTACCAGATTGCTTTAATGATTGTGTAAATCAGCGATTTACTGCACCTAGAAAATGACTTAAATGTAAACATTGGATGACTTACAACAGGGCTCTCTAATTCATGGCCTGGGGAACAACTTGATTTCAGAGTTTATTGTCAGTGCGGACGAAGCCCCTGCAGATTTATAACAGCAGATTTGCACACCTTACACCCCAAACTCAACTTTCATCAGTTGTGAAGCTATGAGTCCAGGTGGACCTGTTTATGCCTTGTTTTAAAATGTACAGTGCACATAAGACGCCACTGAAGAACCAAAACAACTCACACTTGCCTGTGCTTGTACATGGGCTTCTGCTTGCACCGCACCATTTCGCTCCTGCAGCCATGAGATCAGGGCCCCTTCTTTGGGCTAATTGGCTGGCAACGCGAAGACCATGCTCCGTCCAGCAAAAATCCAGCATGTTATCAAATCTCATTTTATTTTTATATATTGTAATTGCAAATACTACATTTATACTACATTGCTCCATTCATTATGCTCCCTCGTGAGCATAATGAATGGAGCGCACTGCGGGGCAGGCACAGATGCACATATGGCGTGTTTTCGTGTGCCATCAAGCCAGTCAAACTGATAATATGAACCAAAACTCCACCAAAATCCTCCTACTTGTTGGTTCTGGTAAGCGCTATTCACAAATGTGGTAATAAATATATTTATTGTGGTGCTGTGCGTAAAGTTCTCCATAGTCCTCCTCCTCCGTCCATGTGACCGTGCAGAAGCATAAATTTATTTATCAAAACAAAGAGCACGTGCTTTATGAGCTGCCTTTGATATACTAGTGGAGCTGTTAAGGACCAAAATAGTTCACTTTTATGATACAAGCATGAAACTTTGACAGATTAGTAACACCCCAGTCTAATTTGCTTAGTTACCCATTTTGTAATGTTGAACAACTATTTTTTTCTAAACTCCAAAGCTTTAAGGAGGTCACGTGACCATTTTCCTTGAGAATGTAAGGGCTATGTGGGTTCCCTGTGGTTGAAATCCAAGTTAATAAAATATTTTATCTTTCAAAGTCATATTTATTGGGTTTTTGATAACAAAAAGCATTTAACCATCTCTGAAGACCTGTAAGTGCCATATCATATTTCATAATGATAATTAAATGCTGTATGGAAGCAACACTTAACCCCAAACAATGGCAAGAACTGCCATTGAACTGCCAGCGATCAGATACCAAGCGGGAATCATGTACTGGCCAAAGGAGGAGATACAGACCACAGATGCTAAGACATGAAAGCTCCTGACCATGTATGGAGGGTTCCATCCCAAATCCAGCACCCTGAGACTGTACGCAGGCCGGAAGGAAGGAGCCAGAGGACTAGTGAGTGTGGGAACCACTGTCCAGGATGAAACATCCAAGCTCCTTGAGTACATCAAGGACAAGGCCCTGACAGATGAGGTGCTCAGAGAATGTCTCAGACAGTGGGGTCCGAAGGAAGAGGTGCTGGAGGGACCATCATGGCAGGACAAACCCCTACATGGGGCAAACCACCGGAACATATCAGAAGTGGCTGATATCAAGAAATCCTACCAATAGCTTGAGAGGGCTGGTCTGAAGCACAGCACAGAGGCACTGATCCTGGCTGTTCAGGAGCAGGTCCTGGGCACTCGAGCAATAAAGGCCCAGATCTACCACACCAGACAAGACCCACGGTGTAGACTGTGCAAAGAGGCTCCTGAGACAGTCCAGCACATAACTGCGGGGTGTAAGATGCTGGCAGGAAAAGCAAACATGGAGCGACATAACCAAGTGGCGGGCATAGTGTACAGAAACATCTGTGCAGAGTACAGGCTGGAGACCACAGAATCAAGGTGGGAAACACCTCCAAAGGTTGTGGAGAATGACCGAGCCAAGATCCTGTGGGACTTCCAGATACAGACTGACAGAATGGTGATGGCGAACCAACCAGACATAGTGGTGGTGGATAAGAAACAGAGCAGAGCCGTGGTGGTTGACATCGCAATACCAAGCGATGGTAATATCAGGAAAAAGGAACACGAGAAGCTAGAGAAATACCAGGGGCTCAAGGAAGAGCTGGAGAGAGCCTGGAAAGTAAAGGCATCAGTGGTGCCTGTGGTGATCGGACACTCGGGGCTGTAACCCCCAAACTGGAAGAGGCTACAACAGATACTGGGAAAAACAAGGGACATCTCAGTTCAGAGAAGTGCAGTACTGGGAACAGCAAAGATACTGCGCAGAACTCTCAGGCTCCCAGGCCTCTGGTAGACGACCCGAGCTGAATGAGGGTGAGAGACCAACCACCGTGGAAGGTGAGAAACACATTTTTATCATTTTTTTTTTTTTTTTTTTTTTTTGTGAGTATTTGAGTTGAAGTGAAAAAGAAAGAGCGCAAACAGTTAAAGACCTATTCTGCAATATGGACTTTTCAGAGTTTTTAAAATACTACGTACTTTTTCTCACTATTTACTCACCTGAAGTTATATTTGGAGTGATTCGTGCATGTTTGAGTTTTCTTTAATCTCTTATTTTCAAGATGCTATTTTGCCGATCATTGATCTGTGTTTACTTCAATCTTCAGTTTGATTTTCTCAATCAATGATACACGTTTGGTCCAAATGTAAAGAAATCCTCTGCTCTAGTGTGATGTGCAGAGGAGGAGGGGCCACAGCCCGCGGCGCTTTGTTGTCGTGACATTTACGGCAACGTCCGCTTCCACTGGACACTACAGTTTTCTAACAGTGAAGTCTGCGGGGGGGTGGACTGTGTTCACGTTTTACAAATATCAATGAATAAAAATAGTTAATTAATAACACCAATATGAAGACAATTTACAATCACAGTTATGGCCAGATTCAGGACTATTCAAATGTCAGTGTTATCCCAGGCACGTTTCTGATGATGCAACAACATTATAACTTTGCTAGAACTTGGGTTGGGTAATAAAGTTTGGGGGTATTTGAAGTACATGACCAGTGGCCTGTGCTACACCACCAGGAGAGACACAGATTCTGCTGTAGAATAAATCGTAATAATCCAAGAGTAAAAGAGAAAAGACACGAGGCTGAAGTTCTGACGCAGGAGAAGTTTATTTCCATGAGCACAGGACTCGACACATTGTGACAGAAGCAGCAGTAGCTCATATTTCCTCATTCAAACCACAGACTGTATAAAGAAGTGCACTAAGAGAGTGTGACGCCACCCACAGCGTTCAGCTCCAGTCAAATGAAGCTCACCGAGGCTTGCAGTTATAGGGGTGAGTTTGGAGCAGGTTAAGATTAGGAATTTATTTACAGGCAAAATAGCAAAATAAAAACTCCATGATCATGTAGAGATGGTTTTAAGACCAAAAGAACAAGGCTCACAGCAGCAGTAACACAGAGAGGAGGGACAGTTTTTCAATCTAAAATCAACTGGAGTCAGAGTCGATGGAGCCGGAAATGCGCCCATGTTCACTTCCTGTTTGTCCATTTATGTCCATTTATATATATATCATGGATCTATTCAAATAACTGGATAGGGTATTGCTCCTTGTAGCTGCCTCCAGTTGACGTAGTGACACTCACTGGAACTTCAGTGGAAAAAAATCCTCTGGGCTGAGAGAGAATTTTACTCATAGAGGCAAAGTAATCACAAACTGCTCGTGTTCGGCTGACAGGGACCTACACCTTTCAAAAATGTCAGATTTGTTGGTGAGTTTTACTTATATTTAGATCATAAACTTTTTCTCAGTCCAAAACCCTTCAGTTGTCTTAAAAAACGTTTTATAATCGTTGGCTCCGGCTCCGCTCTAGCTCCTCTCACTCTGATTGGTCAAAGCGATCATGTGATACACGAGCCCGCACTCCGTGCGCTCACGTGCATTGGCGTGTGCCCGCGGGAGAAAAGACACTACTGCACATGCTCAGTCGGCCCACAGCCACCGGAAGTACCTCACCGGGCTAAAGGAGAATCTGGAATCACGCACCATTGAGCTCGACCCATTGACTTGAATGGGCGGCCATTTTGAAAACCCCGGGGCTTGATATATATACACAGTCTATGATTCAAAGTAAGTCTTTATTTCTATAGCGCTTTTCACAGACATGTCACAAAGTCGCTTTACAGAACATTTATAAATTCATTCTTCTTTTTCTCCACACCCGGTGATGGTAAAATACTATTGTAGCCACAGCTGCCCTGGGACAGACTTACTGCCATGCCAATCGGCGCCGTCGGTCCCTCCGACCACCACCATCACTCACACACACACCACTTTCATACTAGGCAATGTGGGTGAACTGTCTTGCCTAAGGACACAACAGTTTTTGTGAGTAGCGCCCCCCTGTGGCTCCTGATTGAGACAGACAACGTGCACTGACAGATAAGTGAAGGGACGTTTGAATCGCCCTCTATGTGTGCATGTGTGTGTGTGTGTGTGTGTGTGTGTGTTGACGGCTACTAGTTCTACTTCGTTGTTCACAAAATCTGTGAAATAAAAGTCTCAAAACGAGGAAGGTTTGAGGCTGAATGTTTATTCATATTTGATCAGCGAATGAAGCTGGAGCTTTAGGCCGGAGCCAGATTCACTGGTGGCCCTCAGACCTGGTCCTTTTGGGAGAGCTCCGAGAAGTCAGGTTAATCCGGTCCTCCTGAGCTCTCTTTCCTGTGGATACAGGCTGATGATGGGGCCCCTGGAGAGCTCGGTGGCCCTGGTGCCGTGGGGAATCTGGTGCCGTTGTTGAGCCTGTCGCCATTGTTGATCTCGGTGGCCCTGGTGGAAGTGGGGAATCTGGTGCCGTTGTTGAGCCTGTCGCCATTGTTGATCTCGGTGGCCCCGGTGGCCGTGGGGAATCTGGTGCCGTTGTTGAGCCTGTCGCCATTGTTGAGCTCGGTGGCCCTGGTGGGTGCTGGTCTTGGGGCTGGTATTGTTTCTGGTCTTGGGACTGGAGCTCCTGTGTTTTTTGCTCACAGATGTCTGCTCCCCGCGTTTGCGTTTTAGCCCAGAAGTTAGTCCTTGTGAGGGCCGGTGGCCCTGGAGAGTCTGTTGGCGTTGATGAGCTCGGTGGCCCTGGTAGGTGTTGGTTTTGCGGCTGGTCTTGGGACTGGAGCTCCTGTGTTTTTTGCTCACAGATGCCTGCTGCTCGCATTTGCGTTTTAGCCCAGAAGTTTGTCCTCTTGAGGCCACCATAGTGGGAGGAGCCTTAGAGGGCGGGGCGGGGTCTTGAGCACTTTGACTCACTTTGGACAGAAGCCAGTGGCTCTGCATCACACTGAAAGACAAGACACAAACACAGTTAGTGATTTAAAGGAGAAATGCTGCCCCTGTGTCTGTGTACACTGGTGTATGTAGTATGTAGTATGTAGTATGTAGTATGTAGTATGTAGTATTTCTGTGGTGTAAAGTGCTTTGAGCACCTGGAAGATAAAAATATGACCATTTAATAGTCTTTACGCCACTGCTGCTCAGGTTTTGGAGGTAATGCATGTCTCCTCTCTTCTTTCTGCAGTGTGAGGTTTGAAACAGACATCTTCTGGTTGGTGGGCGACCACTCAACCTACTGCACCGCTGCCTCCACCCTTCTAAAGTTCTTCTGCTCATTCGTTTCCATTGACATATAGTGACGTGTGTGTGAGGGGACAGTGGGTACTCACTAGGTGCCGCTGAGGTGGCTCATGGTGAGGAAGGGGTGCTCGAGCACCTCCTTGGGGCTGATCCTCGTCTCTGGGTTGAGGTCCAGCATACGTATGAGCAGGTTGACAAAGACGGCCCGGTCGTGCTTCTCTGTGGGGGTACAGGAGGCCAGAGGGCCCCGGGGGTCTCTCTGAAACACACACACACACACAAAGGGTCACATCTGCACCTGTGGCTCTACTTTACAATGTCACAATCACAAGTGTGACATCAACTGCCCCAACCGTATGTGAGGTGAATCTATCAACACAACTGTGGCTGGAGGTGGGGATGTGCCTTGCTCAGGAGCACTACAACACTAGTGTGAAGCAGCAGCACTTGAGTCGGTGGCCAACACCTCTTTTGTTTTTCAAAACCCTAACACACGACTTTGAGACAGTTTAGGACTCAACCTGTGCCCTGAGTAAAAATGAGGTGTGCTCTCACCTGGTGGATGTTCTCCAGACGTGTGACCCTGCGAGTGGACAACAAACCACTCTGAAGCAAGAGCACACAATTACATACATATATATACATATCACACACACACACACACACACAGAGTGATGACACGTATAGCAGTGAACAGAAGGAGCTGGACGTACCTTATATGTCCACTTGTCTCTGTCCTGGGAGCGGCTGTAGAACATTTTGGTCCGGAGACCCTGGTCCAGACAGGACTTGTGAGGGTGTCCCACAGTCTCCACAATGAGCCTCATCATGTCCTGCTTGTCTCCAGGCTGAAACAGAGGAACTCCCAAGAACATCTCAGCAGCAATGCAGCCCACGGACCACATGTCTATGGCCTCATTGACGGGGGCCAGGAGGAGGCTCTCTGGAGCTCTGCACACACACATTATTGACAAATGAACAAATGATTTCAAACCACAGTTTAAAACATACAGGAGTATGCTACTACATTATAGGATTTATTCTGAACTGTGTACTGTCGTACTGTCGTACCTGTACAGCAGAGTCTGTCTCTCCTTTGTCAGATCGGCCTCTCTCACTAAACACGCCAGGCCAAAGTCAATGATTTTGATGGACAGCGGCTTCTCCACGTGTTCCTCCATCATGATGTTCTCTGGTTTCAGATCAGTGTGCATGATGCCCTCACGCTGAAGGAACAGGAGAGCTCGGGCCATCTGCAAACACACGTTACACACAGGACACGTTAGTACAATATCACGCTTGATAACACGCTTGATTATTTTGTCAAAGTGTGCTGCAGGGGCGTGTGTCTGTACCTGCCAGATGATCGGGCGAATCTCCATGAGGCTCAGACTCTTATAGGGCCTCTGGCTGAGAAACTGGGCCAGGCTGATGTCCAGCTTCTCAAACTCGTGGAAGAATCTTCCAGAAGACTGAAAGGAGCCGAGCCAGTGCACCATGTGGACGTGGTGTGCGCCGTGTGCAGAGAGGACCTGGAGGATCTTCAGCTGTGGGGACAAAATATCAGTCATTCACAAGCTACACTTAAAGGAGATGTCTTATGTCCCTTTAACCTGTTGTTGTGTTTCTCTCAACATCAACTGTCAGTCTACACCTATCTCTTGTCCCCGCCCATAATAATGTTTGTGTGACGTTTCAAGATAGACAAAACTAATGTGTTATTTTAAAATGTATTGTACTTAAAACAGTTCCTCTAAAAATCCACTCTCACCAGGTGTTTGTGAGAATTTTGTGTTGTAAACACACGCCAAAATCAGATCTATTCACTGGGTTATCTGATTCTGAGTGATCTGATTCTGAGTGATCACATTTGTACTGGCCATGTGAGTGTGCCCTCATGTAGATGTGAGAAGAACCTGTGCAAACTGACCTCTTGAAAACATGCTCTCAGGGCACATTTGCCTTTCAGGATCTTGAGCGCCACCGTCCGGTTGGTGGTGCGATTGTGACAGAGAGCGACGTCTCCGTACACCCCTGAGCCCAGCAGACTCTGCAGCTCGTACACGGTGGAGCTCGTCTCGATCAGGTCTCCAGACTTCAGTGTGGACGCCATTATATGTGGAGGGTTACAACTGTGTGCAAGTACAAATACTGACACAGGACACAAGTACAAGCACAGGTAGTAAACCAGTCGGAGGTGTGTACAAGTGCAAGTACAGGTGTTGTAAAGGTAGTTGTACAGGTACAGGTATCCTAAGTGCAGGAGTACAAGTACAAGTATCTAGAAACAGGAGCTGTGTTAATGTGTCTTCACTCTTCAGAGAAACAAATACAAGTGAGTGGAGAACGCTGAGAACCAAGCTTATAGAAGAGTTCATAGAACATTTACCACGGCAACCGGCTGCGCCTCTCTCTGATTGGCTGCTGGGGATTTGCTCACATGACAACGGAATGTTCTAAAGCTATGTTATGTTTTAAATAAATAAATAAATAAATAAATGTATGTATATATATATATATATATATATATATATATAATGTCCAATCACTGAAGCTCATTGTCTGCATTTTGCAGATATTGTACAATCTTAAATGTCTTTTAAATTTCTTTCTTTATTTCTGTCTGTTCACAGTATTTATCCTTTGCGTACATATTGTCTGTAGCCTTTCACTGTGCTATGAAAAAACAATATAAGATTATACTACTTATTTTCCTGTACCACACATATGATTCTAAATGAGACATAAGACAGGATACTTTTACATTATACTTAATTATTGACTTTCTCTCATAGTTTGAGTTATCACATGAGATTCAATTAAACTTTTTTTTTTTTTCCTGCACATTTTTGATTGAAAATGTACTTTAAAAAGGTGCATTGTGTAACTCTTCTGGTGGAGGGTTCATCAAATGGAGATGTCATTGTTTTTTCTGGAATGTTTCAGTGTTAAATCTTTCTATCATAAAAACCAAACCAGACCAAGTTACAGGTCAGATGTGTGGAGAGTCGCCTCCGCTCACAGTCAGAATGTTTGTCATTCCAGGAATTTTTGAGCTGTAAAACCACATGTAATTGAATACATGTGAAGTAGAGTTTAATGACATACTGCGGAACATAATGACATCTTCATAGAAACAAGCAGGTGTCAGACCCCTGACCAAAAAGTTACATAGTGTACCTTTATGTTTTATGCTGCATTGTCCAGTTGTAGTTCAATCTTAAATGTTTTCTTTTAATCTCTCTCTGTTTCTGCCTCGTCACATTATCTCTCTGTTATTCACCACATAGACTGGAGTCTTTAACTTCTTGGGTTCTTTTTAAAGACAATACAATAAAGTGTATTTACCTTGTTGACATGTTTCGGCTGCTGCTGCAAACCATCTTCAGATGTGTCACCGGTGTTGGTGTTGACATGTTGTATATATCAGCTGTTGTTACTTCCTGTAGGCGTGGTCAGTCTGATGGACCTGCAGGTCGCTCAGACTGACCACGCCTCCCGTCGCCCGGTGTTTTCTGGAGGAGGGTGTTCCAGGTGTGTGAAAGGAGAAACGCGCCGTCATCACGGTTAATGCTGTCCGTGCCTCGTTTCCTGATTTCAGTGTCCTCCTTGATCCAGCGTTTGAATTAGTTGTTTTCCGATCCAATGACCCGAGCCCCGTCCCAGTCCAGAATGTGGTTGTTCCTTTTACAGTGTCTGATATGGTGGATTTTAGGTTTTCCTGTTCTGCTTTATCTTTTTGTGTTCTGGTGAATCTCCCTGCTGTTTCCTTTCAAGGTAAACACACTTTACTGCATTGTCTTTAAAAAGAATCCAAGAAGTTAAAGTATATAAGAAGACAAAATGAACATCTTTGGCGGCACGGTGGCTGACTGGCTAGCACTCATGCCTCACAGCAAGAAGGTTCTTGGGTCGCCCGGGCCTTTCTGTGTGGAGTTTGCATGTTTCTCCCCGTGTCTGGATGGGTTTCCTCCGGGTGCTCCGGTTTCCCCCATCAACCCAAAACATGCTGCATAGGTCTCCAGAACAGTTGATAGTCAAGGTCAGTTAAATACAATCAATTCAGTCATTGTGTCCTTAGGCAAGACACTTCACCCACATTGCCTAGTATGAAAGTGGTGTGTGCGTGAGTGATGGTGGTGGTCGGAGGGACCGATGGCGCCGAGTGGCATGGCAGCCGCGCTTCTGTCAGTCTGTCCCAGAGCAGCTGTGGCTACAATAGTATCTTACCATCACCAGGGTATAGAGTGAATGAATAATGCTGTATGAATGAATAATGCTGAATGAATAATGCTGAATAAAGTGTAAAGCGTCTTTGGGGACAGAAATGTCTGTGGAAGCTCTATATAAATAAAGACTTACTTACTTAACAGACTGGAGCCTTTTACTGGTGCGATAAATAACCAATATAAGATTCCTGCTTATTTCCCAGTACCACACATGAGTCTGGGGTTACTCATATCTGCAGAAGTGGAAGCATTAGTAATAATGTGTGATCATTTAACATTATTTTTTTCAAAAAAGGCAGTTTACGCAGTATTTTCTCTACCAGCCTCGTTTCCATGTCAGCCATTTTGTGACATGCGCAGTACTCGGCTCCAGGGTCGACTTGGGCTTGGTTCCATATCCAGAAATTGTTACAGTTCTGCCTTTTTGTTTACTTGTTTTCCCCAGTCCAGTTCCATTTCTCAGTCTGTTCCGGTCCTCCTTTTGCCACCTCCCTTCTTTTCCTGCAGCTGCCTCTCATTCTGTAAGCAGCCCAGGCCCAGTCTACATATACTCCCTCTGCTCCCTCAATCTTTGCCAGATTGTCAACCTGTAAAGACAGACACTCGAGCTCCTGAAAACCTGAAATCTGAAAACTAGTAATGTTACGAGATGTGCCGAAGGTTCGAAGCCTGTGTAATGAAGGGGGGTGTTCCCACGAAGCATGTCTCGAGGCTTGTTTCATTTGGGGGAGGAGCCAAAAATGATGACATCCGAAGCCTCGCTGCCAGCTCTACCACGTGACTGCTTCAGGAAGGGGTTCGCAGATTTGGCGCAATTCGAAACAGCGGCAAGTGAAACGCAACGGATTCCACCAAAACATTTTGTGGTTTTGGGTTATTGCGAGTTTGGTACATTCTATTTGAGATTTTTATTTATTTATTTATATATTTTTTAAATCAGGAGAAATTCTTTGTAAAAAAGAAATCGTCTGAGTCCAAATACTGTGGAGAAATTGATATTTTTAAATAAAAATGAATAAAATGACCCTATTTTGCCGTCCTTACTGTGGCATAAGCCCAGATGTAAAGTAGTAACACAAACACAGTCACATTACATCCTGATCTCCAATTTGTTCTACTTTTTCTTTTAACCCAAACTTTATATCATGAACACAGACTCCAGGTTAATACATTCACACTTTATGTTGAAATCACAAACATTCATATATTTAATCGTTCATTTATTCAGTATAAATCTTTCCATCAGAACCTCGATGACCGTGTTGATTGTTCTATTTTCACTCTGCCTGTTATACATTTTTTGGGACACTTGATGGCTCAGGGGAACAAATGACGCACCTTGAAGCATCAGCTCAAGAGTCGAGCAAATGGCTGGAACGCTTCAGTGCTTCATGGGGCTTCATCTCAACATCACTACTGAAAACCCTGTATTCCCTGAATCTGATCTGTTTGCGACTTCTGCAATTCTGTGTTGTTGTCCCTGTTCCTGAGTTTACTCCCAGTGTGTTTTGTTACTAGTGTATTTCCCAGTCTTGGAAGATATTTTCGTTCACATTTAATATCATATATTCCTCTGTTATATTTTCAGTCTGAGTTGTCCTTATAAACATTTCCTGTTATAGGACACTTTCAGTTATTTAAATAAGACTTTGTTTGCCTGAGTTCTTGTGTTGCATTTGAGTCCAATTTACCGGCGTGATAGAAATGTTGGTCCTAGGGATGTTAATAATCTGGCAAAGTTTCATGATTGTACCATAAAAGTGAACAATTGGGCACTTTTTTTTTGTCCTTAACAGCTCCACTAATACAGAGGGGTATAAGAAGAAAACAAAAGTGAAACTTAAGTGCGTGTATGTCCACGTAAGGGTCTACTGTACACTCTAGTTTATTTGCTTGCACATTTGTATGGAATTATAACTGAACATCATATAGTAAACTACTCTGTTTTAAAATAAAAATGAACATACTAATTATAAAGTAGTTCAATGATTGAAAAGTGCTTTATTAAAAGTGTATTCAGGGCTTTGGTTTGGTGGTTAAGGCGGACCTCTTGAACCTCACCTCAGTCTGTTGAGAAATTTTCTAATGATTTTCTGACTTCCGTGTCTTCCCTGCTCTGCCCCTGGTGCTCTGAATGCTTACCATCTTTAAATAAACTTGCACTGATATTTTGGACTCTCTTGTTCCACTTGTGACCAAGCAGCCTCACCCGGAATTTATACCAAGAGCTTCAGCGACCTGTAACGTAGGGAAAGCTGCACACACATGTATTTTTAAAAGCATCAATTTACACCAGAGGCAACCAGTGTTGGGAAGGTTACTTTTAAAAAGTAATCCCCTACAGATTACAGATTACATACCTCAAAATGTAGTTTGTAACATAATCTATAAAATTACTTAAAGTGAGTAATGTAATCTGAATACTGTGGATTACATAATTTGCTGTAGAGAAGCAAAGACGAGGAAATCTTCACATAAGATGTTTTGTCTGCTAAAAGAAAAGAAAAAGCCCAGACCTTACTGAACCAAATTAAAAATATTGATAGAAGAGGAGGAGACCTAGTTTAGTCCTGGTTTTAGGCCTGGTTTTAGGCCTGGTTTTAGGCCTGGTTTTAGGCCTGGTTTAGACCTGGTTTTAGTGAGTGGAACTACAAAAAAAAAAAAAAAAAGAGGGATATAGCCCAAAATGTGAAAACAGGAAAATACCTCGGTGTAATCAATTTATTTCAACAAAGTAACTGTAATCCAATTACCACTCACTCAAACAGTAACTGTAACTGAATACAGTTACTCATAATTTGTACTCTGATTACGTAACTTGTACATGTAATCTGTTACTCCACAGTTACAACACTGGAGGCAACAGAGATGTTCCTGTAAACCTCTGTTTATTCTCACATTTAAACACCAAACTCTTTTAAATTGGTTACATAGTCATCGCTGATTGGATGAATTGCACTTTAAATCACAATATAATCACAAAAGTTGACTAGAGAGACAATACTTCACAGCAATAACCAGCCGTGTCTGCGGAGGTCTCATTATTTAGACTGTTCACCCTGTAAGTGTCATTAAAATGCATTATGCAGAAAACAAGTTCATTTTGATTTAGAAAAATTATAAATTAAAAATTATTAAGTTAAATTTTGTTTAAAATGATCATAATTCATACAGAAAAAATATGTTTTCATTTTATATACATGTATATACGACTTTATTAATAATTTCATTTGGTTTGGTACTGCTATTATCACGAGACTTTATGAGAAGTTGATATTGGTCCACAGGTAGATCACATCCACCCTCATATACTGAAGACCATTAGAGCGAGAGCCACGATTTTGGCAGCTATGGCAGCTTTTATAATTATTGTTATTATATATTTATTGGTAGCGCTTTATAATAACTCCTCCTTATTAAGCATTTATTAAGCCTGATTTAACACATTTGTTAATCATTAGTAAACTGTTAACTCTTAATTATTTCTCATCAGTTAATCATTTAGAAATATATATGTTATGATATATGTTATCCCCAGTTTAGGTTTATTTCGCTTGTACTTAATACATTTGTTAATCATCAGTTAATCATTTATAGATGTATATGTTAATGCTTTGTCCATGGTGAAGAAATCATCTTACAGCCATTTGTTAAGCATTATTTAACACATTGGTTAATCATTTGTACACACTTACCTCTTCATTTTTTAACGTGATTTAACTGTTAGTAAATACATTATGAAATGTCTTATTATTTCTTATGACATATGTCTTATGAATAATGTTTGTCTTGGGTCTTGAAGGTTTGTGATTTTTAAAATATGGGTCCCCAGAAAAAAAGTTTGTTGTAAATGATACTGTCGGTTTGGAAGGGTTAAATCCGTCTCGTTTCAGAGTAAACAGGGTCATAGACTCTATATACCCACTGTGTTTCGTTCCATTCTGTTCAATTATATAATTCTTATGTAACTATAGCAACAAGACAACACCTGGCAACACGTTCCATCATTCTTTATCTTTATGACATCATAAAGATTCGACTGAGAGATTTGGTGTAAGTGTCACACAGACCAACACAAAAAGACACAAACTTATCTAAAGAAAAGTTCAACTGTTCTACTGAAGATACCGAACTCATCTACAAGGACAAGTTGAAACAGATGGAAGGGCAGGAGATAGCACCCACTAACCCACAGCAGACCCCTGAACCATCGGAACAGGTGGTCAACCCCTGTCCAACTACTCCAGCGTTGGAAAAAGAGCAGCTAGGACCTGAAAACCAGCAGGTCCTAAAACCTGCTGAGACCAGAGACAGAGAAAAACTTTTGCTCAAAGCTTATGAGAGGCAACTGCAAGACCTCACATCTGAACTGGACACAGTGAAAGAGGAGAGAGATGCACTGATAGTCCAGTCAGATGAACTGAAACACCAGCTTCAGTCCAAAGATGGAGATATTGAGGCACTGCAGAAAGAAGTCGCAGAACTCAAGGCTGAGCAAAAGATCCAGATGCAGGACACACAGACACAGGTCCAAAAGATGGAGGAGGAGAAAGATGCCATTTTGAAGACCTGTGCGGAGCTGAGGGACATTCTAAAGAGATCCCAGCAAGAGCACTCCATTCTGGAGAAGAGGCACTGTGCTCTAAAGCAGCTGCTGAAGGAACTGGAGGAACAGAGGTCCCAGGAGTTCAACAGCAACAGTGTTCTGAGGGACGAGCTGCAACAGGAGAAACTTCTGAGCTCTGAATTAGAAAAGAAGCTTGACACCGTTTTGAGCTGCTGTCACGAGATGAATGAGGAATACGACAGGCTGGAGGAGGAATGCAATGTGCTACAGGAGCAACTGAGGACCTCGCAGCAGGAGGTTGAGCAGGAAAAACTTCACAGCACAAATTTACTAAAAGACAAGTCCGTCATGTTGACGAGATGTAGTGAACTAGAGCAGCTCGTGAAGAGGTTGGAGGACGAGCACCTCCTGCTGGTTGAGAGGAACTGTGCACTCGAGCAGGAGGTGGAGGACGAAAAACATGGCAGAGAAGAACTGGAGAACAAGATGGCTGCCATGCTGAAAACCTGTGAACCTGCACAGTACTACCTGCAGATGAGGAGATGTAGTGAACTGGAACAGAGATTGACAAGAACAGAGGAAGAGTGCTTGGTGCCGGTCAAGAGGGAAAATGCACTAGAGCAAGAGCTAAAAGAAGAGAAACAGATCAAAACTGCACTAGTCGAGGAGAAGACTTCAGTGTCTCCGATCTATGAGGAGCTATTGAAAGAACTCGCGGTACAGGTCGAAAGATGCAGTGTGTTGAAGCTAATGACAAGTGCGCTACAGGACAACATGGAGCAGGAAAATCAAAAGAAAAATGCACTCTTAAAGACCTGTGCAGAGTTGAACACGAAGCACTTTCAGCAGTTCGAGAGATGCAGTGAGTTGGAGGAAAAGCTGAGACACACAAAAAAACAGTGCTCCCTGCTGCAGGAGATGAACACAACGCTGATGCGGGAGAGGGACAAGAAAAAGGGGAAGTGGTACAGGAGGCTGATGGACCGTATTCTGACCTAGTCACTGGATAGAAATGAAACTGAGCGGAGGCACTAGGTGGCGCCAGCCTGGCTAGATTCTACCTGGGCGACAGAGGGATTTTTCATACATCTTTTTTTTATTTTATATTTGTGGCGAATGTAATTGTGAAATGTATCATTCTAATGTATACAGTGTTGGGAAGGTGACTTTTAAAATGTATTCCCCTACAGATTACAGATTACATACATCAAAATGTAGTTTGTAATATAATCCATTAAATTACTTAAAGTGAGTAATGTAATCTGAATACTTTGGATTTCTTGATTTGCTGTAGAGAAGCTTCTGAACTCCTGGACCAATACGCGGTGTTTTCAACAAAGCGCATCAGAATCAACGATCAAAGCACCAAACTCTTACTTACCTCAGGTTAAAGACATTCTATATTTTGTCTTGAATCATGTGTTGTGTGTTGAGTGATCGCAGCTGGAAAAAGAAAAGAATTTACCAAAGTCTTTGTAGTAAATCTTTATATAAGGTTAATATGTGTCATGTGTGGTTTACTCCTGAAAGTGTTTCCCCTTTTGCATTTTTCTCATACAACTATATTATGAAAAACTAGTAAAGATAAAGTGAACATTTTGTGCATGATAAACTACATTTTCTTTGTATGTTTTGTAATGTGTGTATGTAATGTTTGTATTCTTTAATTAACAATAAGAGTCTGAAGGGAGATTTGAACTCAGGTCAACCATGTGGAAGTCCAGTGATCTACCAGTTGCAAGTACACGGGTATTTGTAACTGATATGACGTCTTGTCAATTGAGGCATGTGAAAAAACATGTGTTTAGCTGCTTTTTGGAATATTACAAGTCAATATAGACCTTTGTAATAATTAGGATTTTGCAGAGTAAAAATATTTTTACAGCCTGATGTTTGTTCACTGTGAGATCAGTGGAAGAGTGTGTGTCTTATGTTTTTTAAGGTTGTAATGCAGTATTTACATTACTGTGTTTACCCCCATGCTGCACAACACACACACACACACACACACACACACACTGTGATCATTTTCTTTCTCACTCTCATACACACACAACACAGAAATCAAGTTTCAAATCAAGGAAACAATCATCATTTCACTTGTTTTTCTATGAAATAAATGACCTTTGTCCAACACTTGTGAGGACATTGTGTGTGGGATTAGTGTCATATTCAGCTCTTGCAGGTTACAAAGTTTTATATGTTTCATGCTGCACATATTTACCAAAGATCTTGTAAGTGTTTTCACTGTCATATACAAATCTTTTAGGATTCAAATGAAACATGTTAAAATGGTGTATGATTTGTCAATACCTTTTCCATTAACTTTGGTTAAAGAGAGTCTGTATTTTGTCCTGAATCATGTGTTGTGTGTTGAGTGATCGCAGACACCAACCAGAGTGTAGGGAGTATTATTATTTATTAAAACAGTGTCTCAAAATATGTCACCTTGAAATCAAATATTTTCTTGTAATATCAGGATTCTTTTCTTTCAATATGGCCTACGTACACCATCCAGCGTAAACATAATTTCAACAACAAAAATATCTGAAATGTAACTCGTGGGCTCAGTGCAAGCATTATGGCTGACCACAGGCAGTAAACAGTAAAAAACGCCTTTCTTCACATACTATATATATCATCTTTGTCCATACATCACTCTCACTGAGAATTAAGTGCTAAAACCTCCGCCATCTTTGTTCAAATGCTTAATATTCGATTGATTGTAGTACCCACTGGTCTTAAAGCTGACCATGCCACGTTTGTTTCGAAACCCAACACTGGACCTTCTGCAACTTTACACTACACAAAATGAAATACCCACATGACTTCAGAAGTGAGAATATGTATCTGCTTGAGTAGTATGGACTAATTTCAATATGTTTAATTATTTTATTACACTAGGGCCGCACTCACACTAGGACCTCAGAACTGAGCCGATTTATTAAATAGTAAGACAGATGTGAGTCCTGAAGAGAGGATGAAAAACTTGTCACCATCCACAGTCCTTACTGAAGGTAAGCGCAGATTCACGGTGTGTTTTGGAGCATAGTTTATACACTGTTTTCCTTGTATGAGTAAAATTTGCGTACTTGACAGAGCTTGTATAGTATAGTAAAGTCGTGTGTGTGCCTGCGCCGTGCTTTGGCCTAGGGGTGTGCAAAAATATTGAAATATTGATGTATCGTATCATTTAACGTGATGATACAGTATCGATATCATGGGCAGCTGTATCTATATAATCGTCAACAGTGTTTTTTGGTGTATTTTATAAAATTATTTTGTTACAGTGCTACAGTTTTGTTGCTTGTTCAAAGAAAGGAAACTTGTTTATGCGACAAATTTGACATTTTCACTATTTTCAGGATTAAAATGGGCATGTTTCATATGAACTTTGCACAAGAAGTGATTTAGCCATTAGTTTTTATTGAATCATATTGAATCGATTTGAAATATATTGGATCGAACAGAAAGCTCACTGTATTGATTTATGTATTGTATCATTGCCTTTGTATCGAGGTATGTATCGTATCGGCAACTTCTCAGTGATACCCAGCCCTACTTTGGCCCACCTCCTCCAAAGTCCCAACCGTGCCGTGTTTGGGTACGTTCGATTGCGCTCACACTGGACAAACGTTTGGGCTTAGGCGTGGTTCTTAAATCCTAGTGTGAGTGCACCCAAGGACCAAGGATATTTATCTTGTTTTGAAGTATTTCTAACCTGTTGAAATATACTTTGTGTTCATTGCTTCTAAATGATGGTTAAGGGATTTCTGACATAATTTTAACAAAGTTAACAAACAATAGGAGGGTTTCAGTCACGTGATCACGATTTTCAGGTGGAGGGCAGGAAGTGAAGACAAACACGACAAACAAACACGGCTCTGGAGAAGACAGATATGGAGAAGAGTTATTATTGTAAGGATTTAGAGCCAGTAACGAGGCAAAAGTACAAGCAGTTAGTCGACAAATATATTGGACGTGACCCCATCTTACTGAAAATGAGAGAATTTTCAACCGAAGTAAAAGATTTGCCGACAATCGAGGCACAGGATATCACGAACTATTTAGCTCTTCAGACATCGTTCTACACCAGACAACAGATGAAGGTGTACAAAAGTTTGGAGGCATATAACTTTTGTTGTCAGTGGATGGGTCCTCAACGTTGGTGCAAAACGCTTAAATGATGATTATCGTTTGGTCTTTGCCGGGGTGAGTGTTTCTCTTATTTTATGTGTATCGACTGTTATGGGAAAAACTGCAGTGTATCGGCAGTAACGTCTATCTGAACTATTTAATGTCAACAAACGTCGTTAGCCGTTAGTCGTTAATGATTCGTTTATGTTTAGGTAAACCACAAAAAACAATTTAGCTTTGTAACAAACCTTTGATGAAGTGTTCACTGCAGACACGAGCATTAGCGAATTCTGCTCCCCCCGACCGCAAACAGGTTTGTAATCCACTTTTTACGGCGTTGTTCTGTCGGCTTTTCCCATTTCTGACCTTTGTGGACGACTATATTCGGTACGCTAAAAAAATTGCTTTTCCTTCTCTCGGTTAGAACGATTGGCACAGCCGTAAACTACACGACACTTCCGCATTTTCCTCCAGTCGGTTCACTTCCTGCCCTCCATCTGATTTTGCATGCTGACAAACGTCGCCCTGTGACGTCACGTGAAACCCACCTATTGTTAATGGCTCTTTTATTATCAAAACAACAGTGAAGTAAGATTTTAAAAGCATTTAAAAGATTTAAAAGATTAAAAAAAAAAAAAAGTTTAAAGCAACATAAAGGGACTGTATGTAGGATTTGATTTTTTTTTCACCAACATGACCTATCTCTGCACCCCAGATACAAGTTTAGTACAGTCAAATCAATTATAGCTTTTACTGATCATTCAAATGCTGATTTATTTTTAATCACAAAAATATCTGACGTGATGGCCAAGATGTTTATGTTATAATTTGGTGTTTTGGTTCTTCCAATAAAAACGCAGAATGAGCCTCACACGAGTCTCTCATTTAGGTTTTCCAGTTTCAAAATCCAGTTGATTTGATCCTCACTCCCTAAACCCCAGCACCTGCAGCCAACCCTGACTCTGCAGCTCAGGGAGGGAATTCTGGAGGTTCTGAGTTTTTACATGAGACGTGGGCCTGTCCTTTTACTCACAAAGAGAAAGTGTATAGCCTCATTTCCATAGGGCCTGTATGGGATGGAACGGTGCGCATCCTGAGTGTTTCCACTGCATAAAGCGATTTGTACTGCCTCCGTTTAGGGGTCCAAAGTGGATCGCTGGAGGTACTACCTTGAAAAGCACGACCAGCAGCACGCCAATAGTGATGCATGCGTGGCAACACAGAAATAGCGCGAACCATGTAATTGCTCTTTAACAACGGCACAGATGCTCATTTATCAGTAAAACAGAAGAGTTGAGGTAACAGCGTGTGGCGTGAAACTTGATATCCACCCAAAAACACATCCAGTCTAAAGTGTGGGGCATTTAAAGTGTCTCAAAGTCAAAGTGTGGTGCAATAATAATAACTCCACACCAGTCACAGTCTGCTGTGTCTATGTAAAGTTAAAGCCAAACAGATAACATGAAACAAACTCTGCCAACATCTTCCTCCTTGGTCCTGGCAAAAGCGCACCGTATTTTTTGGACTAAAAGGTGCACTGGATTATATGGCGCAATATCAATAATGTTGAATTCTGTTGTCTATTTTCATACATCAGGTGCACCGGATTATAAAGGAGCATTAAGAGAAACAGCTGGACACTTGAGACTGATCCCTCAGCCCAAGCGTAATGCAGCTTTCCGCACATTTGTTTACATTTTACAGATACAAAACTTGGCTAATATGCATAAACTATAAACGCTGAAAAAAAAAAAACAGCTCGCTCCTTTTGCGCTGTTGCGGTTCAGCTTCTGTCGGACTTACTCTTCGAGGCTCCTGACTACAGCAGCCGTAATGCTCTGACAATCCACCAAGTGGTGCAGCTTCATAGTTTGCCAAAGTTGTACTAAAACATTTTGACAGATTTTTGAGTGCCGTGTACCACATAAAATCAGTTTGAGGTCAGTAAGCACAACCAGATTTAATACATAAGGTGCACCGGATTATAAGGTGATGATTTTTGAGAAAATTAAAGGATTTTAAGTACAGCTTTAGTCCAAAAAATACAGTAATTCCCAGTCGTGGTGTATATATCCAGGGTGGAGCGCGTGTATAATCATGCAGCCAAACGAGATGGTGTAAAGTTCTCCATAAACCTCCACCTCCGTCAGGTAACTGTGTACTAAAAGAGTAAAGTTATTTATCAAAACAAGGCTATGTGCTCCGTGAGGTCTTTCCGTATTCAGAGAAAACAAAAGTGAAACTTGAGCGCGCGTCAGTGCACATGAGGATCTCCCTCGTTCATTTGCATGTGCATTTTAGAGTTAAATTTGAACATCGATCAGTGTTGATGCTCCTTTAGTTTAGCACTGGTGTATTGATGGCTGTCCAGCAGCTCGTGGCACAGCTCTGTGTCACGCCACTGTGTGTCATGCTGGACCTGTGTAACGGCCAAAGCGGCCGGGGCCTAATATAATGGAAACGCTCAGAGGGTGGGGCTTAACTGTTCGGCTCCAAGGTGGCCCGGAGTAAACTGTGCCAGTGGAAATGAGGCTCATGTGTCCTCTCTGCAGGTAACACAGGCTCAGGTGGGGTTGTAGTTTCTTTTGTTAACCCAGTAAGAGTGCAGACTACATCCAGATCCTTTAATATTAATATTGATCTAAACCTGAATCTGAAATAACCTGGAACACATAAAAAAGGCTCAATAAACAAAATCAAAACTAGTCACAACTACTCAAATAGACATCAACATGTTACACTCAACTCCTGCAGATATTATTTTGCAGTGTAATTTTCCACTCAGGAGATGGGCATGTGTATTTGTGCACTTAGATGTGGAAAAGAGAGATTGAAGAAGAAGCGTTTGTGCAGAGTCCACCATTTTGTGGTCCAAGCCTCTTCTTAAGTACAGCTCGCTCTTGTCTCAGAGTCTTTGGAGTCTATGGGTAAATCGTGGGCATAAAAAACACACTCGCCGACACAGTGAGGACACTACAAAAATGAATTCATCTACAACAGTTGAAGTGACTTGAATTCTGAATATCTTCCTGTACTTGACCCAGAAATACTGTACATTTATAGCGATTTCTGACCATGGAGTGAGAAAAATGCAGTAAAATTAGTTTAACAATACAGAATAATCAGTGTAATAATTTTGCCAGGCCAGCCAAAACCACACGCTTTGACAAAACTAAACAAAGACGAGCGGGTCTGGAACCGTATCCTGTCTCTCCGAGTTCCAATGGGCGTGATTGACAGGCAGATTAACCAATCAGAGAAACGCATGGTCCGTTCCAGTAAAAAAAAAAGTTTTCATTTGAGGGACAGGTGTAGTTGGATCGTCTCGAGTTAGGGTGGATTTGAACAGAATGCAGAAATGCAAGAGATAATTAGGTTAAAGTGAGGAAAATATCGAATAAAATCGAATCACTGTAACATGTAAACCTGTATATTTATTTAGAAAGTCTACATTAGTTCATGTTTTGAGACATTTTGACTGATTTCTGCTCTTTTTTTTTAAATTGTGAATAATCAAAACGTACAAAAACATGTAAAAATTAAATAAATTATGAACCCAGGTTTATTTTATTTCACCTCAACATAAAATCCAGTCAAAATTTCTCAAATCAAAAACCAGAATTCAAGCCAGCGCAACTCATGTACACAACCCATTTTTCGCAGCAGAACTTTGTAAACCAAGGGAAAGGCAAGTGGCAAGTGTACGGGCTCAGGTCTTTGGGAGGGCATCCGGTGTATTTGATAGTCAGACAAAGGAGGAGAAGCCCGTGACGGGGGTCCGGGAGCCGGGGGGGTTGCTGTTGGGCAGCGTGTGGGCCGGTTGTCCGCTGGGCGTGTAGGCTCCTCCCGTGCTGTGCTGCGTCACCACAGTCTGATAGTACGGCTCTTTGTCGGCCGTGGCGCACTCCTCGTAGGGGAAGCCGGAGGTGGCGGTGCCCTTGAGGCCCTTGGGTTGGCGCTTCCACGAGTTGTAGTAGGTGGGGTCGCTCATGTAGTGGTTGACGAACGAGTGCTTGGGCTGCTCCTCTTCGTAGTCGCTGTCCGTGAGCTGCGAGGAGAGGAAAGATGGACTCGTGTTAGCGTTTGTAGACTTGAATCCTTACAACGTTTCTGACAATCCGTGTATCATTCATTCTTTTTTCAATATAAAACCAAAAATAAGAAAACAAAAAACAACTATTTTCTTCATTATTTGTCTCCAAAACCAAAATGAAAAAAAAAAACGGTTAACGATTTGTTATTTCAGTTTTCGATTTTGTGTTTAAATGTGTAATGGAAAAAAAACGGATAATGGCTGTTTCCCGTTTACGTGACTTAAACTGTGATGCCGGACTTTTGTGCTGCTTACAGACTGAACCAGGACTAAAACAAGACTAAACCAGGACTAAACCGTTTTCAGTCCTGGTCTGGTCCCAGTCCGGTCCCGGTCTCAGTCCTGGTCTCAGTCCTGGTCCTGTTCACGGTCTCAGTCCTGGTCTCAGTCCTGGTACTGTTCATGGTCTCAGTCCCGGTCTGGTCCCGGTCTCAGTCCCGGTCTCTGTCCTGGTCTCAGTCCTGGTCCTGTTCACGGTCTCAGTCCTGGTCTCAGTCCTGGTCCCAGTCCTGGCCCTGTTCACGGTCTCAGTCCTGGTCCTGTTCACAGTCTCAGTCCTGGTCCGGTCACGGTCTGGTCCCGGTCTCATTCTCGGTCTCAGTCCTGGTCCTATTCATGGTCTTAGTCCCGGTCCTTCTCATGGTCTCAGTCCTGGGCTCAGTCCTGGTCTTATTCATGGTCTTAGTCCCGGTCCTTCTCATGGTCTCATTCTCGGTCTCAGTCCTGGTCCTATTCATGGTCTTAGTCCCGGTCCTTCTCATGGTCTCAGTCCTGGTCTCAGTCCTGGTCCTATTCACGGTCTTAGTCCCGGTCTAAGTCCCGTTCTGGTTCCAGTCTGGTCCTGGACCTGGTTTAGTCCTGATTCAGTCCTGGTTCAGGCCGTACGTGGCACAAAATTTCGGCATCACAGTTTAAGAACAAATCGTTATCTGTTTTTTCATTTTGGTTTTGGAAACAAATAATGAAGAAAACTGTTTTTTTTTTTGTTTTATTTTGAAAAACAAATGAACGAATTATACACAGATTTCTGACACTGAAACCCTGCGTTTTTAAACTCCATATTTCTTTTCTAGAATCATTTGGATGATTTCAGACCTGGGATTGCCAATCTCGTCTGAACTAAAGGTTAAAAGGGAGCAGTTAAATTGAAGATTTCAGGTGGAATAGAACATTTTAAGCTTTTGAGATGTAAACAGTCTAATAATAAAAGTTTACTCAAATACAAATACAACTCCAGGTAAGTTTCTGAGGAGGTAACAACATTCTAACATGGATAAAAGCTGTCAATTTTGAGTCAGTTTTGCATAATATAGGAGCTTTAAAGTCAAGTAGGAGAGCATCAAGAGATTTAAAGACACAATCCTCTTAATTAACAAATCTGCAGATCTCTTGGAGCAAACAGTGCAGCTCCCCGGGTTCTTTCTCGTGCACCGAGCTACGATCTCTAATTACTTGGCCTGTAAATGTGAAACAACAACTGTCATAACATCTCCGCTGTAAATTATGAGATTTTTTTTTGTCACCATAGTAATGAAAAGCAAATAAACACGCATGTTTATTTGTCAAAGTTCAACCATGTTTACAAAAAACATAAAAATGCTGAAGATACTGAAGCATAATTACAGATGCACTACGTAACATTTCTGGAAAGAGTCTGCTAGTCCTCGTGCCTCCGCTCAATTTCATTTCTCTCCAGCAACTAAGTCAGGAATTGGAATACACTATAACATTTGCCAAAACCCTGGAAGTGCGAGTTCGGGCACCAGCCAATCAGTGAAGAGCCATATTTTCTGTGTTGGCAACGATTCCCGAGATCGAGGATTTAAAGCCGGAATAAAGAGAATGTTTAGTGAATTTTATCAAGGGGAAAGATGTTATTGCCCTTCTTCCTACGGAATTTGGGAAAAGTTTAATATACCAGTTAGCCCCGTTGAGAAAAAAAGTAAAAAAGTACCTGCCTACCGTCGAGCGAACAAATTCTAATGCTACAAGTTCAGAAGGTTTCTACGAAGTGAAACCGGTTGATGCATCAGGCTCAGGTTTTGCCACTTGTTTGTCTAAAATAATCTACCTCCTATAGAGACAAAGCGGTGATGACTCCAGGTTACAGGTCAGATTTGTGGAGAGGCAATCCCACTAACAATAAGAGAATGTACCGTAATTTCCGCACTATAAGCCGCTATTTTTTTCTCACACTTTGAACCCTGCGGTGAATATGGATCAACGGATTCTTTGTTTGGCACTTTGTCCATTCATATATACGGTCTATGGTTTGGCAACACAGCGGATACACGGAGCCTGAGTGCAGAAAACGCCGCTGTCTGTGCAGGTGACACATGGACCTAGAGTTAACATGAAGTTGCGACACTAGCGATATTATCAACGCTCTCAAATAGTTTATCGCCGTGTGATCAAATAAGTTATGATGCTAAATGAACATTAGAGAGGGGGAAGCGTCTCAAAGTTCAGTAGCCGAACATCCACTCGTACCTGATTGATAGAACTAGCCCCTCCCCCGAGAGTGTCTGAAATCTGAAATCCTCCAAGACAGATTCTGGTTTGATTGTGTTTTGAACAGTTATTTTGTGCTTCATACACACACCCTCCTCATGGAAAACACACGAAGAAATGCAGATGAAGCTTTTAAGTTAAAGGCGATTGATGTGGCTGTGGAAAAAGGAAACAGAGCTGCTGCACGTGAACAGCGAGTTGATGGTGAGATTTTGGCGACAGCAGTGTGACGAGCTTTCAGAGGCGATAAAATTAAACAACCCCAACTTGAAAACGTTCTTGAAGACATGGACACCTGCGGCTTATATTCAGGTGCGGCCTATATATGTACAATTTTAAAATTTTGTTATAATTTTGTTAATGTGGCTTATATTCAGGTGTGCTCAATAGTCTGGAAATTATGGTAGATTTTAGGTTTAATGTCATAATGTGGAAATAAAATATGGCAGACACCCCCACCAGAAAATGTATATAGTGTAGCATTAAAGGAGATTAAAAAACAACAAATAACTATTGTTTCAGTGAAGTTGCACAGACTTTACGGTATAAAATTAATGAGTTTTGGACCAATACTCATTCAAAACAAATCGAGATAAAAAAAACTTGGACATTTCCATGATTAAACAAAGCTTGATTAGACTCTTAGCACCCTGCAAATTCGAGTGGTTCTGTTGATACTTTGCAACATTTGTGCTGTTGAACAGGTCCTTCCCTCATGAATTTACAGTCACAAGCTAGCTCTCACTTTACAGTTAAAAATTAAACACCTAAACAGAACCATGAACTCTCATATCGATCGCAGGCGCCTAGAAATGTGTTGGTGAAATCCATTATGTATTTTCCCTTGAGTTTTCTGTCAATTTTAAATCATGTACATTGCGTCACCAAGGTAACTACTGAGCATTCTGTTATAAACGTACATGCAGTAACCCTCCTCCCCAACATGACGTCATTGCAAAGTATCAATGCTTTCTTTTCTTTTCTTTCCTTATTATTTCAGGTACCTCTGACTCTGACATCTCGGTGGGCTTCTCTGTGAGGTTGGTGCTCTCGGTCAGGGCGGTCCCGTTGTAGTTGTTGCAGATGTCCTCGTCAGAATAGTGTAGGACGCCTGGACTGGGCCTGGGAGGAGACCTGTGCACAAACCGCAGTTAGATTAGACAGGCATTCTGAAGGTAGAATGAGCTTTGTTTTAAGTCTGTAGAGCAGACAGGAGAATGTACGGTGTGAGTTAACAGATGATTTGGGACTTAATCATTTACATCATATTACATATACACATATACATATGTATTAACATTTTTCAAGCCAGAGACCCCCAAACTGATGGAGAGCTGTAGCAGGGACCCCTACTATACAGTCCCTGACAAAAGTCTTGTCGCTTATCCATTTTGTAGAAACAAAAGCTTATAACCTGACTTTAAATTAATCGATTGGTTTTAGAAATGTCTCATATGAAGCTAAAACCCTCCCAATTATGCTCAATAAACTAAAATAAATTAGCTTCACTGAAGAAAGATTGATCATTTAATGAACACAGAAAGGTCAGATTTTGGCAAGACAAAAGTTTTGTGGCCTTGTCATATGATGCACCCAATCCTAGATTACAGCCTCACCTGTGATCAGTTACTGATCAATCAATTAGTGGGTGTGTATAAAAAGAACTCCAGCACACCAGACCTTCACATCAACTGCCCAAGTCCGGCTGACCCCGCTGCAGCAGACTCCACCAGGCCTGGTCACCTCAAGTCCCTGTGTCAACCACAACAGTTTGTAGAATTCTGTCTGGAAATGGCCTCCATGGTCGAATCAGTGCACAGAAACCAGCACTAAACAAAAGACAATTAAAAAACCGTGTGGCATTTGCCAAGGCCCACAGCCTGTTAAAAGGATGGACACTGGAAAAGTGGCAGAAGGTGGATTTCTCAGATGAATTCTCGGTTGAATTACATCACAGCCGCCACAAATATTGCAGGAGACCAACTGGAGCCACATGGATCCAAGATTCACCCAGAACAGTTAAATTTGGTGGCGGAAAAATCATGGTCTGGGGTTACATCCAATATGGGGGTGTGCGAGACATTTGCAGGGTGGAAGGCAATATCAATAACCTAAAATATCACTTAATATATAATATTACTTAATTCACTGACGTTATGTAACATATTTTTGTATTTGAAGTAAATTATTTGTTCAATTTTCTGTAGGCGACAAAACTTTTGTCTTGCCAAAATCTGACCTTTCTGTGTTCGTTAAATGATCAATCTTTCTTCAGTGAAGCAAATTTATTTTAGTTTATTGAGCATAATTTGGGAGGGCTTTAGCTTTCATATGAGACATTTCTAAAACCAATCGATTAATTTAAAGTCAAGTTATAAGCTTTTGTTTCTAAAAAATGGATAAGCGACAAGACTTTTGTCAGGGACTGTATATGGCATAAAGCTGTGTTTTATATTCAATTGGGCCTAGTGTCGTGTACAAACAGCTGCTCTGTTATTGTACATTCAATACTTGGGGAGTATTCCATTGAAGTTGCTTAACAAGTCCAGGCTTATCCTGAAATCCTGACCTGAATCTATCTCCATCTCCAGATTAAGCCTCAAGTCGTTCCATGACAGAGATAAGCCTGAGTCTGTCCAAATCTAATTCAGGCCTGGAGTTTAAGCTGCACTTTGTCTGCGCTCACGGTGACTGGGAAGGCCACAGCGATGGAGCAACGACATCACGGAAAGCAGGCCAAAAATGTGATGGTTTCATGATCTGACTAAACAAGAGAGGAGCCACAGCACGCATCCGTAGAGTTTGATTTGGGCCGTGTAACTTTTCTGGTCATTCCGATCTGAGGAGCGAGAGGAAAGACACGACTCCCTCTCCTCTCCTGGTCACTCGGTGGACAGAGATGAGGCTGCGTAGTGTGTATTCCAGAGCCTGGTTAAAGCGCCCGGAGAATGAAGTTGCCTGACTTAAACTACTACTTGCAAAAGTGAAGCTGTAACAAAACTCTTCACATGTACCTAACAAGAAACGATAAATTCCTGGCCGATGTGTTTGCAGTTTGACAGGGAGCGAGAGATGAGGGAATGAAGAGACAGAGACAGACGTGATGAAGAAGTGAACAGACAGAACTCACTGAAAACCAGTTCATCCTCATCCTTTAAAAATGAACAAATATATGTATATATATAAACAAAAGTCTAATCAACCAAAGATTTCGTGACCCCTCTGTTGAAGATCTCTAAGAACATTTTTCTGCATAAAGACTTGTCTTTGCATGAACTCCTGTGCTCTGTACTTCCAATACTGATGTTGATACTCTGCCGATCCCCAATATTAACCGATACTAGTGCAGAGACTTTTTTTTTTTTTTTTTTTTTAAACCCCCCTTTACACAGAACCACTGTATGGTAAAAAAAAAAAAAAAAAAAAAAAAAAAAGGACACAGATGTGTTTGAAAACTACAGAGCAGCTTTGTAAAAATACAAGTATAATATTCTGAGAAGTTTGGGGCCAGTATTTGCCAATTTATGGACCAAAAGGAAACATGAAAGAGCGTCCAAACTTCTGCCTGGTAATGTTTGTCAGTCTGTATGTATGCATCTGTTTGAATGTTTTGTGTAATGTAGGTGTTTCTCTATATTTTTATTATGTTTTGTCACTTTTTGAATATAAAAAAAAAAAAGACTTACACGAGCGCGGATCTGGTGCCGTTCTTCTTGAGGAAAGAGTTCTTGGAGTTGAGGCTTCGGCTGTTGAGCTCCAGAGCAGTGAAGCCCCCGTTGTCCAGCGTTACCGACTCGTCTGCAGGGGACAGGTGCTTTCCTGTCAGGATACAATGTGCACTTTACAATCCTGAACATGACCACCAACCCACATACTCTCCACTAGACTTCATTATTAGGGATGTAACAATAACCAAAATATCGAGATATCGTATCGTCAAAGTTCTCACAATAATATCGTGAACCATCACAATATATCGAATGACAAGTCTCTTTGCTTAAATGAAGAGTTATGGTGCAGCAATAGCTAAAGAAAGACAGAGGGAACTACACAGACCATGATCCTTTGCTCCATTTCAGTGCAGACTACAAGAAGAAATAACAGTTCTAACATTTTTGAGTCTTAGTTCTTTGGGTTAAGTCTTGTCAAGACATTTTAAGAGGAAACAGTCGCATATTCACATATTTGTTTGCCTCCACAAAATATCGCAGTAAATATATCATGAGATGTATATCGTGAAAATATTGTACTGAGAGATTTGGATAATGTTACATCCCTATTCATGAGCCTCCCCACCATATCGTGAGCTTTCCCACGATATATCACAATAAATATCGTACTGTGAGGTTCATACCATGACGATATCATATCGTGAGACTTGGATATCGTTACACCTCTATTCATTATGCATCTAAATTCAGGAAGTGCTTCTAAACCTCTTACTGAATTTAAACTAAATGATCAGATATGTAAGACTTAGAGTAAAATGTGTGTTTGTACTTTACTCCAATGGCAAAAAAGACAATATTCAAGATAAAGTAAAGTATTTGGAAAGGTAAATGCAGTGCTATATTATGTGGATTACTATATTATGGTTACCGTATTTTCCACACTATAGGGCGCACTTAAAAGCCTTTAATTTCATCAAAAAACGTCTGTGCACCTTATAATCCAGAGCCCCTTAAATATGAATTTATTAGGGTGTTTTAGTACGACTTTAGTAAACTACAAAGCCGCATCACTTGCAGCATTACGGCTACTGTAGTCAGGAGCATCACGGAGTAATACATACTGTGATTCCTTTAATATCAAAATGCACCTGTCAAGTGTGGAGGAAGCAAACTAATTCAGTGCTTGCCATCATTCTGGGCAGAGTAATGAAAGAACTTCAGCCGCTAGATGCTGGTGTCAACGTTCAAAGTGAACGTGCGAGCTGCGTGGGAGCAGTGGATGAGAGAAGGCGAACACCTATTCACCAAGACAGAGAGACAGCGCCGAGCGAATTACGCCACGATCTGCCAACGGATCGTGGACGCCTGGGCTAAGGATCAGTATCAACTGTGGTCCGAGCTTTCACCAAGACCAGAATCATCACTGAACTGCCAGGTAACAGTAACCACACTGACTCGGATAATGACGAGAAGGATGCGGGCGTGCTGGACGCTGTTTAACTCGGATACTGAAGATGAAGAATTTGAGGTATTTGTGGACGAGGAATGAACTGAAAAAGTGAGTGTAATGTGTTATTTTTAGTCATAACTGAACAATTATGAGTTATTGTGAATACACTAACAATTTAGCGTCTCAGACAGTATTTTTTTTACACGCTACAACTGAACAAAGTTGAGAGTTATTGTGAACGCGTAAAAACAAGTTTGACTGATTTATCTAACTGATGTGTTTCGTTTAATGCGCCTTATAGTCCGGTGCGGTTTATATGTGAAAAACGTTTGAAAATAGACCATTCAATGACAGTGCGCCTTATAATCCAGAGCGCCCTATAGTGTGGAAAATATGGTAAATCTGTGGTAAGGTGTTATTGTTTAATTCCTTATTTGTTTATTTGGTTAGTACAGTGTTAAAGAACATATGCAATACACTAATTTCTATCCGATGTCCTTAGTTCGCTCTCACAAACGCACTCTCACTTGAGTATATTTAGATCAAATTAGTTTTCTCATTTAAAAAGTTAATGATTACTGCTGCTGTGTTTGAATCTGTTTGAGTTTTAATAGTTCTGAAAACTATTATTCGATTACTACATTAAACAATCATTTCTATAATAGCGTACTTGCACCTTGTTTTCCCAACAGTCTCTTAGCGTCTGCTTAGCTTCTGAAATGAGCTTTCTCAAAACGGTATGGCCGCATAGGAAAAATTACACAGTTCTTCACATAGTAATCTAGTTGACAGCAGACGGCCAGATTCCCCAGAGTGTGATGCATCTGCTGTAAACCAACTAGCCAGCAGCTGTTGTTTTTAGCCTTATTTAAAGTTCTTGGTACAGTCGTGTTTGTATTGACATGAATCAGGTTTGTATTCCTTTGGCATGCATCCCACATGTACACATGCATCAAAGTACTTGTTAATCTATGTTTGCTGAGTCTGTCTTTATTAAAAAAAAAAAACTAACAAACAATAAAAACAATAAATAAAACATATACACAGTGTTGTATTTTGTTGTTGTAGTATTATATTGTAGTATCATTGTAGCGATGTGTCATTGTTGTGTTACATTGCTGTAGTGTTGTAATATTCATAGTGTTGTATTGTGGTATTGTTGTATTATATTGTTGTATTGTGGTATTGTTTTGTAGTATTGGCGTAGTGTTGCATCATTGTAGTGTTATATTGTAGTATCACTGTAATGTTATATTGTTGTACTGTTGCATTGTGGTATAGTTGTATTGTAGTGTGGTACTGTAGTATAATTGTAGTGTTGTATTGTAGTATCATTGTAGTGTTACAGTGTAGTATCATTGTAAAGTTGTATTGTAGTGTCATTGTAGCACTGTATTGTAGTATCACTGTGGTGTTGTATCATTGTTGTGTTGTATTGTAGTGTCACTGTAATGTATATTGTTGTACTGTTGTAATGTAGTATCACTGTAGTGTTAGTTTATTGTAGTATTGTATTGTGGTCTCGTTGTATTGTAGTGTCAATATAGTGTTGTATTGTTGTATCGTTGTAGTGCAGTAGTGTTGTTGTATTGCTGTAGCGTTGAGCAGATCCAAACCTGAGGAGCAGCTCTTGTACTTGGAGCTGTGTCCGTGCAGCAGCAGAGCAAACACCAGCACCAGCACCAGGATGAGCCCCACCAGAGCCATGACCAACAGGAACCACCACTCCTCATAGAAGGGCCGCGACGACTGGGCTGCGCGAGGAGGGACACAAAAACCATCAGGGATTTTGTAAATGGTCAAATGGTGACAACTGAGCTACTGTCGCCCACAACCGAGCTACTGTCGCCCACAACCGAGCTACTGTCGCCCACAACCGAGCTACGGTCACCCGCAACTGAGCTACTGTCGCCCACAACGCCGAGCTACTGTCGCCCACAACCGAGCTACTGTCGCCCACAACCGAGCTACTGTCGCCCACAACCGAGCTACTGTCGCCCACAACCGAGCTACTGTCGCCCACAACCGAGCTACTGTCGCCCACAACTGAGCTTCTGTCACCCACAACCGAGCTACTGTCTGGTCCCGGTCACTACTTTTTTCTTTGTATCATATTTTCATTTTAGTTTCTTTTATTTTTTTGTGTTTTATTTGTGTCTTCCAAAAAGTCTGTAGATTCTTGGTTTAGTTTATATGTTCATAAAATTTTATATATTTACCTCCGCCAAGAAGGTTATGTTTTTGCCGGCGTTTGTCTGTTTGTTTGTTTGTTTGTTTGTCTTTTAGCAACATAACTCAAAACGTTATGGACCGATTTTGATGAAATTTTCAGGATTTGTTGGAAATGTGAAAAGGAAGAACTGATTTCATTTTGGGGGTGATCCGGAAGAAATCCTGGATTCTGGATCACTTTGAAATTTTAGTTAACATTGTGGTAAATGGGGCCAAAAATTTAGTTTCTCAATATCTCGGTTAATTATTGACCAAACCCCATGAAATTTGACTCAGGGATGGACAATGGGATCCTCTTTCATATTCCAAAGGCTGATCCGGATCTGATCCAGAAGACTGATTTTATCGCAATTTATATAAAAAATGGGGGTAGTCCTTGGCGGAGGTCTGCGCTCTCTGACTGCTTTTGTAGTTTTATATGTGTCAAAAACATGATAGGTTTTATGGTTAATATATGTATTTAAAAAAATGTTGTGTCTAAAATCATTATAGTATTTTTATCTGTATTTTTTGGTTTATATTTTTCATCATCTATGTATAATTATTATTTTTTTTATTGTGTGTTTCTGAGAATATAATGGATCTATTTTTTCTTAATTCTATAAAGTGCAATTTTTTTATACAGCCAAGAAAGCTGTATCTAGTTTCAGTTACTTAATGTTAGAATATTTATTTGTATTTGAGAACAAGTAAGCAACGAGTTTTTAGCAATAAAAACATCTGTAATGTGTGTTAGTTTAATGCCATGGAAGATTATAGGAAAACCATGAACATCCGGAAAAGTTACACAATGTACCTTTTAAGCCAAATAAAGCTTAAAAATTAAAAACCTATTTTTTTGGTGTTTATGTGCTGTGTCTTTTTGTCTCTTACCAGCGAGAGCAGTGGAGGGAGCGCTGGGCTGGCCGTAACCATAGCGATTGAGTGCGATGACCCTGAACTCGTAGCTGATGCCCGAGCGCAGGCGCTCCACGGGCACGGCCACAGACCTGCTGTTGGGGGGCACCAGGCGAATGAACGAGTCCCAGGTCCCCTCATCTACAGCGGGCAGGAGAGCAACACACAAGCCACGGAGTCAACATGGTGTAAGTGATTAACATTTTGTACAAATTGATATTTTGCAACTGATGTGATTAACATTCCCGGGAGTGTGATGCTAACTGTAGGCTCTGCTCTGTCTGAGGTTTTCTTAGACTTTTGTTTTAACACAATCTGACCAGAAAGAACTGAATTAGTTGAAGCTACAATGGGTGATTTGTGCTGTAAACAGGTCCCCCTCAAACAACAGTACAGTCAGTAGCTATCTAGCAAGTAGCCAAAAGAAGAAAGCTTTCAGAAATATTTGTGTGCACTGGATAGAAATCCTTGCATATTTGGGAAATCCGTGAATATTTGGCTGCAGCTGAGCAAAAAATAAATATCTGTAAACTCTTCAGTCCGTATGTGAAGTATTTTTGACAGTAGAGTGGTGTCTGTGAATTGTCTGTGAATTCATATTCGTATTGAAGAAAGCATAATTTTCATTTCGTGATAAAATACACACAATACATTTTACATACGACTGGACTCATTCGAGAGTTTACAAATATTTATTTTATGCTCTACAGCCAAATATGTACGGATTTCCAAAATATGCACAGATTCCTGTCCTATGCACATGGACTGATACAAATAAATGACAACACATTTATTTTGGGAATAAATATGAAAACCTGATGTGCACTTTGACAATGAGCTGGAGGAGAGGTCGGAATACTTTCGTGGAATTGGTTGCAGATTTGTTGAGCCAGTTTAAGGTCAATATCTCTGTAATTACTAGGCCTATTCATATGAAACAAAAAACACAAAGTTGAACACTGCAAAAAAGCTTAGCCAGAATTTAAGATATAAACACTTAAATCTATCAGAAAAGGATTTAAAAGTAGTGAAATTATCCGTCTATGCAGCAAGATCATTTTACTTGACAAGTTATCTTAAAAAAGAAAAAAAACTACATCTGGACTAGAATGAAGCAGTCTCTGGTAAGTGTTTATGGGTTTATATTTCATGCCGCTGGACTTATTTTCTCCGCTAAAGCTTTAGCTCTGCTGCACAACATGTAAACAAACAGTGCCGTGTGATGACAGTTGTGCAGGTTTGAGTGTGGGCCATAGAACAGTACGCAATCATGCTTGAGCACAGCACGATTCTGAAGTCGTAGAGTAAGTGCGTCCTTAAAGAAACTGCAGTCAGTCTTGTATCAATCAAATCTTGATCACTGAATCTAAAAACAAGTGTTGCAGGGAAAAACTATGGTAAATGGACTGTAGCTTCTTTTAAACATTTATTGCCTAAATATAAGATTTTCTGTCTAGTTGAGCTATGAAAGAAATATATGTGAGAATTTTTTAAGATTATACAACCAATTCAGAAGTAGTACGTAAATAATAAATCTGAAAACAAGATGAACAGCCTGATACAAGTTTTAAAATCTTGGCCAGATCACAGAAATTTGCAGTGAATATATATATCCTGTGTCAGAATAAATAAACAAAAGTAGAATTTAAGAACTGAGCGTTTGCCGGCCAACTAGGAGATATCTTGTGTCCAAATCAGACCCACAGTAAGACACATCATTGCCCCTCCAATCACACTAAGCATTTGAGCCCAATACTCTATGTAATTGTGAGTACGTAGACTGCTTCCTTCTCTCCTGACCGCGGTGCCGGCCAGTGAACCCTAATAGCAGGTTGTGTGGAGGCAGTGAGCAGCGATGAGCCCCCCGCTGAGAGCCCACTTAGAGCACTGGACTCCAGGTATAATCTCTGTCAGAAAACTGCACAGGGCTTGATTTGCACAGCGGGATTTAATGAAGGAGGCGCACGCATAAGTCGATGAAAATGTGTGTACGGGAGGAAAGGTTGAGAGCAGAGTAAGTAATGACGGTTTGGACTTAAAGGTTGTATGGAGGATTTTTTTTTGTTTCAAACTGTCAGTGAAAGATTAAAATACCATTACAGAGACGCAGCAGCTTTGTAATTATGATGACCAAAAAAAAAAAAAATGAAAATCTATCAACTGTGGACGTGTTGAGGCCAGATAAACATCAGCCAATAGAAAACGAGGCTCCCTCATTTTCTATTGGCTGTTAGCTTGTCAATCAAACTCCCTAGTGTAACTGACTCGTCGGAGCGCGGGGATTACGTGGTTTACGCAGTGGTTCTTAGAGGCTTTTTCGAACTGTCGCTTCCTCGCATTGCGCACAAAGTTTGTCGCAACGGCGGATGAGAATCCACGACCGGTTCGCCGCAAAAGAAAGTCCGTTTTTGAGGTCGCTGAAAGAAGAAGAGAAGTGGAAAAGGAGCAAAGCCAAACTGAGGTGATTCTTGGAGATCTCGTCCAGCGATGGCGCGACTGAAGCAGACGAAGGGTCTAAAAACTGACGCGTCGGTCGCTGAATTACTTCTAGACAGGAAACTTCAACAGTGATTCTGAATGTGCACAAGGACTGTCGCTGTATTTCTCTTCGCTTAAAAAAATCCTCTATACAACCTTTAAAGGGGAGTGGAGAAAGCTGAGATTCAGGTCAACAGATTCATTTTTGACACCCCCGAAAATGCAATGACTGATCTGTCACTGTTTGTAATGTTTTATATGTTACCTGTTTGATACCTTCATTTAGAATTTGTTGTGGAAGCTGAACTTGGTAAAATAACGATGGAGAGTGCAGCAGACATTATTAAACTTACCTTTAACAGGCTTCAATTTAGTTTTCATCTACGCACTGTGGCAGAAAGTGGCCAAGTGTGAAAGTTAATTATCATCAAGATCATTGTATATTTGACAGATACTTTAGTCTTCAAAGTCAAATATATGTTTTTTGTCAGTTTTCTTTAGAGATGGCCTTTTAGTAGATTTATTTTTTGCTCTTGTACCATTACAAAATGACAGATTGCAAACTGAGTCTACTTCTTCACACTATGCAGTATCAGTATCGGCGAATACACCGATGCTGAAGTATCACACGAAGTATACACCGGAGTATCAGATCAGATTAAAAAAATAAAAATAAAATCATAATAAATCCGTGTATCATTCGTTCATTCGTTTTTCAATATAGAACGAAAAATAAGAAAATTAAAAAAAGTTTCCATGACTTAAACTGCGATACCGGACTGAACCAGGACTGAACCATGACTGAACCAGATCCGACTAGACCGGAATCAGACTGGGACTGAGACCAGGACTTAGACTGGGACCAGACCAGGACTGAGACCAGGACTGAGACCAGGATTGAGACCAGGAACAGTACCAGGACTGAGACCGGGACCAGACCGGGACTGAAGCTGGGACCAGACCAGGACCAGGCTGTGATTGAGACTGGGACCAGACAGGGACGAGAGCGGGACCAGTCCGGGATCAGTCCAGGACCAGACCGGGACCAGACCGGGACCAGATCAGGACTGAGACCGGGACCAGACCAGGACTGAAAACGGTTTAGTCCTGGTTCAGTTTGTATGTGACGCAATAGTCTGGCATTGCAGTTTAAGTCAGGGGAAATGGCCGTTATCTATTTTTTTTTTCCATTATTAATTTAAACACTAAATTGAAAACTAAAAAAACTAATTGTTATCCTTTTTTTAAATTTTGGTTTTGGAGACAAATAATAAATAAAACAGTTATTTTTTCATTTTCTTATTTTGGTTTTATATTGAAAAACAAATGAATGAATGATACACTGATTGTATTAGAACAACACTACTGTTGTATATAAAATGTTGGTCTGTGGGTGTTGTTGATGACCAGGACTCCCTTCCAAAAGAGATCTTCAGATCTCAGTGGGACTTTCCTCACCTGAGGGGCGGGACTCGATCACATATCCAGAGATGGGGGCGGAGCCGGTGTCGCCTTCAGACCAGTGCAGGGTGAGGCCCGAGGAGGTTTTGGATACGCTCAGGTCCAAGGGCGCGCCTGGAGAGCCTGGTGCAAAAAGAGACATATTATACTCAAATATTTCAAGACCCATTTTATTTTATATGACAAATCATCTGAAATTTTCAACATATTTGTTCTTATTTTTGTAGATGAAGTCAAATCATCTGAAGGTGTGTCTTTCCCCATTCTTGACAGTTATTGAGGGAATATATTCCAAGTCTTATCTCACATCAGTGGACAGGATTTAGTACCTGGTTTTCATATTTGGATTAATGCCACCTCATTTCAGGGGTAATAGATTTCAGGAAAATGCTATTGTATTTCCTACCTTATTAGCTCATAGGCTTATTTTATTTCACTGGAAGTCGGACAAAGCTCCATCATTCACACAATGGCTGAAGGAGGTGCTGTCTTTCCTACCACTGGAAAAGCTCAGATATAGGGTTTTAAATTTTCTGTAACCTGGAACCCATTTGTGGACTTTGTTAAATATTCACTTTTGATGTTTTAATTATCGTATGCAAATGTAGACTGTGCCTTTTCCTGTCTGTTCATTTTTATTTAATTATCTTTCTGAGCCTCGGGTGGGAGGAGAGGGGGTTGTTTTATTTACATTGTTCTTTAATACAAATAAATTCCATTGTATATAACACATGAAAAATAAATAAGAAATAAAGTTTCATCCATCCATTTTCTTTCGCTTATCCGGAGCCGGGTCACGGGGGCAGCGGTCTAAGCAGGGACTCCCAGACTTCCTCCACCCCAGACACTTCCTCCAGCTCCTCCAGAGGAACCCCGACGCGTTCCCAGACCAGTCGAGAGACACAGTCCCTCCAGTGTGTCCTGGATCTTCCCCGGGGCCTCCTCCCGGTGGGTCATGCCCGGAACACCCCCCGAGGAAGGCGCCCAGGAGGCAACTGGAACAGATGCCCGAGCCACCTCAACTGGCTCCTCCTCCTTTTGACGTGGAGGAGCAGCGGCTCTAATCCGAGCTCCTCCCGCGTGACTGAGCTCCTCACCCTATCTCTAAGGGAGCGCCCAGCCTTCCTGCGGAGGAAACTCATTTCGACCGCTTGTATCTGGGATCTCGTTCTTTTAGTCATTACCCAGAGCTCATGACCATAGGTGAGAAATAAAGTTTGAAAATCTAAAAATATAAAATATCTAACTAGTCAACACAACTAATTTAGATCATGGAAAAAAATTACAATGATAAGCGCACATGGCACTTTAAATTGCAGAGGTCACAGGAGCCAGCATATTTTTAAATATGTTGATGACCATAAAACTGCAAATTTATCAAGTTTGTACTAAATCTACCAAAAATCACCAGGAACAGTAGACGATGCTATTAAAACACCATTATTTTAGGTGCATTTAGTGTTTAACTCCAACTTAATTTGGATATTCCAATCCTAAAAAGTGCGGTGTGTAAATGTGTGGTGGTCCGTGAGAGCGCCCTCACCTGGCAGCGGCTGGGCGGTGAGGTTGGCCTGTGCCGCTGGTCCGTAGCTCACGGTGAGGGCCTGCACGCTGAACATGTAGGTCGCTCCTCGGGTCAGGTCTCGCACCTTGAGCCAGCGCTGCCAACCCCCGTTCACGTCCACTGTCACTGCTCTGGTCAGGCCTGCACACGAGACGGGCAGGGTTCTGGTTGATTTACTGACGCTAACTGTAGGCACTGCTCTGTCTGAAGGATTGTTAGACTTTGATCTGAGCTTTATTTTAACACAATCTGGAAAAATTTAGCTGGAACAACAGACGAGCTGATTTGTGCAATGAGTGTGCACATTAGTATCCTGGTTATGATCAGGTTTTTTGAGTACCCCGGTTTCGTCATGGTGCATGTATACGCTGTATCCCATTTCAGTATCCCGAATAAGATACTGTAGCTGTAATATTCCAAAAAGTAACCAGGATACTGCGTCATGTATACTTACTATACCAAATACAGTGGTCCCTCGTTTATCGCGGCGGTTACAATCTAAAAATAAGCCGCGATAGGTGAAATCCGCGAAGTAGTCAGCGTTATATTTTACAATTATTATATCTGTTTTATGGCTGTAAAACCCCTCACACACGCTTTATTCACTTTTCTCACACAGGACAGTTACAACCCTTTTTGCATCCTTCTTAAAACTTATTGCTGCTGTCGTCCTTTTGTTATTTTCCTCCTTCTTTATGTAACAAACCGAAGATTAATTTATTCCACAATGGTGCCCTACAGCTGCGTAACTTCTACCTTCCTTCAGCGTGTCCAAAAGTCCAATTTTTTGTGCAATGTTTACATCTTGCGCAGGAGCCTTTGTCGGTGCTGAACGTTTCGTTGACATTGTGGGTTTTGTCGGGAAGAAAACTTGCAAATATACAGCACTTCAGAATCACACTGCTAAAGATCCAACATTTATGTAAATTTGGCAGCTGAACGCTCTAGTACTGTACAGGAGACACGACACGGAGGAGATAGATTGACAATGGTCTACAGTCCCTTAGCCAATCAGGACACTTCATAGTAACTGTCTGACCTCTCAGTGTTAGATTTCGTTCGCTCGACGGTAGGCGGATACTTTTTTTCATTTAACCAATCGCTGCTATTTGGTTGTGACGTATGTAATGCGCCGCTAACGGGGCTAACTGGTATATTAAAAATTGTGAACCGAATCTAGTGTATTTTGATTCCTGACCTAGTCGCTGGAGAGAAATGAAATTGAGCAGAGGCACTAGGTGGCGCCAGCCTGGTTAGGTTTAGTTCTGGTCAAGTCTAGAAAGTTGTACTAAAGCAATGGATTAGAGGGTTATCGATATTTCTTCTTCCACCGAGAATTTCCCTGGGATACACACCTTGCACGGGGCTGGTGGGCTGGTACCTCACCCTGTAGCCCTCGATCTGACCGTTTGGACTCAAGGGGGCGCCCCAGGACACATTCACACTGGAGCCGGTCACCTCCGAGAAGGACAGGAAGCTCGGCTCACTGGGCGCTGCAACAACACAAAGTTAGAATGTTATTGCAATACTGTTGTGGTATAGAATGATAATGCACTAATAATCATAAAGTGGAAAAAGAAGGGTTTTATATGGGCAAATATGGATTACTGGTGCAGGTGTAGGATATATCTACACTTTTTGGAAGGGATTATTCGGATGGAAATAATCAGATGGTATTTCAAGCCATCCAAAATGTGCCAAAACATAACTGGAAACGGCAAAATGTCAGAATACAAAAATAAACGAAGCATAAAATTGACCGTAACAATGCAGAAATATCACTTAAAACCTTAGTCTGAAATATCACTCTGCAAGTTTGTGTTATTTTAATTAGCTTTTTGGAGCATTTTTGAACCACTTTGAGATTTTTTGGATGAACAGACTGTGTAAAATAAGACACAGACTTCAAATCAAATGAAACTTTTTCCCCTTAGGCCACAGTACATCAGCATCTGCTTACCAGCCTGTCTTTTTGTTAGATTGTTTTCTTAGTCTTAAGTCATCTGTCATCACCTTATGCCGTGAGCTTCATTGTTTCAATATTTGATTTTTCTAACTCACAAAAATCCATCTTGTAAGGCTCAAAGTAAATCATTTGCATGAAACCAACGGTGTAGCGTAGCAGTAAAGAACGGGGAGCTTTTGCACTTTTGCACTACAAAAATTTCCATTTTTTCTGTTTGTCAATACACTACCAGTCAAAAGTTTTAGAACACCCTTATTTTCACCAGTTATTTATTGCAGTTCAAGTCGTGCAAGTCCAATGAAGAGATTGAAATGGTACAAAAGTAAGAAATGAACAGACAGAGGTTAAAAAAAAAAAAAAAAAGATAAAAGATAAAAGATACAAAACACAAGTCCAAGCTCTGCCAAAACTACCTCAGGAAAAAATAACAAGATGTTAAGTTTGAAAACATGGAGTGTCCAGCAGCACAGTGTCCAGACTTAAACCCCATCGAGCTGGTTTGGGATGAACTGCACAGAAGAGTGAAGCAACCTACAAGTGCCACACATTTATGGAACAGACTTGGGAAGAGCTTTATGAAGAATATTTGATTTCTATTGTAAAAAGAACAAGCCACGAGTGTGTTCAGCTGTTATATCTGCCAAAGGTGGACACTTCCATGAATCAAAAGTTTAGAATATGTTTTGGTCAACAGTAAATTGTAAGAAACTGTGGTGTTCTAAAACTTTTGACTGGTAGTGTATGTCTGTTGTACAAAATATATAGCTGCCTTTTCTTAAAGAATACCTTTTACAGAACTCTATTTTTCTTATACACCTGTCATACAGCAGGACACTAAAAATGTACAATCACATTTTTATATTTAACTGATTTAACAGAATTGTATAATAATTACTTCTTGTTTTCTTTAGCATTACTCTGACAACACCTAAAAACCTGGATATTCTGCTTAGACTTTGACTATTTTGTTACTGAAAAATGATGTGTGCATTTGATGATGGGGAAGATCTCTGACCTTTTCACTCAACTAGATTTAACAAAGGTTTTCCTGATAACTTTTCAGGATTGACAGCCCAGATTGATCATGTACAAAAGTCCACTCGGTGTCAGACATCTGTCGTGTCCAGACAATCACCTCTAGACCCATACTGTATTGTTCTCTTTATGAACAATTAGGCCTGTCACGATCATTTTGACATTTTGAAGCGTGTTATATTGTTTCAGAGATATACAATACTACTGAAACCGCTTAATGCCACTGACACAATAACAAATAAGCAAGATAACCCCAGTAAACCTATTTTTAAACATAATGTACCATCAAAAGATATGAGCTGCAACAAATAAATAACACAATGAACCAATATTTAGCTATAAAAGGTTTTACTTAACCCTCTACTGCTCAAATCTTATCACATGAAATACAAAAAATCCTAAAATCTCCCCATTATTGCAAAGAAATTATACATGTGACCAATATTGAGCCCCAAAATACACTGTACTGTTCGAGCTTTCATATACTGCACGATATATCATGACAGGCCTATGAACAATCACATCAGATGCCCTTCCGGATATATTTTACCAAAGTAACATGATTAACTATTATATATTTGAATAGTGCTGGCTGGGGCGGGTACCTGACTGCTGCGTGCGGGATCCGCGGGGGTCGCTGGGGGGCCCGTCCCCGGCTGTGTTGAAGGCTGTGAGGGTGAGCATGTAGGCTGTGTAGCTGCTCAGGTTGGTCAGGTGCACGGAGGTGTGAGGGACAAAGACCACCTTCACCTTCTCCGTCTGGTTCTGCTGCTCCCGCTCCCAGTAATGAATCTGCAACACGGCAACACTCTCACGTTAGAACGGGAATACAGACGTCAAGATAGGAATTTAGTTATAAAATCATTCATGTCATGTGCTCTAATTATACACTATTTTCCAATGTACAGTTATTATAAAAACAAACTCATTAAAGGTGCACTATGTCACTTTTCTGGTTTGTTGTGAATGGTATAGCCATGTTATAATATTGTTACGTCCTCAAAAAACATACCCACAATTGTGTTTTGTTTCATTCACACATGTTTGCGTGATCCTTTTCTTACCAGACTGTGTTTATTTCCAAACCTCAAAACGCTCTCTTTCACCTTGTGATGTCATGAAGCAGTAGTTTTCATGTTAACAACGTAATTTTACCTTTAATTCAGCAGAGATAGTAGCCAATCCAAATGGAACAGAGAGAAACATAATTTAGATTCCTTTTGTATGTCTAGTGTTGTAGTCAAGACCGCACTAATAGAACCCAAGACCTGTCCAAGACTACAGGGTCCGAGACAAGACCAAGACCTCTGAGAGTTGAGACCGAGACAAGACTGAGACTTTTAAAGACAAGACCAAGACCATGGCCCATTGAGACCAAACCAAGACCATCTTTGTCATTTTCAACATTTATTTTATTTTAGTTTATTCTGTATATATATATATATATATATATATATATATATATTATGTGTGTGTGTGTGTGTGTGTGTGTGTGTGTGTGTGTGTGTGACCGTGTAAGTTCAAGACTTATATAACTAGTCCCAACTCCTTCAAGACTGAGACAAGACTGAATCCAAATGCCGCTGAGTTTGAGATGAGACCAAGACCTCAAAAAAACGCCGGTCTCGAGACTAAACCTTCCACAAAGCTGAGCATGCAGGGAGCAAGAGGACATTCTTTATATACTTGTTTGAGTTGAATTTAAAACACATTTAAATCAAATACATACACACCATACAAGTAATACACTGACATTTTAGGTTTTTGATCCATGCCATTTTAAACATTGTAGTTTGGTAAATAAAACATTGTCTACTCGCAGGTTTTTTGTGGACTCCAGTTTTGCAATGTAGGAATGTTTGTTTCACTTCCTGTATTACCACAACACATCACATGGTGGAACAGTTCTGTTTGAGAAAAGAACGCGGCCTAAATATGCAGGATTTGTGTGTTAAACATAAAAATGAAAAATATCGTAATATAGGCACTTTAAATAAACATAAAACCAAAAAATTATTACGAGTTTTTCATGATGTAATGTTTTTATATCAAAATAAGATCTCCTTCAGCTCAGCATTTTTACAAGTTTCAACCCTCCTCCTATGTGAGAATAAACAGCAGCAAGTGAGCCATAAAGATTTAGACTATATTGCATAGTAAACTGCCTGAGGTCTGTTTTGCGAGCGGAGAAAGCATCTTGTAGCATGTGGGAGCCAAATGATCCATCTGTCTTGAACTGATCATACAGCTGAGACTTATTCTTCCAGACTTATGGGGCAGTACGGGATTTTTCATTTTTAGATTTAATTAAAAAACATGAAAAACTACAACCGTATTTTTCAGACTATAAGTTGCACCTTTTCTCATGGTTTGGGTGTTTCCTGCGACTTATACTCCAGTGTGAATTATATATTAAAATGTTCACACTGACAGCCACGAGAGGTTCTAGTCTTGTGTGTGAGTATCTGCTGCTCCTGTTCCTCCTGTACCACTGTCACTTGGCTCTACTGCGCATGTCTCCTGCAGAAAGAGCTACCATTACGTCTGCACCACTGAACATTTAACATTTAAACAAACTTATAAAGTCAACAGAAACCATCCTGTTGGGATTGAGAAAGGCCGGAATAATTCTAACTGGAACTGATGCTGAGTCTGACGACAGCTATGGAGAAGAGGAAGCGGCGCTCTGTTTACCTCCGGAGGTCATGGAGTTGCTCAGAAGTGACACCGAGGATGAAGAATTCAATGGATTTAGTGATCTGGAGTGAGATGGAGAGTTTGTGTCTTTTCTATTGTTATTACCACAACTTGACTTTCAAGATGAAATGTTGGTTCCTGTTCTCTGATTTTCTAAAATAAATTTCCCCCAAATAGTGCAACTTATAGTGTGGAGCGACTTATAGTCTAAAAAATATGGTACTATGTTTTGCAGCAGTCCAACGTTATCCCTCACTTATCTTATGCATTCAGAGTAACGAGTTTAAAAGAGTTTACCTTGAAAACGACCACTACATGACATCACAAGGTGCAAATTTTGAGCATTTTGAGCTTTGGAAATGTAGACACAATAATGTAAAATGGTTAATCAAACATGTGTGAATGAAATAAATCACTACTCCAGGTCTGTTTTAATGAGGTAAGAGCATTCTTACATGGCTTAAAACTCACAAAAATCAATTTTGAGACAAATTGGTCTTGAAACAATTGTCAGGGACACTGTAACAATACAGTGTTGGGTTATTTCAGTGCATGTTTTCTATGTGACGGTGCCTGACCTTATATCCTTGGATGACTCCGTTCTGGGTCTCGAGGGGGGGTACGTCCCACGTCACCTCCAGGGCCGAGGGGGACAGGGCCGAGACGCGTATGGAGTGAGGGGCCACAGACGGCGCTGCGGGGAGAGGAGGCTCAGTTTAATCTGTTGATCTGATGGTTAGATACTGAGAGTGAATCTGTGTATCATTCATTCATTTGTTTTTCAAAATAAAACCAAAAATAATAATAAAAAAAAAAAAAAAAACAGTTTTCTTCATTATTTGTCTCCAAAACCAAAATGAAAAAAAAAGATAACGATTAGTTTTTTTCATTTTCGATTTTGTGTTTAAATTAATAATGGAAAAAACGGATAACAGCCGTTTCCTGTTTCCGTGACTTAAACTACGATGCTGGACTTTCGCACCACAAACAGGCTGAATCGGAACTAAAACAGGACTTAAACAGGTCTAAACCAGGTCTAAACCAGGTCTAAACCAGGACTGAACCAGGACTAAACTAGATCTACAACCAGGTTTTGTCCTGATTCAGGCCCTGGTCTCAGTCCTGGTCTGGGCCCAGTCTCAGTCCTGATCACCCAACAGTCTACGTGGGTGCACCTCCGGGCCAGTCCCAACATTCAGCCCTGGTTCAGTTCTGATTAGACCTGGTTTATACCTGGTTCAGTCCTGTTTTAGTCCATATACAGCGCAAACGTTTTGTTTACTGTTGTGCTGTACCACAAAAGGAACCCAGACAGGCAAGGGGTCTACAACTTCCGGGATTCTTGAAAACCGTCTAGTGTATTCTGATTCCTGACCTAGTCGCTGGAGAGAAATTAAATTGAGTGGAGGCACTAGGTGGCGCCAGCCTGGCTAGTAACATTGTGCATTCTCTTGTCATAATCTGAGGGACACTTTTTTGTTTGTTTTATGGTCATTAGCAAATATGGGGAGCCCAGGGAACACAGGGCTCAAAAGTGGGACTGTCCCGGGTGAACAGACCCACCTGCTTCCCCCACAGAGACATCCACGGGTGCAGACGGCGGGCTCTCTCCCACGATGTTGCAGCTGGTCATGAAGATCTGGTAGCGCTGGAACTTCTTTAGCTCTGCACAAGAACAGACCTGCGATGTTAGCAGCTCTTTACCGAACACTATCACCATTATCTTCACTTTTTATGTATTTTATCAGAATTGAAGGTCTACAATGTAACTTTTGTGGTGGTTTTGTGGCATCACCTGTCTCCTTGTCTCCATGGACAGAGATAGATATGTTTAATTCTACACATTGGAACGTTCCAGGCCTGTCACAATAACACATTTGGAAGCACGATATATCGGTACGGAGAAATGCATGATATAAATATTTAAACTACTTTATGCCACTGATACAAAACAGGATAATCCCAGTAAATCATTTTTAAATAAACAGTATCATGAAAAAGGCTTGAGCTGCATCAAATAAATAGAAGAATGAATCAATAATGAGCCATGGACATAATTTATTCAACCTTCTACAGCTCAAATCCTACCGTATTTCAAAAACATAGCTTAAAGATACAACCCTGGAAAGAAATTGTACATACGATAAATATTGAGCCAGAAAATATACACTTTCACCTTTCAAATATGTATTTATTTATATAACGATAAGCTGATATAGTGATTATGGTGACAGGCCTTGTTAAACTGAATTATACAATTTTACCATAATACCAGTGTTGGGAGTGAATTGTTATAATTATTATAAAACTAATTACTGTAATGCATTGCTTTTTGCTGTAACACAGTAATATAAGGCATTACAGGGGAAAAAAATCATATTTTACTCGGTACAAATGTCAATAACATGTGTCACGATGCATTTTTAACCTGGATTGAAGTGGTGGTTTTTTTTTCATACAAATCCGCTAAAATCAGCGCAATATCAGCAGCAGTGAAACACCAAAGTTATGGTTCCAAATGTCGGGGTGGGCCCGGAGGTGCGCCTGCGTAGACTGTCGGGTGATCGCAGGGAAAAGGACCGACGCAGAACTCAACGCTCCACGGGGCGAAGAGCAGCCGACGCCCAATCACGCTTTGCGGACACCCTGTTCCATGGGCTCGGTGTTCTCTCTGGGGCGGTCCTAGATTCCAAGTCCTAGTCCAAGATTAGTCCTGGTTCAGCTCTGGTTTAGTCCTGATTTAGACCTGATTTAGTCTTGGTTTAGTCCTGGTTTAGACCTGGTTTAGTCCTGGTTTAGTCTTGGTTTAGTTTACCTGGTTTTAGACCTGGTTTAGTCCTGGTTTAGTCCTGGTTTAGACCTGGTTTAGTCCTGGTTTAGTCCTGGTTTAAGTCCTGGTTTAGTCCTGGTTTAGAGTCCTGGTTTAGACCTGGTTTAGTCCTGGTTTAGTCCTGGTTTAGACCTGGTTTAGTCCTGGTTTAGTCCTGGTTTAGACCTGGTTTAGACCTGGTTTAGACCTGGTTTGGTCCTGAGTCAGTCTTGGTTTAGACCTGGTTTAGTCCTGGTTTAGACCTGATTTAGTCCTGGTTTAGTCCTGGTTTAGTCTTGGTTTAGACCTGGTTTAGTCCTGGTTTAGACCTGGTTTAGTCCTGGTTTAGACCTGATTTAGTCCTGGTTTAGTCCTGGTTTAGACATGGTTTAGTCCTGGTTCAGTTAAGGTTTGGTCCTACTTTAGTCCTGGTTTAGTTCTGATTTAGTCCATATACGGCGTAAAAGTTCGTCATCTTCAGTTATTTTGGTGAACTTAATGTGAATGTAAAGTCTTCCATTTTCAATGCAGTAATATTGTAAGAAATTACTTTGAAATGACAGTAACAAGTAAAAAAAAACACATTACAGTTTTGAAGTAACTCCCCCAACAGGGTATTACACAATTTCACGTATTTTTGTAGAGAATGAACTTGAACTACAATACTGCTCAAGGTGCTTAAACTGACCTTCAGGGATAAATAAAGTTCTATTGAGTGATTGATTAATACTACAGAGACGTACGTGTGAGCTCGAACTCCGTCAGTGACGCACTGCTGACAGTCTTGAAGGTGCTTTTGGCTGAAAAAGAAAAAGAGAAAACATAACAACCATATAAATACAAACATATAAACCGTTAAAAACAAATGATTCTTTAAAGAGGGGGTATTTTACATGTAACGTATTTAGGTCACCATGGTACTTTTTATTGTTTTGAAAATGCTATATTCGCTGAAAATAAAGTATTAACCTGTTTTATATGCTGCTGTTTTTGATGCTCTGAGATTTCCCTGCTTTTCCTCTCTGCGCTAATTCACTCCCCCTTCAGAGCGCTACCACAACACAGTCAGGTTTGTGAAGTTGAAGTGTATTGGCCTGGAAAAGATGCTGCAAATACTCACTCTTCATGCATGTTTTGGATAAGAGGACGATGTTACATGTTAGAAAGCTTCAAAACCTGGCGCAATACCCCGTCTTTAATCAATGACATTTGAGTCTTCTGGACAAATATCTGAACAAACTCACCGATGTTGGGAGCAGCTGAAGTTGTGGCGTTGGCCTGGTCTCGTGCCTCAGGGCTGGTGGAGATGTTGGACGAGATCTCTCTGTAGTAGAGCCGGTATCCAGTCAGGACCCCGTTCACACTCTCTTCACTGGGAGGCTGCACACACAAACATAAACTCTGTCAAAAGGCTATACTGAAGTAACTTTAGTTCGTACGAGTAGCAGGGTTCGCGCTCTTTTTCACTGACAAAATTTCAAAACTTTTCCATGACTTTTTCGTGACCTAAAGTGAATTTTCCATGACGTTATGGTAGAGCCCTGTACTCCCGCAGGCCCGTGGGACCCGACGTAAAACAGTGCGGCGCGGGACACATTTTGAAAGCTCATTGCGGGCGTGGGAGGGATGATAAACTGCAGTCCCGCAAACTAAATATGAGTGTAAAGTAAAAAATACAAATGATTCATGTATGCCTATCATACATCATTTGTGCTAGATATTTTGTTTTGCATTAATAAAAACATTTTGAGCAGCCTAAAGTTGCAGATGTAGTCCAATCTCATGCATATTTTAGACAATTCCTTTCCGCTTCAGCCCCATATTGCGGGATTTGCGGGCGGGAGTGGGACAAAATATCACAGATGCGGGTGGTAGCAGGAATGAAAATTACAATTCTTTGCGGGTGCGGGCAGGAGCTCTATCTCTACTTTAAAGACACCGTACATGTGTAGAACTGATCAGATTTTTGGACCTAAATATGAAATCTTAACCCTTTCCACTCACCTTATGGTTTGGGATTATAGTTTTTTGAACATTCAGAATACTGTCAACGCATTTATAGTTGCCTGTTTTAAACAAAAGGTGCATACGTTTGGAAATATTCATAATAGTCTAATGAGAACTTAACAGAACGCTGTAGTTGTGTGAAAGAGATACTAAAATTCCATGACATTTTCAATTTCCATGACTTTACCAGGATTTCCATGACCGTGGGAACCCTGTAGTTTCAAACATTACCAAGCAATACCAATAATTCAAACTTTGAGGAGAAGACACAGTGTTTCCCGCAGCATTTTATAGTTAAGGTGGTTGCCTTGACAACAAGTGGCCCCCGTCTTGACTATGTCTCTCTGAACCATGTGAATCCTTGCAAAACTACGGTCATCACATGAAATCTCCGCACACCTCCCTGCTCCTCACTTTTTCTCCATGCATGGAATCTCCGCACACCCCTCCCCACTCCTCACTTCTTTTCCGTGCACGGAATATCAGCACACACCCCTGCTCCTCACTTTTTCTCCATGTACCCCTCTCCTCCTCACTTCTTCTCCATGCACGGAATCTCTGCGTTCCCCCTGCTCCTCGCTTTTTCGGCAGCACTGCTTTGCCTAACCAATTTTCTGTGGGAAACACTGACACATGATGCTACATATCTATTTTAAAATCACAATAATAATTAAACACTAATTTTATGTTATTTTATGACAAAGAATTTGGTATTGAACACAAAATAACTGAAGAGAATGGATGTAGAAGCAGAGATACAGTAGCACCATGTACCATGATGTCCCCGCTGCTTTAAAACCCCAGTTGCATTGTGGCAGATGCATAATACCGCCTCTTTTAGAGTTCGTACCTTCCACTGCACCAGGACAGACGTGGTGGTGGTGGGCTTCACAGAGGTGATGACTGGAGGCTTGTCCGGGACTGCAAAACGGACAAAAAAGGACAAAGGACAAAACTTATTCCAAGCTTCTTTGCAACTTTTCTTTTTTCTTTTTTCGTCATGTCATGTCACTTCCGGGTCCATCATCTGACTGAAAACAATGAACATGTTTACGATTTCCTCTTGTTTTTTTAGCAACAGCACTTGTCACGTTAAAAAGAGATTACAATCATTTAAAACTAACACTATTATAATCATAGATCTGTGGTTATAACTGTGCCAGAAAGTGTATGAGGGAGGATGAGGTAACAATCTAGGCTAAGTTAGTATTAGTGGTGAAGTTAGTGAGATAAACACAATGGTAATCCTATATTATGATTATTACTAAATGATTTACATATTTGATACAGTTTGTTTGATGAAAAATAAAAAAAAATAAAAAATGAGCAGTAAAGCTTGAAAAAGATGATGTGACTATAAAGTTGTTAAGTGATGACTTAAGATCTCTATAGTCACATCATCTTTAGAATCTACAATGTCAATAGTCATTTAAATAAAGAAAAAAACATAAGTGAAAAAGTGTGTCCAAACTTTTGACTAATTATGTAGTCTTCTGCCACTATCATCAGCATTGTGTTCCTCCCCCTGCGTCCTGATTGGCTAAGGGACTGTAGACCATTGTCAGTCTACTCCGTGCAGTGTCTCCTGTACAGTACAGAATGTGTTCAGCCAAATTTACATAAATGTTGGATCTCTATCAGTGTGAGTTTGAAGTGCTGTATGTTTGCAAGTTTTCTCCCCAACAAAACTCACAATGTCAACGAAACGCTCTGCACCGACAAAGGCTCCTGCGCTCGCACCCAAAAGGCAGAGGAAGACGCTAACCATCGCGCAAAAAGTTGGACTTCTGGACATGCTGAAGGAAGTAGCAGAGTCCTGCACCGGGTCGGGTACCAGCGAGTACGTGATGAGTACGGGCAAATAGTTGCTGAAATGGGTGGGTTTTAACGTTCTGGAATTTAACAGGTGGGTATGCAGGCAGGTAGTGTGGGAGCAGGTATGCGGGCAGGTAGTGATTACACACGGACAGTCAGGACTAAACCAGGACTAATCTTGGACTTAAGAGAGTCCAAGATTAGTCCTGGAGCAGTGTGTCCGCAAACCGCGATCGGGTGATGGCTACACTTACCACTGTGGGGTGTGGAGCTCTACGCCGGTCCTTTCACCTTTGGTCACCCGACGGTCTACATGGGCGCACTTCCGAGCCCGTCCCAACAGTGAGTCCTGGTTTAGTCCTGGTTTAGTCCTAGTTCAGCCCTGGTTTTGTCTTCCTGGTTCTGTTCTGTATTAAGTCCTAGGTTAGTCCTGGGTTAATCTTGGTTCAGTCCGTGGCGTGTGCGGCACTCGGGTTATCGGACGGGTGCGGTGCTATACTGCACGGGTGCGGGTCTCTAAAAATGGACCGTGCAGGACTCTGCGTTGTAGGTTGCCATTACAGAATAAATTAATCTTCGGTTCGTTACATAAAGGAGGCGGAAAATAACATAAGGATGTCAGCAGCAATAAGTTTTAAGAAGGATGCAAAAAGGTAACTGTAACTGTCCTGTGTGAGAAAAATGTATAAAGTTTAAAGAGGGGTTTTACAGCCTTAAAACAGATATAATAATTGTAAAATATAAAGGTGACTACTTTGTGGATTTTGGCGATTGCGGGTTATTTTTAGAACATAACCCCCGCGATAAATGAGGGACCACTGTATTTGACTTCAGGCACCTCTCTGGATCTGGATCTGGATCTCTCTGGGTCTTACCGTCCTGCAGGGTGGTCACAGCTTCCGTCTCTTTGCTCAGGACGCTGTCTCCCACGTCGTTTGTGGCCAGCATCCTCAGCTTGTAAGAGGTGAAGGGCTTCAGTCTGAGGAAGAAACGCAGAAGCAGAGCAAAAAGTTACACTTAGCCTCCTGGAAATGAAATAATTTATGCTGGATGCCCTAATAGCAAACAGTCAAGTACTAATATGACTAGAGCAGACAATGTGGGTGTTTAACGTGTGGGTGTGTAAGCCTCAAGCTAAACTGGAGTCTGGGACCTTCTTTTTCAAGCAAACGTTTAATGGTGTACTATATAACTTTTCTGGTGTAGGGTCTGGCATGGGCTTGTTTTCATGGAGATGTTATAGCTTGGGCTGGGATGTTCCACAGTGCAGCATTAAACTACCTTGCATTTATTCAGTTACATGCCATTTAATGTAGGCTGATTTAGGCGTTACCATGTCAGCATTGAGTTTAAGGTCCCACTGTAACACAATGCATAATCAATTATTAGTAGAACAATATATATTTTCACACTTTAATTTCCACTCCGCAAGATGATGTAATGTTTATGAAGTGGGGCGACAGTAGCATGCATGGTAGGAGCATTTGCCCACTGATCCGAAGGCTGGCAGTTTGAATCCCGCTCTCGACATAAACATCGGTCGAGCGGTAAAATCCACTGACCCACATGTTGACTGGTGTTATTTCAACTCCCGTAGATGAACGCTATCCTTGTGTCCTTGGCCAAGACACTTAACCCACCTCACTCCTAGTGTCTGTGTACACGGGTGTATGAATGTGTGTGTGTGAATGGGTGAGTGGTTCCTTGTTGTAAAGCGCTTTGAGTAAGAATGTGAATGAATCATTGCATTTCTATAGCGCCTTTCATGACATTCAAAAGAGCTTTACAGAGCATTATTCATTCACTCCACACTGGGTGATGGTAAGATACTATCTACCATGATACTATACTGCCCTGGGGCAGACTGACGGATTATCTCCATCTCCATGGAGACAAGCAGGAAAAGTTACATAGTAATCCTTAAAGGGACAGTTCAGACTTTTGGACATAGGGCCTCATTTCCTAGTTATCCAGAGTGGTTGGAGACGTGTGGAGACAATTTTAGAAGTCAAACCAGCCTTGCATTTGAAGGATTTATGTCTGAGCAGCAGCAGCGACTGATATCGCCTAGCACCTATCTTAACGGCAAAGTAAAATTCCACTGCTGCTCAGAAAATAGTCCCTCAACATGTGACGATTCATGTGATGCAAGGTTAGTCTTATTTCAAACATTATTCTATTGACACAGACATTTACATGGACAGTCTGGTGTAATAATAGATTTTCTTTGGGTGTTTTGTGGAGTGGGTAAGACTGTTTTTAGTGGAAGGCTAACTATGGCCATTGACATGCACTAGCCTAGCACCAGCAACCTCTGCAAATACAAGAACTGGATGGAAAATTTTAAAAAAGTGTCTCCACATGTCTCTAACACTCTGGCTCATGAGGAAATGAGGCCTTATGTCCAAAATTCCAGATTGTCCCTTTGAGGTATAGAGCCACCATGAATTCATAAGTATATATTGTACACTATACAATAATATTCCCGTTGGCTATCTAACAAGCATGAAATGACAGACTTCAACATTCTTTGCAATTCATATGTTTTGTACCCGGGGGAATGGTCCACTCCACAGGGACACTACTGTAAAGAGCCTGAACTGAATAGAAAGTGGTCCCAACAGCACAGTAAGAAGTGGAAAACGCATTATTTATGGACAGAAATATTGTTTTGTTCTATCATAACTTGAACTGTTTCCGAAGATGCCAAAATGGAAAAGGAAAAAAATAGAATCTAATTGAAGAGCGGAGCGGGTTAGCGGAGTTTGAAAGGACTTAGTGGAGACGGAACGAGCCAGGAGATGACGTGAAAACAACACAGGCCAGACGTGCCTCTTTTGGAGTTTATCAAGCTGAGATACAGACAGGAGACATCTTAACATCTTAAACTGGGATGTGAACAGCTAGAGGGGCTTAGGGGAGTTAACAGAACTACAACACAGTGTATAATAATGTTTGGAATCACTAAACTGAGAAAAAAAGGCAAGATTTTTAGTAAACTCGAGCAAGAGGTATTTTACTTCTAGCATAAGGTATTTAGATCACCATGTTACTGTTGACTGTTTTGAAAATGCTATACTTGCTGAAAACAATGCATTGGCATGTTTTATTCGCCCTTCACATTGCTCTCTGTACTAATTCACTCCCCCTTCAGAGCGCTATCACAACACAATCGATGTGCATCCTACCAATAAAACTACTGCACATCGCATCAGGTTTGTGAAGTTGCCGTGTACAGTTTTGCATCACGTTTTTGCATATTTATAGAGAATTGTTGTGTGGGACGGTGGTGGTGGTGATGTAGGCTTGTGGGCGGAGCCTTGTACCGGATCTTACAGCTAATCATAAGGAGGGTTTGAATAAAACCAGAGAGAGATATCACTAATTGCTTGAACATTTAACAACTCTTCAGGCATGTTTTTTTATGATTTAAACATTACAACATGGTACAAAGCTTTTTACAAATCTATTTTGCATAACACTCATAATACCCTCTTCAAATATAATGATTCTAACTGCTCTGAGTCTCCCTTCACTTTCCTCTCTGTGATAATTCAGTCCCCCTTCAGAGGATCTATCACAACACAATCGACATGCATCCAGCTAAGGAAACTGCTGCACATCGCATCAGTTGCCGTGTACAGTTTTGTATCATATTTTTGTGTATTTATGGAGAATTGTCGTGTGGGAGCCTGGGTGGCGTAGGCTTGTGGACGGAGGCTTGTGCCAAATCTTACAGCTAACCATAAGGAGGGTTTGAATAAAGAGAGAGATTGCAAAATTACTCAAACATTTAAAACCTCTTCAGGCATGTTTTTGATGATTTGAACATTATAACATGGTCGAGAGCTTTTTAAAAATGTATTTTGCTTAATAATACCCCCTGTTTTAGTTAAATGAGTAGTCTAACCTGTCCTATATATTTAAAAATGATACAGCCATCACACAACTTCATATCAAACGCAGCGCACACATACATCCAGTACTTACCCATCGATGATCCAGCTGGTGGCGTTGTGTGGTACGTCTGTGGTGTGGGGGTCCCAGGCTCCGTCGGGCAGTTCTTGTATCTGGACTGTGAAGTACCTCAGGGGGGACGAGCCAGAACCTCCTGTCACCCACTGGAGCTGCACCCGCCTGGCCTCCACGCCCTCCTGCGGCACTGACAGCTTCCGGGGGGACTGTGGGCGCTCTGGGACAAGGCAGGTGGACAGGAGGAAAAGGGTTAATGTTACGCACTATATATATATATATATATATATATATATATATATATATATATATATATATATATATATATATATATATATATATATATATATATTTTTATTTTTTTAAAGGTGCATTCTGTTACTATGTTGGGGTCGGTCACCTGCTTGTTTCTATGGATATATCATTTCTCTGACTGGAATATTCTACAGTATGTCATTAAACACCTCTACTGTTCTTGTATTCAATTACAGGTGGTTTTATAGCTCAGAAATTTATTAATTAATTAATAACATTTTAAATTGCACCCGATACATGACAGGGAGCCAGTGCAGGTCACACAGCACAGGTGTGATGTGTGCACGTTTCTTGTATTGCCCAAAGAAACTGTAAACAAGTAGGTGTGTTAGTTTCAGTTAGTTAGTAGCTCCTCCCTGCAGACAGATATAAGGAAGTGTCCACCAGGGTCTGACCACAACTGAAGAAGCAGCTTGGATGAGCTGCGAAACGTCTGGATTACAGTTACTTTGTTGAAATAAATGGATTACATGGCGGTATTTTCCTGTTTTCACATTTTGGGTTATATCCCTTTTTTTTTTTCTTTGGTAATTCCACTCATTGCGGGACACTAAACCAGGTCTAAACCAGGTCTAAACCAGGTCTAAAACCAGGTCTAAACCAGGTCTAAACAGGTCTAAACCAGGTCTAAAACCAGGTCTAAAGTAGGTCTAAACCAAGATTAAACCAGGACTAAACCAGGTCTCAAACAGGATTTAACAGGACTAAATCATGCTGTGTGGACCATGTCTCCTCATCTTCTATCAATAATATTTTTAATACAGTTCAGTAAAGTCTGGACTTTTCATTTTCTTTCATCAGACAAAACTTCTTATGTGAAGATTTCCTCACCTTTGCTTCTCTACACCAAACCAAGAAATCCAAAGTATTCAGATTACGTTACTCACTTTAAGTAATTTAATGGATTACGTTACAAACTACATTTTGGGGTATGTAATCTGTAATCTGTAGGGGAATACATTTTAAAAGTAACCTTCCCAACACTGCCAGTCGACAAACAAAATTTTCTCCTCGCCATTAATTTAGAGAAATATTAAACAGTATGAATATTTTTTATACTATACTAATGGAATTCGAATTCAAGGGTTACGTATAGCATACTGTAATAGTTCTAAAATGACTCTATAGTGTGCAGAAATCTTCTCTGGAAGGTCATAAACAGTTAAACAGTTCAGTTTTATATAATCTTTCTAGCTTTTAATATGATGTTGTTGCTTCTTTCCACATTTCTGCATAACCGTTGGCAATTCAATCCAGCACTATTCAAATTCACACCTTACGTAACACTTATTTATTGGGTCCATGATAAACACATGCTCCATTCACACCTTTGTTCTCACCATTTTGCAGATAGGACTGGTGTGTGTACCAGACCGAGGCCAGACGGTAATTCACCGCTACATCTAATCACAAATGTAAAAATGCATAATGACATTCAAATAGGGCGCAACCGCTCATCAGCGCAGCAAAACAAGGGAATATATTCTCTTTGAGGGCTTTGAATTCAATAAAATGTAAATTATTAAACTATTAAATTATATGTTCTTCTTTTTAAAACATCTTTGCATTTGTATTCCATATTTTATCACTTTTACAGAGATGGTGAAGTCATAAAATTGAATATGCGCCTTTGAAACCGTGTCAGTTTTGAAAAGATTATCATCACAAATCTGGGTTTTCTTACTATTCAATTACTTTGCTTATCACGAATTCTCTTCAGTGTGTATTTTTGAGCATCTGTTTGTGTGTGTCTAAAGGTGCATTCAGGCGTCTGCTACTGGTTTGCTCCTGGTTTGAGCCCAGTTTAATCCTGATGTCGATTTGGTTTCATCCTCTTCTAAGTCCTGGTTTAGTACAGTTCAGATTTTGTCCCAGTTTTGATGTGGTGTGTGTGCAACAACCGGTATATACCACCCTAATTCCATGCATCTTTTTGTCATCTGAGGGTGCATGAACTGGAGTAAAGCAGTTTCAAACAGGCTTAAAATGACAGCTGCCAGCTACGTAGTGAAAACACAGAGATTGACGTGCTTGAAAAAGTAGGTCATTAAAAGAGAAATTGGGACGTATGATCTGTTCAAGACATATATAGAAGTAGACGGACAACAACAACAAAACACTTGGATTATGTAGAGAAGGTTAAAACAGAATGATGAGCCTGACAGCAGTGGTGACAAGAAGAGGGCCCATCGTTTTTCAATAGAATTGAAGCAATTTCCTTTGTCCATCTATCTATACAGTCTATTGTTCAAGAGTGACTAAAACCTTTACTCAAGTAAGAGTACTATACACAATAAACACATTCAAGTACCGTAGTCATACCGGAGTATAAATTGCATCAGCCAAAAAATGCGTAATGGGGGAAATACATTTTATAAAATCAGAGACCAGGTACCGATAGTTCATGTTGAAAGTCAAGTTCTAGTAATAACAATAGAACAGAGAACAACAGACTGTTAATGTCACATATGAACAGTTCTTCAGATAAACTATAACATAAACAACAGAACAGAACAACTTTAACAAACTCTCCATCTCACTCCAAATCACTAAATCCATTCAATTCTTCATCCAAGGTGTCAATTCTGAGTAACTCCACGACCTCCGGAGGTAAACAGAGCGTTGCTTCCTCTTCTGTGTAGCTGTCGTCAGACTCAGCATCAGTTCCAGTTAGAATTATTCGGGCCTTTCTGAATCCCGACAGGATGGTTTCGATGTCACTGAAGTTCAGGCTTTGTCCATCCATCCAGTGACTTCCAGGAAAGTTGCATGGCACACCTAGCCTGATTCATCAGCCGGTTTCACTTTGTGGAAACCGTCTGACGTCACAGCATTAGAATTCGTTCGCTCAACAGTAGGCGGGTATTATTATTTTTTTATTTAACCAATCGCTGCTATTTGGTCGTGACGTGTGTAATGCTCCACTAATGGAGGTAACTGGTATATTAAGCTTTTCCCAAATCTCGTAGGAAGAAGGACAATAACATCTCCTTGATAAAATTCACCAAACATTATCTTTGTTCTTGCTTTAAATCCTCGATCTCGGGAATCGTTGACAACACAGAATGTCTGGCTCTTCGCTGACTGGCTGGTGCCCGAACTTGGTCTTCCAGGATTCTTGCAAATCTAGTCTATTCTTATTACTGACCTAGTAGCTGGAGAGAAATGAAATTAAGCGGAGGCACGAGATAGTGCCAGCCTGGGTATGGCGCACACTCCTGGTTGTCACAAGTTTCTTGCTCACTCCAAACTTTCTTTCTGCTGCTCAATTTCCGTTTTCGGGTGCAAAATGTGATTTTCTTTTTGGGAACATTTGTGTTCAGTCTTCTCAGTCGTCTTTATAAGTTTGTTTAAATTGGTACAGAAGTAATGGTGCGATTGACTGACATGATACAGACAGGACAGAGGCTCTTTCTGCAGGAAACATGCACAGTAGAGCCAAGTGACAGTGGTACAGGAGGAACAGGAACAGCAGATACTGACACACAAGACTAGAGCCTCTCGCAGCTGTCAGTGTGAAAATTCTAATGTATAATTCACACCACAAGTCACAGGAAACACCCAAACCATTAAAAAAAGTGTGATTTATAGTCCGAAAAATAGGGTAATTGTGTGGCCAGTGCAATCTTTTCCTGTCTAATACTATCATTTGTGGTGCAGCTTTTGTTTTGGGTCCAACCTGGAGCTGTCACCCTACGGCAGTCTAATGGAACACCTCAGCACAAATGACAGCTCATAACCGCTCTTGTAATTTCCATTCTCTTAAGATTTGGGCTCGGAAAAGAGGCTATTATCACCTTATTAACAGCCTGCTGCAAGTGTCACCTGGCTCACCATGTGCACCCGTAGAGCCTTTGAAAATCATTTCCATTTGTGTCACATTTACTCAAAAGTACAGTTTGAAGGAGTATGTTTTTTTCCGTTTCAGCAACTGCAGTAGCCTAATATTGTAACATGAATCGAAAGTACTGAAGTGACAGGAGAGGTAAAATAATGTTCACACTTAGAACTAACTTTTCTTGAGAAAGTTTGTCTTAAAAGCTCACAAGATGATAAATCTTCCAACTTATTACATTTGTTTAAACTTGGAAAAGATTCCATTTGCGCTTAAAAGCACTGTTAAGGAAAATGTGTTCTTCCTGTTTTGACTTATTAGTTTTAAATATTTTGTCAGTAGAGTTGGAATAAGGGTGGGGTCTTGAGGAATAAAGGAGAAAGTAACTGTAGAAAAGGAGCAAGGTTATGGAATTAAAGAAAGGAGGGGGGGATCGGGACTAATTTTTCTGTCCGACCCCGATAGAGCAGTGATCAAATCCGACCCAAACCCGACAGTCATTAAGATATTTGCGTCCGAACACAAAATACAAACTCAGGATATAGCGAAAATAATGAGAAGACTTTATTACTCTCCTCTCGTAAAGTGGTAAATTTAAACTGCAGCATCTCACCACATTATCCATAGAAATTATCCTCTGCAAATAATGACATCCAGTCCACAAAACTGCGCTGTGAATCCAGTTTGAGGCGTTATTTGAAAGTAAAAAGGCAAAAGCAGTTGATGTGTGTCTGTTTACATCCACACAGCGCATGGATCAAGGTGAAGCTGCAGGTTCGCAATAGTGCCTCTACTTCTTGTGGACTTTATCGCCAACCTTTTAGACGTTACACATCATGTATCTGAAGTTTTGCACCACATTTAACACAGTTTTGACTTGTATCTAAACTAGAAGTGCAGACACTTTGGACACTTAAGAGGACACTTAAGTTCTAAATATTAGTACGAACCCGTTGGACTTTGGTTGGGTTTCCGTGGTCTAGTCTGGAGGTCTTAATCCGGTGTACACTTTGAGATTTTTGGCCTTTTTTGAGTTGATTTTTCACTTGGGTGACTATTTTTGGGATCGGGCCGAGTTTTGGCTTAATCGTGTATCATGTTTTGTGTAGTAAACATCGGGCAATGAGAAGCAATTAATACCCCAGAACCAGCTCCTGATCGGCATTCATAGGTCGCAAGAATATCAGACCTGTTTGAAATCCAGTCGCCTCCTGTCAAGGTTTCGCACTGTTGACGTAGTTCGTATAGTGTGAGAACATGATCTGTGAGTTGTGAACTTTTAATCCCTGCGATTTGGTCATACAGTTTGAGCTGAAGCTGAGTGAAATGATCAAAAAATCGCACAGTGTATGTCCGGCATAAAGGGAAAGTAACTGTAGAAGAGGGGCAGGGTCAGGAGGACTAAAGGGGAGATTTAGGAAGGAAGAATGGGCAGGGGCAGTGAACAATGCTATTAAAACACCAGGGAAACACTTAAGTAAAAACTAAAGTTGATCTTAGTCCCACTTAAACAACTTCAAACTTTAAAATTTAAAATTCCCATCTCATGCAAAATCAACTTTTCAGAGCTTTCTACCTTCTAAAGAGTGACGTGTGGGCCTTGTATATGTCGCCGAAGTGGTTTTTAGATTGTTTCAGCGTTTTTTTTAAATTGCAGAGTATTTCTGCCACCCTCCCACGTGACAATGAACTAAAGCTGCTACAACGATGAGCAGATACACCTATGACGCATTTGACGTAGCAGAAAGCGCTTCGCACCCACCACCTCCCCCTCTCCACCGCCTCCACCCTGCCTCCACCCCACATCGACTGACAATTCCCACATGAACACCTAAACAAAAGCGACAGCATAAGCTCATTGTTCTACACTATACGTTTATCTACTAGTGTTTATTAATACTTTACCAATCAGTAATGTTCAGCTGATGTCGACGCGGTGCTTGAGCTTCGTGCACCTCAAAGTCCTCGTCCGATTCCAGGTCCAACACATGCGGCTGAACGCGCTGTATCACCATGATGAATAAAAGTTTATTCCTTCCACTATCAGGGTGCACGTCTGTCTCCCCCTCCCTCCCTGAGATGGGCGGAGGAAGGGCGGCTCACTCGTCGCTTATGTCACGTTTGGAGGGCGGAGCCTGTGCTTTCTCAGGACGGGCGGGGGGAGGAGCAATAGTCGGTCTTTCATAGTTCCTGGTCTGTGACTGTCTCCAAGAAATCAGTAAGATTTCATAACTATTGTGTAATGGATGTTCCAAAACCCAAATTGTGCTTGTTTATGTGCAGAAGATACAATGTGAAAAGATTTATTTTGCATAAGATGGGCCCTTTCAACAAATTCAGACTCTTTGGGAACATTTTTAGTATGGATAACAACATGCATAGATAACTGAGATATTCCTCTTGTATCTCTTCCCGCCCCCTGTTCATACCTCTCCTCTCTGTAGTGACCACGAGGGCCTGCTGCTCTTGGCCCCAGCCCACTGCGGTGCGAGCGGTCAGTCTGAAGGCGTAGGTCTGCTCCGGGGCCAGTCCAGTGACAGTGAACTGTCTCCCCGTGGAGCCCACCTCCACCGTGGTCCAGCGCAGAGAGTCACGACCCTCCAGGCGGTACGAGATCTGGTATCCTGAGGCAAAGAGAGAGAACACAACAGTTAAAGGTCCTGTATAATGCAAAATTGACTCTTGTGAGGTTTGTGGCATGTTTGAATGTTACCACATCAAAAAACAGACCTGGGGCTGTGTTTTGTTTCATTCATTGAGTAGTCCTGCAGTATTAGGCTGTCATATAACATATTTTAACATATTTTGGCCCCATTTCAGACCTAATTTTATTTTCTTCTAGTCTAGATTTAGTTCTAGTGTAGTTGGTCAAATGGTAAATGGTTTAGTTGCGGGTTTAGTCCTGGTTTAGTTCTGGTTTAGTTCCAGTTTAGTCCTGATTTAGCTCCGGGTTTAGGCCTAGTTTAATCCTGTTTTAGTCCTAGTTTAGTCTTGGTTTGGTTCCAGTTTAGTCCCAGTTTAGGTCCTAGTTTAATCAAGATTTAGTTCTGGTTTAGTCCTGGTTTAATTATGGGTTTAGTCCTAGTTCAGTCCCGGTTTAGTCCTGGTTTAACCCTGGTTCAGTCCTGGTTTAATCCTATCTTAGTTATGGGTTTAGTCCTGGTTTAGTCCTAGTTCAGTCCTGGTTTATTTATGGTTTAGTTCTGATTTAGTTCCGGGTTTAATTCTGATTTAGTTCTATGTTTAGACTTGGTTTGGTTTAGTTACATGTTTGGCCTTTGTTTAGTTCTGGTCTAGTCCTAGTTCAGTCCTGGTTTAGTCCTGGTTTAACCCTGGTTTAATTATTGGTTTAATCCTAGTTTACTCCTAATTCAGACCAAAGTTCAATCTTGCTTTAGTCCTAGTTCAGTCCTGGTTTACTTCCTGGTTTAGTTCCGACTTTGATTCCGATTTAGTTTTGTGTTTAGTCCCGGTTTAGTCCTAGTTTAGTCCTGGTTCAGACCTGGTTTAGTCCTGGTTTAGTCCTGGTTCAGACCTGGTTTAGTCCTGGTTTAGTCCTGGTTCAGACCTGGTTCAGACCTGGTTTAGTCCTGGTTTAGTCCTGGCATAGTTATAGGTTTAGTCCTGGTTTACTTCCTGGTTTGGTTCCGGGTTAATTCTGATTTAGTTCTGTGTTTAGACCTGCTTTAGTCACATATTTAGCCTTTGTTCAGTCCTAGTTTAGACCTAGTTTTGTCCTGGTTTAACTCTGGCCTAGTTATGGGTTTAATCCAAGTTTAGTCCTAGGTCAGCCCTGGTTTAGTCCTGGTTTAACCCTGTTTTAGTTATGGGTTTACTCCTGGTTTAGTCCTGGTTAAGTTACATGTTTAGCCTTTGTTTAGTCCTGGTTTAGTTCTTGTTCAGTCCTGGTTCAGCCCTGGTTTATTCCTAGTTTAGTCCTGGATTAGTCCTGGTTTAACCCTGTCTTAGTTATGGGTTTAGTCCTGGTTTAGCCTTAGTTTACTCCTGGTTTACTTCCCGGTTTAGTTCTGGGTTTAATTCTGATTTAGTTCTGTGTTTAGACCTGGGTTAGTCACATGTTTAGCCTTTGTTTAGTCCTGATTTAGTCCTAGTTTAGTCCTGGTTTAGTTCCGGGTTTATTCCTAGTTCAGCCCTGGATAATTTTTGTAAGGATGAGTGTGACTACCTACTCTGTTTTACTATCAGGCTCACCACTTTAACTGTAGTGTTGTATTAAATATATTGGGAACAAGGAGATTACTGACCTACATGATTACAAAGGCTTATATTATGACAATCCTACATAATATAAATATAATATTATTTTAATACATCAGTCTTTAGATAGCACAAGGTCTCTGGGACACTGTGGCACAATGTCTAATGAAATGTATGCCACCTGTACAACCAGATTATACTTTACTCCAATCAGGACTGAAATCCCTTTGGACTGAGATTACAATTCTGCGAGCGTATATAGGAATTCATTTCAGTTTTGCTTGTGTGGCTCGATATATGGCCCACAAGTATCTCTTTACTCAGATATTAATTATTCTTCCAAAGCTGGTGATATAAAAAGCTTTTTATTACAGAGTTTAGAACTGCTCAGAGCCAATAAAAGTCAATGTGGTTTCATCAAACTCGTCTGCCGTTCGGGGAGTAGTTTTGACAAGATGGATTTAAGCCGTAGGTCTGAAATTTGCAAAGTTTTATGAATTGCTTATTTATATATTTATTATTCCAAAACTAATTTTTAAAGGTGAGTTACGGAACTTTTCGGGAAGGTCGGTGGTTCTCTTTGACTTTTGACTTTATGTGTCCTTAAGCAAGACCGTAATCGTATCGTTTAATGTGATGTTACAGTATCGATATCGTCTGCTGCTGTATTGATATATCACCAAGAGTATTTAATCCTGGTTTAGACCTGGTTTAGAACCTGATGTACTCCTGGTTTAGTCCTGGTTTAGACTTGGTTTAGACTTGGTTTAGAACCTGGTTTAGACCTGGTGTAGTCCAGGTTTAGTCCTGGTTTAGACGTGGTTTAGACTTGGTGTAATCCTGGTTTAGACCTGGTTTAGACCTGGTTTAGTCCTGGTTTAGTTGGTTTAGACCTGGTTTAGACCTGGTTTAGTCCTGGTTTAGTCCTGGTTTAGTCCTGGTTTTAGTTCCTGGTTTAGTAGTCCTGGTGTAATCCTGGTTTAGACCTGGTTTAGACCTGGTTTAGACCTAGACCTGGTGTAGTCCTGGTTTAGACCTGGTTTAGACCTGGTTTAGACCTGGTTTAGACATGGTGTAGTCCTGGGTTAGTCCTGGTTTAGTCCTGGTGTAGTCCTGGTGTAATCCTGGTTTAGACCTGGTTTAGACCTGGTTTAGACCTGGTGTAGTCCTGGTATAGTCCTGGTGTAGTCCTGGTGTAGACCTGGTTTAGACCTGGTTTAGTTCTGGTGTAGTGCTGGTGTAGTCCCGGTTTAGTCCTGGTTTATTTCTGGTTCTTTTCTGGTGTAGTCCCGGTTTAGTCCTGGTGTAGACCTGGTTTAGTCCTGGTTTAGTCCTGGTTCAGTCCGGATGTGGCTTAAAAGTCCAGGACCTCGATCAATGTTTCTTTTGCTCAATAAATAGCGCCTGTGAAGTGATGATGGGTTTTTGACAGTAGTAGTCGCGTGGGTACCTGACCCAGTGCAGGACTCTGGTATGATGTAAGTTTCTGTGATGTTTGCAAATGTTCATGTGCCAGAAAAATCGCAATTCAATTTTGTCTTAAAATGGTTCAGCCCTAAGCCATGGTGTGGAACATTCCGAGCAAAACACCGCCTCTTTAAGTCATTTGAATTCATCTAGATCTACAAAGAGGGACCGTAGCCTCGTAGTCCCTCAGTGTTCCTTTGTCTATGTGCAGTCACCCTGAACGAACTACCACAATCGCACGTAAATCTCTGATCCCAGACTACGTTTCCCACAATCCCCTGCTCACCTACCACCAGAAACAATGTAAAGCCAGAGGGTGACAGAGTGTAGCCTGATAATCCGGCGATTTGGTGGTAATCTTGTCAGGTAGACGCAGACTATGGAGACGGATGATGAGATAAGAGACACCACAAATCTCCTCTCACCTCCACTTCTTATATTATTGTGAGCGGATTATCTCAGGTCGAAAAATCTATATACACACAAATTAAAACAACACAATTTTAGCCTATTTCTGACTAGTTTAGGTTTTTTATCTCTAGGGCCGAGCACATTAACGCGTTCATTTTGCGTTAACTAATTAATTCATTATTGCCGACAATTATTTTTCTCTCCTTAATACAGTATTTATTTTTATTGTAAACGTCTGTTGCTCACTGGCTTTTATTTGAAAAAGTCCACCACAAGCGAGCCTAGAATTGCTTACTGCTGCGGCGCTCACAGGAAACAGAGAGAAAGAAAGAGGGATAAACAATCATGGAGAAGGGCAAAGAACTTTTACATGGCCATTTTCATTTTAAAGTTCTTCCAGACGGTGCAGTCGACACAGCCAAAGTCATTTGTAACTACTGAATAGCTGAATTGTCTTATCACCAAAGTTTCACAAGTCTGAAATATCATCTAAACGCAACACACTCTGTTGATGCAGCAAATGATTCAATGAAACAAGTGGAGCGAGGCTTCGGACGACCACGTGAGATGCAGCGTGTCAGAGCCGTCGCATCGGGCACCAAGAGCTTGCGGAGGTGCTTAATAATAATAATAATAATAATAATATTCTTGTATGCCTTAGCAACTTGCTTTGTTCAGAAAAGTACAAAAAAAAAAAAAATAATAATAATAATAAAATAAATAAATACAAATTATAGGAAATGACAAACTGCACTGAAAGTGTTTTCTGGTTGTGTGTTCTGTTTTCTGGGGACTTTTTGACTGAGATTCTCATTTTTATATCAAACAGGAAACATTAAAGCCCTGGACGTGGACATACATTTCAGTTTTGTATTGGTTTGATTAGATTTTTTCAGTTGAGATTTACACAAAATACTTTATTTTAATGCTGCTGATCACATGCACTTTAATTTTGATTTAGATTTTTGATTTAAATTCATTAAATCAAATTCTAGGAATTGACAAACTGCACTGAAATTGGTTCTTTTTCTGATTACGATTCTCCAGATAAAGAAACATGGACATGGACAGACTAGTGCCCTGCTCCTGTATAAAGAAATGTTTTTTACACAACAAATGTGGCATTTACGTTTACATTTCCAATAAAAGTGAGCTATACGCTACTTTTGAATTCACGAATTGGTTTTGCGTATGACGTGATTAATCATGTTTAATCACAGGAACTGTGATTAATGTGATTAATATTTTTTCATTTTTGCCCAGCCCTAAATACTTCTATTCCATTTTTTGATATTACAATTTTTTTAACATTAAATAATATTAACTGCTAGCACATTAGATCACCATGTTTCACTTTTGTTTTTGATGCTCTAAACCTCCCCTCTCTTTGCTCCTGTGCTAAGTCACTCCCTCTTCAGAGCACAGTAAAACAAAGACAAACTAACTTAAAAGCTCTGTCTCTGATTTTCCTGTCTATTTGAGCTACATTTGTCTTTCCCCAGTACAGATATATTGTAAAAGCTGCTCTTGGGGTAAAAAAAAAGTCTTTATCTAATGAGAAAATGTTTTATTGTCCGATAATCAGGATGGTTGACAGGTATTGCACACTCACGCACTAAAGCTAACTTAGGCATGGCGTGTGAAATGTCTTATTCAACAACAAGAACAACAACAAAATCATTAACTGAAGCTGGAATTTAACCATCAACCCAGCAGCTATCAAATAAAATAAAAAAGCACATTTGGTCATCTTTCTAAAGCAGCCAATAATATAAAATTTACAAAGCGCGGCAGCTTGTTCGCAGCGGGGGTGGCAGGGACAACAGATTTAGCCTCCTACGCATACGTTCTGTCGCAAGGTGGTGTCACGCTAAATGTGCTCCCCCCAGAGCCCCTGGCCGACAGTTCCATCGCTCAAAATGTCCCACTGCAGACTGGTCCGACTGAGAGGACACAACCCTCCTGCTGTGAAACCAACAGACTTACTCGCTGGAAAAAATACAATGTTTACCCGCATATGTTCAAATGACTGTTTAGGACTTGAAACTTCGGAATACTGGAGAATAGAGTGATCCATCAAAGCAAGGGAAAAATAAAGTTTAAGATAACCTCGATAAGAAGCCTGCATTAGGTTTTAGAATCCAAAAGATGATTTTTGAAGAAAACATGAGATGTTTTAGAAGTTGCTCAGGCTGCATGAAGAGTCCTGGTTTGGTATAGTTTGAAGCGCCATCACCAGCAAAAGATCCTACAAATGATTTGGTTTTCCTTAAAGGGCCCATCTCATGCAAAATCAACTTTTCAGAGCTTTCTACCTTCTAAGAGTGATGTGTGGGCCTTGTATATGTCTGCAAAGTGTTTTTTAGATTGATTTGGCATTTTTTAAACAAATTGCAAAGTATTTATGGCACCCTCCCACGTGACAACAAACTAAAGCTGCTACAACAATGACACGGCAGCTACACCTATGACGCATTTGATGTAGCAGAAAGCACTTTGCACCCACCACCTCCCCCACTCCAACGCCTTCCGCCCCGCCTCCACCCCATATCGGCTAAGAATTCCCTCATGAACACCTAAACAAAAGCAACAGCATAAGCTCATTGTTCTACACTGCAGTGAACACGATATAATAAGTTTATCTACTAGTGTTTATTAATACTTTACCAATCAGTAATGTTCAGCTGATGTGGATGTGGTGCTTGCGCTTCGTGCTCCTCAAAGTCCTCGTCTGATTCCGGGTCCAACACATGCAGCTGAACGTGCTGTATCACCATGATGAATAAAAGTTTATTCGTACCACTATCAGGGTGCACGTCTGTCTCCCCCTCCCTCCCTGAGATGGCGGAGGAAGGGCGGCTCACTCAGAGACTACGTCACGTTTGGAGGGTGGAGCCTGTGCTTTCTCGCGGGGGGATGAGCAATAGCTGACCTTTCATAGTTCCTGGTCTGTGACTGTCTCCAAGAAATCAGTAAGATTTCTTAACTATTGTGTAATGGATGTTCCAAAACCCAAATTGTGCTTGTTTATGTGCAGAAGATACAGTGTGAAAAGAGTTATTTTGCATGAGATGGGCCCTTTAAAGAAGCGACAATGAAAACATACTCTCAATCTCTGACACACAGTACAAACCCTTCCAGAGTCTTGCCATATTTTCATTTGTGCTGTTATAATAAAATCCCTAACAGTATTTTATGGTTACTTCCTGCTCCTTTCACCTGATATCACCAACTTGACAATACGGCAGCACACAGTCTGACACATCTTCTACGGGATGGTGATGCAGACTTTCAGAAGCTGCTAAAATTGTGTATTCCTTGAAAGTTGTCGATGATGTTGCAGAAAGGGGGTGAAGCTTATTCCAAGATTTTAACTGTAGCCGAACAAAGAATGAAGATCAGAAACAATATCTACGGCATGTTGTCAAACGCAGTCGTCAAAGAGCACAGGCACATCTTTTGTGATGCCAACAAAGCCACAGTGGAGCTAGACTTTCTAACTAACTTTTTATGGACTTTATGGACTTTCTAAGCAAATATTCTGGACTTTCTATGTAATTCTTATGCAAGTTTCAGTTTGTGTTTGCAGAATAAAATGACAAATTATTTGAATATGCCTTATTTATTTGGTTCACTATGTCTAGTAGCCTGATTCATCAGCTGGTTTTTACTTCATTTCACTTTGTACAAACCATCTGACCTCGCAGCCTTAGATTTTGTTCTCTCGACGGTAGGTGGGTACTTTTTATCATTTAACCAATCACTGCTCTTTGGTTGTGACGTACGCAATGCGCCGTTAACAGGGCTAACTGATATATTAAGCTTTTCCCAAATCCTGTAAGAATAAGGGCAATAACGTCTTTCCTCTTGATAAAATTCACCAAACATTCTCTTTGTTCCGGCTTTAAATCCTCGATCTTGACAACACTGAACATATGGCTCTTTGCTGATTGGCTGGTGCCCGAACTTACACTTCCAGGGTTCTTGCAAACCGTCTAGTGTATTTTAATTCCTGACCTAGTTGTTGGAGAGAAATGAAATTGAGCGGAGGCACTAGGTGGCGCCAACCTGGCTAATAGTCTACTCTCTATAGGGCAATTTTCCAGTGTCTTGAGCAACCTTTAAATATAAATGAGTTTGCATAAAATTTTGACCCAAATATTCTGGCAAGATATGTAACCAAATGCAGGGTTCTAATCTAGAGAATCTTAAAAAAAAAAAAAAAAAAAAAAAAGATTGGACCACCCTTACTGAATAATAGAAGTGGACTAAAGGAGTGTGCAGCATCACCCATAGCGTTCGGCTCCAGGCAAATGAAGTTCATCGTGGTTGGCAGTTACAGGAGTGACTTTGAAGTGGCGATCCATATTTGGAATTCAGACCATGAGTTTCACAGCAACAAAGGAGCCAATCAGGAGCAAACGTGGTTGAAGGTAACGCCTGTTGTCTCTCGTGCCTCTTTAGCAAGGGGCAGGTGCTTAGCCACGCTGTCAGTCAAACCTGTTAGTAACTCTAGCCAAAGCAACCTCGAGGAAAACAGGCACCGGATTGGTTCATAGCTATTTCTTCTTATAGGACCATAAAGAGACTCTACCCACCTAGAACAGATATATTATAAAAGCAGCTCTTTGTAATGTGAATAATTAGGATGCTCGGAATGTGTTAAGAAAGTGAGGGATAACTTTGGACCACTGAAAACTGTTTCATATTAACTAGTTATTAGTTTTAAAAAGAGTAGCCTGGTGTCCACTGTTTTTTGTTTTTTTTCCCCCTTAGATATATCACTTTGTTGGATGTGGATGTGAGGAGTTTCAATCAAAGCACACATGCACACTGAGCGACGGTGCACATGATCAATCTGAACCAATATCAGGCTCCAGGCTCCAGGCTCCAGGCTCCAGGCTCCAGGCTCCAGGCTCCAGGCTCCAGGCTCCAGGCTCCAGGCTCGTAGCAGTACAGATTATCTGAGGCCAGCGCTACAGGCCGGTGGTGTTTCAACGTTTGTAAAAGTGAGTAAATGAAAGGGAGTGTGGGAGAGATGGTCCCATCCACAGTAGAGCTCTTTTTTTTACTGAGGAGCGCTTGTGTTTTACTGTTGTCTCACAAAGACGGATCGAAGACACTCTGCAGCTAAGACTTTAAAATATCACGCAGGCTTCATATCAGCAGTAGTGGAAGATAATGAAGTAAAAGTAGAAAAGCACAAGTAAAAGGAGTAAAGTACTGTATTAAGTGTAAATTTTAGGTATCTGTATTTTACTTAAGTAGGTTTTAAAATGAATACTTTTTTACTTCTATCTGTACATTCTATTCCACTACATTTTTGAACTGGACTGATTATTGTTTGAGACTTGCTGAAAAGCTGAGGGGTTTATTTTTAACACATTTGTAGCTTGAGGAAAAAAAAAAAATAAATGCTAGAAAAAAACCTGATTCAGTTGTTTCTGTTGAACAAAATTCTGCAAAAATTTTATCCAAATCACTACATTTGAAGCTTCATAAGACCTCACAATATGCACTTAATAAGGTGGTAGGTGGTTTTATATCTCAAAAATACAAAGAAAAACAGGCAATACAACTGTGAGTGGGGTCGCCTCCTCTCCACAGATCTGACTTGTACTGTATCTTGGTCTGGTTTGGTGTCAGTGAATACAGAAACATTCCAGGTGGAGAAAAGCATTTGAAGGACCCTCCACCAAAACTGAAGGAAGAGGGGGATCAAACTACTCAAATAAAGTAAAATTCTGTACTCAAGTTATTTACTGTCCACATTAATTTCATTTTACTATGGTGAAATCAAAAGCCCGTGTTCCACAGATGGAGAAGCAGTGTGTTGGCGTTACCTAGTATGATGCCGTTGGGGCTGGTGGGGGGCTGCCACACCACTCGCACCGAAGTGAGACGCACCTCAGGGAAGATCACTCTGACCGGAGGCCCTGGGACTGGACACAAAGAGGGTCAGAACATTAGGATACAGACACAGTATAATACAAATAAGTAGTGATGGGCAAATGAGCTCATTTGCCGCACGTCTTGTTCTTTCTGAAACAAATTGCTCTGAAGCACTGTCTCGGAGCTCGTCTCGCAGCAGCCGCTCACGTGACCAAAGTGTCAAAGTGTTGGTCCCTCCCCCTACTACTTCGCTCTGCGTGTCAATCGCTTCAGTGTATCGAAGCGTTTCATTGGCTCAGCGAATGTTCCGCTCTGTGATTGGTTCAGAGTGCTTCAGAGTGTTCAGCGCACTTCTGTGGTTTGACGAGCGCTAAACTGCTACAGTATAAAAGATGCACCAATATTTCTTAAAAATGTTGGGTAGTGAAGAGTATTGTGTGACGTTAGTGGTGATTTTGGTGACTTTTGGCATTTTTTTTTCATTTTCGATGGCATCGACACGTGGAAAAAAGCGATCCATGGTTTGGGATCACTTTGATCTAATTCTACCTAACAAGGTAACGCCTGTTTTCTTATTTACAGCTGCTATTTATGTTGCTCTTTACATTTGATTATTTTAAATCATCATTATTATTGTTGTTGTTAGGTACGGTGTCGCTCTGCACACAAGTATTGTCGTACACTAACAATACTTCATCGATGCTGAAACACCTTAGTGCCAATGGTTAAATTTGTCCACTAGAGGTCAGTGTTTCTCCGAGGCCTCAGACACGTCGAACCATTTGAGACAATATTGCGACTGAAGTGTCAGTGCTTCACGAGGCTCCATTCGGCCATCATTACAAATAATACAAAGGCATGACAAAACAACAACAATAATGGTAAAACATAAGGTAACAGGTGAATGTACAGTAAAAATGTATAAAAATATATAGTATACATAACTTCAAATGACTTATATTAAAACTATTCATCTTCAGTTGAAAACACAGGCTGTTTGAATTCCAAAAATGCATCGTGCTCTGTGGGAGAATTCTTTCTGGGCTGCACATATGGAGCGTCCACTAGTTGCTCTCGCTCCAGGACAGAGCGCGACTGTTTTATTCCGCTCTTATTATTATAGACCCACCATCCTCTCTGGTCCTGAGCAGCAGGGGTGCGCTGAGGGGCCCGTCCCCCAGGCGTGTGAAGGCCAGGACCCTCAGCTCGTACACAGTGTACTTGTTCAGCGGGGACAGCATCAGGGACACCCGGCCCTCTCCAGAGACCAGCTGCTCTCGGCGCGGGGAAACCAGATCGCGCTCGCTGTAAAAAACCTGCAGGCACATAAACAGAGGGAGAATGGAGTGAGGGATCGTGTTATCAGGGGCGGAATGGGGAAAAAAGTGGCCAATTCACACACCGGCCCATTTACGCAGCAACAATACTCTCTGTGTATGCTAATCAGTTTGTTACGCAGTAGAGATAGTCAGGAACATTCCAAGTGCCTACACAATAAAACCAGTGTAATACATGCACGCATAGCCCGCCAATAATACCACACCCCAACACGCAATCTATCTGTTTAGTCCAATGAGGTTCATTTGATCTTTCTGATAATTTATGTTATTAGGTTCTTTTTTCAGACCAAGAGTTTTCTTTTCATACCTGACAGTTTGGACTGATTACTAGCGCTCTTCCTCAGAGAGATCACGTGATGTTGCTGTGACATGTCCGGTCAGCTGATTTAAACAGGTTTTGGCGCTGTCTTCCTACCGGTAGAAGCAGGACGACAGCGCCATCTCCAGTCCGACCTTCTCAGGACAGTATCCCAGGTGCGTGAGAGTCCTGAGGAAGTCGGAGTGCAGATGGCGCTGTGGTTCTGCCTCTTCTGATAGGAAAAAAACCTGCATAAATCAGCTCGCTCACTTGACCACTCTGAGGAAGAGCGCTAGTGATCAGTCCAAAGTGTCAGATATGAAAACAAACTCTTGGTCTGAAAAAAAAACCTAATAACATAATCTATCTCTTTAGTTCAGAGGATTAAAATAATCAAAATCAAATATACTCCAGCTTTTATTAATGATAATTTGCAAATACTGATTTATTATTAATTACTAAAACACTGAAATAATTCTCAAGGTGACTGTCCAATCAGAAGGCAGTTGATTTAAACCCTACAAATGCTTCTCTCTGATCTGAATGATCACTCCCTAAACCGCCGCATCTCCAGCCAATCATGAATCAGTGCTAGTGCAGCCTCTGCAGCTCAGTGAGTGAGTGGAGACCGATGTTGAGACTTAGCCTAGACTATAAACACTGTCATACTATGGCCCCATCCACACTAGTATGTATTCAAGATGTCTTCGTTGTGGATGCAGTGTTCGTCCACACTAATGCGATGGAAAACAGCTCCAGAGACGGAACGATCTGGTGCCGCCAGCTTCCACAAATTCATCTGAGTACAAATCTGATCTGGCACTGTGTGGACGCCTGAAAACACTGATACTCTGACTTAGGAGCTCTAGTTGTGCCCTTATTGGACCATGTCATTGTGACTTGCACCTTCCTGATTTGTTGGGTTCATGACATTGGTCATGTGACGCTATTGTGGAAAACGGTTTAAACAAACCATAAACAAACGGGCAACTTGTCATCTTCCTCAGCTCAAAATCGGCTGCTGCAAGTTCACACACAGTTAGCAGAACACAACTCTGTCAAAGAAAGAACACATATATTCCACTGAGTCGTGTCCTTTAGTCCAACAGAAGCTGAACCACATCAGCGCACAATAGCGAACTGTTTTCTAAGCGCTTAGTTTATGCAAATGAGCCATGTGGTTTTAAGTTCCGTTTCTGTAAAATCTATACAAATATGTACAAAGCTGTGTGGATAGGGAAGGCTCGAGGACACAGAAACGACGTGCCTGGATGCAAATTGTTTCAGTGTAAACGTAAGCTATGTTTGTTTTATCTGTCTCAATTGAAATAAACAATAAATACATTCTAGAGGCACAGGAGGCAGGCCCTGTATGAAATGAAAATGAAAAAAAAAAGTAAATGAATGAGCTTTCTCCCCCTCAGGATTGACCTTGAGTTTTGATTTGATTAGATTTTTTTTTTTATATACGTTTGAAAATTGCCATGAATCAATATGAAGGGGGAAAAAATGGTGATACAACGTTCTCCCATACCCCCGGGCCCTACGCTAAAACCTTTCTCTTACACTATTTTCACTCTCATCAATTTAGCTCCACTCTGGCTGCACTCCTCCATTTCCTCCCATCACCTCTGAACACGAGTGCCGCCAATTCTGAACGTGTCATCTCAGTAAACATACATAAAAGCAGAAGGCCCGGGTCTGCATTGGATGGAGGAGTAAAAGTCTACTATTAACACCGAAAGAGTGTTAGAGGAAGCTGTGTGGAGCGGGCAGGAAACTGATACGAGCTAAAGGACGCATTTCAAGAACAAATATGGTGCATTATTTGTATCGTTATTTTCTTGTAAAGGTCATATGTTACGCAAAAATTTCCTCATGTGAGCTTTTAGTCATGTTAGAATGTTGTCTACATCTCCAAAGCTCAAAATGTTTTTAGCCTCAATTGAACTGATTAAACTAACTGAACTATTAACCATAATTTGTTGCATTAAAAACATTTTACTTCTTGCGATTTTCTCTACATTATCTTTTGGTGCGTCAATAGATGCATGAAGAATTTCGGCCTTCCGGTCATTGCTCAAAGCATTCTGGGAAGAATTTTCTGAAAAAGTGAGCATCAAACTGCCATGTTTGTTTTCCCAGTGGGATGTGTCTATTGACAAAGCCGATCTTTTCAAGTCTTTTGAAACATATCGCTTTTGTTTCTGGTTATGATATTGTCATATTTTAGTTTTGGGATTCGGACATTGTAATTGTGTGGTTGTTGGATGTCCTAACAGCGGAAAACAGTTTGAGAAATTTGTCTGCGAATTCCATAAATGCAAAAGAGGTGTGTGACTGCAAACCTCTGTTCAAACTGCTTCCCTTCCCAACGAAATTGAAAAATAATGAAAGGCGAAGGGCAGGATTGATACACAGGAAGGACCAAAAAGGAAACCTCTGACTGCCTAAATCATCCCGAGTTTGCAGGGAACATTTTGTATGTGGAGCGCCATTAAAGCAAAATCCTGATCCCTCGTTCCACCTCGGTTACAAATTTAAAAAGTCAACGCCAAAGTGAAAGGCACCAGCTGTTTTCCAAGAGACAATTTCCACTGCAAAGAGACCAAAACGTGATGTTGCTGTGAAACCACAAGAACAAGAAAGTGCGAGCTCGGCCTGTTTGTCTTCTGCACCTCTCGCTTAACAAACGGGATCCCGCTTTGATGGAGCTCCACGTACAAAATGTTCACTGCAAACTCGGGATGATTTAGGCAGTCAGGCGATATGGTTCAAAAGACTAGAAAAGATCGACTTTGCCAATAGACGCATAGACGCAAACAAACATAGTGGTTTGATGCTCACTTTTTCGGAAAATCCTTCCTAGTATGCATTGCGCAATGACCAGAAGTCTGAAATTCTTCATGCATCTATAGTTGTAGGTTCAATGTTTGGCAAATCCAACACTGAAATTACCAATATAATTCTAGTAAAGGTGAATGCAGTTTATAACACAGAGGAGTGCTTTCTGTATAAACACTCAATGACATTGCAAGGTGGAACAAAGCGTTTTCAGTTTGAGAGAAGAACTCAACCTAAATATATAGGGTTTGTGTGTTAAACATGTGTGAATGAAACAAAACACAATGTCAGGTCTGTTTGTGACGGGGGATTGATGAAATTCACCAAATATTCTCTTTATTCCGGCTTTAAATCCTCAATCTCGGGAATCATTGACAACACTGAATATGTGGCTCTTCGCAGACTGGCTGATGCACGAACTCGCACTTCCGGGGTTCTTACAAACCATCTAGTGTATTTTGATTCCTGACCTAGTCGCTGGAGAGAAATGAAATTGAGCAGAGGCAGTCTGGCTACCTTAATGGGCCCTAGAACCGCCACTGATAGGAAATCGGTTTCCAAATATTGATTCAGCCAATATCGGACATATAAATTGATGTAAAAAGACTATTTATTCGTCATATTTGACCCAGAAAGTCTAATTATGTTTGAATTTGCATTTATACAAAGTTGTTCTGTAGTTACTTGAGGATAAACAGCTATGATATATATTATATATAACATAACTGGACTGGTTTGGTCTTTGGTCAACTTCTTTTAAGTACATAAATGCTATTTTCAGTCTGCTCTGCTCTAGTATCAGTTGATATTGGACATAGGCAGATACTTAATGCTATAATATCACAATCAGTATTGGAGAAAAAGTTGGATTGATGCATAGTAATATAGGCTCTTTCAATATGCACTTGAGTACCTTTGCATTTTCATGATTTAGAACTTAAAATAAAGTGTAATTAAAAAACAAAAAACAAAACCAGCACACAGTGTTCAGTATACAGTACAGTAGAGCTGCACGTAGAACCTTCAGAGGTGAGTCTTTAATAAATGTGTCAGATATTAATACACACACCACAAACCATCGACCATTAGACTGCGTTCTTCTCTCAAACTGAAAACACCCTGTCCCTCCTTGTGATGTCATTGAGTCGTGATACAAGATGTACTCCGCTGTGTTTGTAAAGTCCGTACACCTTCACAAGAATCATTTGGATGATTTGCGGCCCTGGAATTGCCAAACTTTCAAGCTACATCTGCTGTTTTAGCCTCATTTAAACTGCTTCACTATAATTTCCTGATTTCCTCCATAAACAACAAATCTTCTTCTGCGTAAAAACTGCTAACCCTGTAGTTTAGATCTGTACAAACTAGTTTTTTTGCGATACTAAAATACTAAAAACTCCATTTCAATACAGAACGGAAGAAGGAACAGACTTGATACTCAGAATGCTGATTCCAATACCACAATAACAATTAAAAACACTCTTTCTTTTGACAATAGAATGTAATTTTTGACATCTGTATCTGTTAATAAATTCTTGGGTGTTCATACTGTTGAAAAAACTTAACTGGAAAATGCAAATAAGTATAATTCAGACAAAACTGGCTAAAATTGTTGCTATAATGAGTCAAATGAAAAGGCTTCTAAATCAAAATTCAGTTTCTTCCTTCCATACCTAAACTACTGTGTGGAAATATGGAGGAATACTTGTAAATCAAATATTAATAAAATGTTTCCACTCCAAAAGAAGATTATTAGGATTATTAATCATGCAAATCACTATGCACCAACAAATCCTCTTTTTGTTAAGCTTAAAGTACTTAAGTTTTTTGATCTTGTTGACCTGAGTACAGCTGCAGTGACGTACAAAGCCTAGAATCATCTGCTTCCTTCTTGTTTCCAGGAGTTATTTGAGCAGAGAGAGAGTCAGTATAACCTTCGAGGAACAGGTATCTTAAAAAAAAATTGGAACTAAGCAAAAAAGTGATTGTATTTCTATTAAAGGGGTTAGAATTTGGAACAATCTGAGTAATGATTTAAAAAAAAGTCTATCAATGTAAATCATAACTGAACTTGTAAATGTAAATTGCAGTTCATACGCTGCTTTCTTTCTCGGAATTCTGTCATTGTTTAATAGGGTTTGGCGTTATGAATACTTTTTACTTCAGCCTAAACCCTTTTGGTCATGATCCATGGGGTTGTAGTCTATGTTTTATTTTGTTTGGTTTTGTTTAGTTTTGTAGTGCTGCAAAATGACCAAATAAACTACTACTACTACTACTACAACTACTATAACATTAAATCATAGTACTTTCTTGTATATTACCATGTGGCCTTATACTATATCTGTGTAATTGTGCTCTTATACTTGTTGTGATACAGCTCAAGATGATTCTGTTCAGGAAAGGTCCATTTCTGTCCTGTGAATGTGACTTGGTTAGTATCGATACCTGCCCAAATGAGTATCTAGGTTCGATATTAGTACGAGTATCTGAGTTTCAATACTTTTGTAGCCTGATTCATCAGCCGGTTTCACTTTGTAGAAAGCGTCTGACCTTGCAGCATTAGGATTTGTTCGCTCGTCGGTAGGCGGGTATTTTTTTATTTAACCAGTCGCGGTTATTTGGTTGTGACATATGTAATGCGCCGCTAACAGGGCTAACTGGTATATTAAGCTTTTCTCAAATTCTGCAAGAAGAAGGACAATAACGTCTTTCTCCTTGATAAAATTCACCAAACATTCTCTTTGTTCCGGCTTTAAATTCCTCGATCTTGGGAATCGTTGCCAACACAGAATGTATGGCTCTTCACTGATTGGCTGGTGCCCGAATTCGCACTTCCGAGGTTTTTGCGAACCGTCTAGTGTATTCTGATTCCTGACCTAGTCGCTGGAGAAAAATGAAATTGAGCGGAGGCACTAGGTGACTTTTTCCAACCCTCGTAGAAATATGTTTGAAAACGTCATATACCTCTCACCTCTACTTGTAATACTCGTGTTATGTTATTTCTTTGACAGTTAGATTCATGGAATAATAAACGGCTGTTACCTTGTATCCCAGAATGACTCCGTTCTTCTGGGCCTTGAGCACCGGGGTCCAGGTGAGCAGGATCTTGGTGGAGCTGACCGCCTCTGCCGTCACATTCTGAGGAGGTCCGGACGGAACTGAAAATCCACACATATTCTGTTTATAAAACCAATTTACTGCTTCCAAGGCAAAAGTGACAGAGATAGGTAGAGTAGCCAAAACGACACAAAAATAGACACGAAAATGAGACAAACTAAATCATGTCTGAAGGAACGGTGCAAAAAAACACAGTTCAAATCATTTCATATTGTCGACATAAAGCTTTTGTCACTTGTAGGAAGAGTAACCAAAACATTTTTTCAAATAAATAAAAAATATTACTCAAGTAGGACTGAAAGTATGCTGCTAGAAGAGTACTCTGGAAAGTATAATTTCTTCAGAAACTCAAATGAATGAAGTAAATTTAACAGAGTAATACCCACCTCTTGTACCCATCTCAGATGCTAAACACTAGAATACTATATATATTAAATATATTTAGTTACGGAATACGGAACACCTGGTTTAAATGTACTGTATGTTGAAATGTATTCTGATAAATCAGGTCCAATCAGAGTACTATTTTCTGAATACTTTTACAGCGAGTTCCATTTAAATTATAGAGTAAACATGTAACAGGAATCAAAACTGCTTCATGTTTGTTGCAGTTTGTTATGTATTTCCATTGCTAAAATAACTAATACAACTTAGTTTAAAGTCTAAAGTGTGTGATTAAATACTGCAAAAAAGTAGTCCAGAAAAGTCCTTTTACTTTAGAATAGTAACATTATTCTGAATACCGCCAACAAAAGAGTAACTGTACAGAATACAGTTACTCATAATTAGTATTCTAAATATGTATTTTCAGTACATGTACCGTATTTTTGGACTATAAGTCGCTCCAGAGTATCACACCAGTCAAAAAATGCATAATGAAGAAGAAAAAAACACATATAGGTTGCACTGGAATATAAGTCACACTTTTTGTGGGAAATTAATTTTATAAAATCAGAGACCAGGAACCGACATTTCATGTTGAAAGTCAAGTTCTAGTAATAACAATAGAACAGAGAACAACAGACTGTTAATGTCACATATGAACAGTTCTTCAGATAAACTATAACATAAACAACAGAACAGAACAAGTTTACCAAACTCTCCATCTCACTCCAAATCACTAAATCCATTCAATTCTTCATCCTCTGTGTCACTTCTAAGCAACTCCGCCAATTCTAGCTAAATCTAGCTTTTCTTCATTGAAGTTCGAGTATCCTCCGCTTTTCCCCAGCCCCTCACAAGTTTCTTGCTCACTCCAAACTTTTTTCTGCTGCTCAATTACAATTTTCAGCTGCAGATTTCGCTACTATTAATCTGCAGAATATGATAATGACAGTCCAGCGCTGATAACAGTTCAATGCTGTGTGATAAAATAGGTTATGATGTTAAATGAACATTAGTGAGTGGGATATGTCTTAATAACCCATATGAGTTAAATGCATGTAATGTGTAAATGACCAGAAGAAACATCTCAAACTTCAGTAGCTGGACATCCACTCATACCTGATTGATACAGCAGAGTATGAAATCTGCTGAAATCCTACAAGACACTGACATGATACAGACAGGACAGAGGCTCTTTCTGCAGGAGACATGTGCAGTAGAGTGAAGTGACAGTGGTACAGGAGGAACAGGAGCAGCAGATACTGACACACAAGACTAGAGCAATTTGTTATATATTTCAATATATAATTCGGACGGGAGTATAAGTTGTAGGACCACCCAAACCATGAAAAAAAGTGTGACTTACAGTCAGAAAAATACAATAGTTAGTTACTTTCCAATGCGGATGTCATGATACTAATTTTGGTAATAAGAAATAAACTTGATACTCGATACTGATTCAAACACACATTTTTTTAGACAATAGTCATTTTCTGATATAACACCCATTCCCACCATTTATGAAGGAAAAAGCTGTAAAATGTTGTTGTGTAACTGACATAATTTAAACAGAACAGTTGTTTTTGAGGTGTACAAGTTTAAAAGAATCAAAAATCTGTATTTAAAAAGTAGTAGTAGATTTAAAGACAGCTATATTTCTCACCAGATTCCGTCGTCATGGCTGCCAGCGTGTTGCTCCAGGGCCCCGGTCCGATGGAGTTGTAGGCCTGGATCTGAGCCTGGTAGTGAGTCCAGGGAATCAAACCCTCCACGGTGCATTCTGTAGCGCTCTCTCCCTCGATCTCCACGGTGCGCTGGTCTCCCTGTCCATCTGTCCTCCACACGCGCAGACGGTAGCCCACCGACTCAGGGCTGCTGTTGTACTCAGACTGCTCCAGAGGCTGAGCCAGGACGGAAACAAAAGCCCAAAAGAACAAATGTGTTAGATTGTAGAGCTGAAAGATTAAGTTCAGTCAAATCCAGTGGTGGATGAAGAACCCAAAGGGAAAAGATTACGCAAGTAAAAGTAAAAGAATCACATGAAAAAGTCTACTTAATTAAAGCTATTGAAGTACTTGTTTAAAAATGTACTGAAACATAAGAGTATTTAGTATTTTGAAAAGATTTTTTGAACAATTAAAGCCCAAAATGTAATAATTTTGATCAAGAAAAAAGATGATTTTAAGTGATTCAAATGATTTCTTAATTTTTCTAGCTGTTTTTGTGTTTGTGTGTATCTGGTTTGCTGAAAGTTGGAGTGTTAACTCAAATTAAAAGTGCTATAAATAAGTCTTAGTCATTTCAGCAGGTCTTAAACCATAAAGAAGACATGTCAAACTCTGGCCTGTGGACCAAATTTGGCCCGCAATATAATTATGTTTGGCCGCAAGATCGTATCAAATATGTATTAGAGCTGCCCGCGGACTACAGATAGACTATAGAAACATTATTTATTTAAAATGTTGTTATTATTGTATATGATGCTTGTTCTGGATTCAATGTTTAAGCAAAACTATTATTAAACATTTATAAGAAAAGGTTAAACATTACACATCTCAAAAAAGAAGAGAAAACTTGCAGATGTTGCTGAAAATGTTCAATAAATATTTAGTTTGGCCCATGATTTAGTCCCAGTTTTTAATTTTGGCGCTCTGTGAATTTGAGTTTGACACCCCTGACATAAAGTAAAAGTACTAGTGTGTGAAAGTGAGTCTGTGTCTGTCTGCGCAGGTGAGTCTGGGTCTGCATTTGCAAGTGAGTCTGGGTCTGTCTGCGCAGGTGAGTCTGGGTCTGTCTGCGCAGGTGAGTCTGTCGGTCTGTCTGCGCAGGTGAATCTCGGTCTGTCTGCGCAGGTGAGTCTGGGTCTGTCTGCGCAGGTGAGTCTGGGTCTGTCTGCGCAGGTGAGTCTGGTCTGTCTGCGCAGGCGAGTCTCTGGTCTGTCTGCGCAGTGAGTCTGTCTGCGCAGGTTTGTCTGTCTGTGCAGGTGAGTCTGGTCTGTCTGCGCAGGTGAGTCTGGGTCTGTCTGCGCAGGTGAGTCTGGGTCTGTCTGCGCAGGTGAGTCTGTCTGTCTGCGCAGGTGAGTCTGGGTCTGTCTGCAGGTGAGTCTGGTCTGTCTGCGCAGGTGAGTCTGGTCTGTCTGCGCAGTGAGTCTGGTCTGTCTGCGCAGGTGAGTCTGGTCTGTCTGCGCAGGTGAAGTCTGGTCTGTCTGCGCAGGTGAATCTCGGTCTGTCTGCGCAGGTGAGTCTGGGTCTGTCTGCGCAGGTGAGTCTGGGTCTGTCTGCGCAGGTGAATCTCGGTCTGTCTGCGCAGGTGAATCTCGGTCTGTCTGCGCAGGTGAGTCTGGGTCTGTCTGCGGTGAATTTGAGTTTGACACCCCTGCCATAAAGTCAAAATTCTTTTTACTTTTTAGTCCAGATCTAAAATGTAGTGGAGTAGAAAGTACAGATACATGCTCTCAAATGTAGGTAAGTAAAAGTAAAAAGTATCCACTGGAAGAATTGTACTTTTATTTTTACACTTTGTTACCTTCCACCATTGGTCAAATCACAATGATCATTTTCTCCACAAACAAAACAAAGAAAATCTCCTGTCTTATTCTGCATAAAACACTGTAATTTAGATGTGTACCCTATGCTCTCAAATGGGATTCTTCTATTAGTTTGTCATTTCATATTTCAGTATTTTTGTCAGTTCTTCTGGACGCGTTTTAAATGTGAACTTTGAACAAATTCCTATCATTAAAACATAAATCGGTAATTTAAGGATGACGCATGGCAGGAAAATCACAGTTAGATATTTTCTCCAAATCATTCAGTTGTTTGTGCATGTCCACGATGTCCACTTTGGAGTCTTTAATATTTCATCTATTTGCAATTCAGGTTAATGATGAGGGAACACTTGTTGATTTTGCACAATATGTTCACTATAACCTGTTCTTTTTTATTGGTACATACTGTAGATGGTCTCATGGTGTGTGTGTGTGTGTGTGTGCTTGTACCTTCCACTTGACCCGCAGGCTGGTCTGGGAGGCGGCCTGCAGGCTGAGCTGTGTGGGGGGGCTGTCGGGGGAGTCCTGCAGGGTCTGGATGGTCCTGGAGGGGCTGCTCAGAGGACTCGTGCCCACAATGTTCAGCTGCCTCATACGGAACCTGCGCAGAGAGGAGATGCACAACTTTGTTAAAGGTTCTGTTCACGTTTCAGGTGGAGGGCAGCGGCTTTTATGATTCAATAGGAGAATCATTGCGTTTGGATCAGCTTAATATCAGTGATATGTCTTTTCCTGCCTCTGTGTGCAGGTGAGTCTGGGTCTGTCTGCGCAGGCAAGTCTTGGTCTGTCTGCGCAGGTGAGTCTGGGTCCATGTGCACAGATGAGTCTGGCTCTGTCTACACAGATTGAGCCTGGGTCTGTGCACAGGTGAGTCTGGGTCTGTCTACGCAGGTAAGTCTAGGTCTGTCTGCGTAGGTTGAGTCTGTGGCTGTTTGCGCAGGTGAACCTCAGTCTGTCTGCGCAGGTGAGCCTGAGTCTATCTGCGCAGGTGGGTCTTGGTCTCTTTGTGCAGGTTGAGTCTGGGTCTGTCTGTGCTCAGAACACTTTTTTTCTGCTCCACTAGGGGACATCATTCTCACAGTTATTTCCAGCAGAGGAAAGAAAAGACCACCACATAGTGCAAGGGCAGTGAGCATGTGCATAAGATAATCACAGGGCTCTGTCCACTTGAAGGCCATGGTCATGAAGATAAGTTGTAAGCTTGAACTTTTGTTTGGAGGATAAGCCTCTTGAGACGTCTCGGCATCTCGTTTTCAAGCGGGTCCTCATCATCACCACAGTAGAAGAAAAATACAGTAGGGCAGACAGCAGGCTACACACACACACACACACACACACACACACACACACACATGACTGTTGGACACAGAATAAATCAAATCAAATCAACTAAAAACTAAGACAGTGTTCAAATATAGTCACATAATACAACAAGATGACCAAAAACAATAACTGTATTTTTCCGACTATAAGTCACACTTTTTTTCATGGTTTGTGTGGTCCCATGACTTATGCTCTGGTGCGACTTATATATTAAAATTTTTACACTGACAGCCACGAGAGGGCGCTCTAGGCTTGTCTATCAGTATCTGCTACTACTGTACCACTTTCATTTCGCACTCTACTGCTCATGTCTCCAGCAGAAAAAGCCACTGTCCTGCTGCAAGTAGTGAAATATTCAGCCAAAAATGGTAATTGAGCAGCAGAAAGAAAGTTTGGAGTGAGAGAGAAACTTGTGCGGGACTGGCAGAAAGCGGGGATGGAGAACACAGCTTCACGGTAATCGGGAGGGTCTGTAGTGCAACTTTCCTGGGAGTCATTGGATGGATGGACAAAGCCTGGACTTCAGTGACACCGAAACCATCCTGTCGGGATTCAGAAAGGCCGGAATAATTCTAACTGGCACTGATGCCGAGTCTGACGACAGCTACACAGAAGAGGAAGCAGCACTCTGTTTTCCTCATGGATCTACGGTACGGCACAGAAGTGACACCGAGGATAAAGAATTGAATGGATTTAGTGATTTGGAGTGAGATGGAGAGTTTGGTAAACTTGTTCTGTTCTGTTGTTTATGTTATAGTTTATCTGAAGAACTGTTCATATGTGACGTTAACAGCCTGTTGTTCTCTCTTCTATTGTTATTATTAGAACTTGTCTTGTTCAAAATGAAATGTCAGTTTCTGGTCTCTGATTTTACAAAATACATTTCCCCCAAAAAGTGTGACTTATAGTCCGGTGCGACTTATATATATTTTTTCTTCTTCATTACGCATTTTTTGGCTGGTGCGACTTATACTCTGGAGTGACTTATAGTCCAAAACGGTATATGGGTTATGTAAATGTTGAACATTATTGCATGAATATTGAATTTTGTCTGTGATGTTCCAGAAAATGGCATAAAGCTTCAGCAGTCTCCATGGAGATAAGCAGATGATACCACCAAAGTATTTTTAGGCAATGAAAACAAATCCAGCAATCCAATAAATGAAAAATAGACTGTGAAACAATCCAGGAAAAAGCAATCACATTTTCATGACGGTGACATGCCCTCCCACAGAAAACATACTTACTGCACCTTTAAAACTAACATAATAATGATGATAATAAGAGAGAGGGATTGTAATTTCCCACATGGATAAGATTTAATTGAAAGTTAAGTGAATTATCGTAGATCCGAGATTAGCTTGATACGTTAAGACAGGTAGCTACTTTAAGTACTTCTGCAGACAGGTGTATTAGAAAAACCGCTGTAGTCCCCACCGTGAGAAAAGTGTAGGGTTTGAAGTTACAGACATGAAAATCACTTTATCTGAAAAGCCCGGGGTGTCACCGCTGACAGACTAATCCCTGGGAATGGACTCTCAGGCACCCAGTGAGACTACCACAGATGAAGGCACAGATACAGGCTTATGCACTCACATTGCCATGGAGACTGTAGTTAAATACAGATGGAAATAACTGTGCTTATGAGGCTAGCACTGGCATTTAAATAGGGAATGTACTGCAAAAACATATACTTCACATAAATGCGCACCGTGTCATTTTTCTTGTGGAGGGTTTGTCGACTGTTTGTCTCTGTGGAACTGTTCGTACTTTGCTTAATATATTCCACATTAAATCTTTAACCGTGTCTATTTCCATGGAGACAAGCCAGGTCAAGTTACAGGTCAGATCTGTTGAGAGGTTACAGGGCTAAAAGTATGACTACAGGTTTTCAAGGTATATTTGAAGAATTAAAAAAAACTTGTGATTAAACAAACGCAAAAAGAGCTAGTTTAATTCCATACTGTGGAACATTACAGGCTTGGTAACAACTAGGGCAGGGTATCATCAACCCTTGTATTGTGTTAGAAAGCTACACGCGTCTTTAGTGTTACCGGGTCAAATTTGACCCGTGATTTAACTCAGCCTGAAAACACTTAAAAACACTAGATATCATCCAATATTGTTTTTCACCTCATATCTAACTTAGTATGTGTTCATGTCCATGGAAACATTTTTATTTTTTTTTTTTTTTTTTTGGCTCCACAGACCTTTTATCTTAAAATATACCACTCGTTTTTGATTACAAAAACTGCTTAAATTCACTAATTATATTTCCTATAGTGATAAATTTAGTAATTATATTATATAATTATACTATAATCATAATAATTTTCAAAAGTTCACATTTTCTAACTTAAAATAATGTCTTCATTTCTTAAATCTGCTTTACAGACTTCACCTGTTTCCAGTGAGGCATTTATGCACTGGAGCTTCATCTGCTGTCAGCAACAGGAATGAACAGTTAGAAAGTAAACACATGAAGTCCTTATCCCCGTGAATGTTATACTAAGAGAGTCATGCGTTGGTTGTGAACACAATTTGACCACAGAATGAGTCTGGTGATGTTTACAGGCTTAAAAACCACACAGTCTGTAGTTTTATCTATGATGCAACTAAACAGGCAAAATGTCAGTGGAGCATTTCTGAAGCTCACAGAAGATGACTTTGGTTTAACGGATTAATGAAACAAGTGTGAATGAAACAAAATATATCTCTAGGTATGTTTTGGGTGAGTGGACAACAATAACAAAAAACACGATTAAAAGGTAAAAAATGTTACGTAGCCTCCATGAAAATAATTAAAACATAAGATGAATGTTTTATAAAACATATGTGGACATATAAATATAAAAAAATATAAAAATATAATTAAAATATAATTCTTGTTTTTACACTCATCAGGTCCCAATCAGCGCAAAAAACAAAGAGAAATCAATAAAGCATGCCATGCAAGAGTTCGGATCCTAGGAGGATAATGTGTGTTATTTAATATCACTTGATTAAAATATGAATTTGGCTATTTTAGTAGTTTTGACTTTTGATTTAGTTCCTAATAAAACCTCAAATTATTTAACTTGACATATCTGACTGGTTCAATTTCATTTACCTTAAAAATAATATAAGTCTGTCACTGAGTTCCCAAAATCTCATTTCAAGTGCAAATTTCTTTACTCTTTGACATTTCAGATTTTTAGAATATATCTCCAGCCCAGATTTAAATTTAGATGATATATTTCAGATATATTCATCATTTATAATAGAAGCAGAGCAGCATGTTTTCATAAACTACAGAGGTTATTTCAACTCAAAGTGTAACGAGCCACACAGGAAACCTCCAAACACAAATCAGCCATTGTTAACTGTCCATAAACATGTTCCACACAGGCAGGGCATCCGTGTTAAAGTGCATGAGCATATCAGAAGTTTTCATGTTTATCTAATTCTGACTTGGCTTGGTAAGTATTTATCACAGTTTTACATCAGTTAAGTTGCAGTTTGTGGAAAAAAGTTGAGAAGAAAACTACAAAAATAAAGCTTGCCCAAACATGCATGAATCACTCCAAATACATGTTAGGGTGAGTAAATGGTGAGGGAAAAACAACTATGACATGAACAGATTTGAAAAGTTGATTATACTTAACAGATCTGCTTTAAATATAATCACGTTTGCTATGTTTTCATGAAATGGGTTGTCTAACCTGTCACGCACAATTTCAAATGAGCAATTAAGTAAAATGCATGGTCAAATATGGCTGTTAATAGGGCTGGGTATCATTAACAAGTTACTGATACGATACATATCTCGATACGTAGGCCACAATATGATACATATCTCTATACGTAGGCCATGATACAATACATATCTCAATATGTAGGCCACGATACGATACATATTCAATATGTTGGCCACGATACAATACATATTCGATACGCTGGCCATGATACGATGCATATCTTGATACGTAGGCGAAGATATGACGCTTATCTCGATATGTAGCCCAAAATACAATGCATATCTCGATATGTAGGCCGCGATACAATACATATTGGATAAGTAGGCCGCGATACGATACATATTTGATACGCTGGCCACGACACAATGCATATCTTGATACATAGGCCACAATACAATGCATATCTCGATACATATGCCACAATAAGATACATATCTCGATATGTATGCCACAATATGATAAATATCTCGATACATGGCCACGATATGATACATATCTTGATACGTATGCCACAATGCGATACATATCTCAACAGTGAAAATGGCAAAATGAGTTTCCTTCCACTAAACAAGCAACAAAACCCTAGCACTGTAACAAAATAATTGAATACAATATACCAAAAAAATACTCTTGGCGATATATCAGTACAACAGCCCATGATATCAATACTGTATCATCACATTAAGCGATACGGCATATCAATATTTTGATATTTTTGCACACCCCTAGCTGTTAATGTGTACAAAATAAGAAAATCCAATAACCAATGAACTTATCCACTTCCAATGGTCACTAAATTTACCTAGTCTGACTGGTTAGCTCTGTCTGAGTTTGGCCTGAGACGCAGAGGTCGAGGTGGGACCAGACTGAGAGATCCTCTGTATTAGATAACACAGTGAGAGCCAGTCTTGATGCCAGGCTATTTGCTCTTACCTGTACTGGGTGAAGGGGCTCAGGTTGGGAATCTGGATGGCGTTGGTGTCTGGCTGGTTCTCCTCCTGGTACAGAACCTTCCACGGCTCCTCTGTCCCGTCCTCCAGCAACACCTGCACATAAACAAACATGCGGTCAGCTGGAACTGTCACGGTGGCAGTTTAAAATCTTTTTTTTTTTTTCTTTTTCTCTCTTTATGGGTGTTTTCATTAGCCAGGCTGGCTCTACATAGTACTCAATTTCATTTCTCTCCAGTGACTAGATCAGGAATCAGAATACACTAGACATTTCTCAAAAACTCCAGAAGTGCAAGTTCGGGCACCAGCCAATCAGCGAAGAGCCATATATTCTGTGTTGTCAACGATTCCCGAGATCAAGGATTTAAAGCCGGAACAAAGACAATGTTCAGTGAATTTTATCAAGGGGAAAGACGTTATTGTCCTTCTTCCTAAGGGATTTGGGAAAAGCTTAATATACCAGTTAACCCCGTTAGCGGCACATTACATATGTCACGACCAAATAGCAGCGATTGGTTAAATGAAAAAAAGTAACCGCCTACTGTCAAGCGAACAATTTCTAACACTGCGAGGTCAGACGGTCTCTACGAAGTGAAACTGGCTCATGAATCAGGCTATGTTTTCATTGCTTACTTGTTAATTATGGCTTTTCTGAATATTAGTTAACCTTTGTGTCATTGTTTCACACAATATGCTTGAAATATAATTATGTTATTATAAGGGATAAGTAAAACCTGGGGATGTTTGGTCATTTGCAAATTACCGCCCAACCTCTGTGTTACTTCGCACGGGATAAGCAACGTCCGTAAATTACTCTATTTTGCTGATATTATGACCAGATATGTCGTAATTTAGGCGAACATCCTGTGAGAATCGTCTCTCTTCTTGAATCTCTTACCGTTTTTGTGTGTCGGTTTCCACGTAGCGCGATATGAGGCCGTCTTAAAATTTGCCCCTAAAACTTTGAATCAAAATTTCTACCGTAGCCTTCATTACTCAAGCCAGACAGAAATTTTTAAAAAGCATGCAATTACAAGAGATAGAAGAGATTGAAAGAAAGCAGAAAGAAAAGAGTGAGATGGAAAAGGCGCGCGATTACAGCAACAAACACTGAGATGACGATTCGCAAGGGACTAGTATTATCGCCAGACGTCTGTGTTTGGCGAAATTTTATTCAAATTTACAGACATGGTGCATTCACACGGGATTAAGATCTCGGGCGTCCTCAATAATGTTTACAAGTCACCAAAGGTCCACAGGTCATACTAATCCCGTGCGAATAGGGCTTATGTTGAAAAAAATTAAATGCCAATCCAAAAACGGGCCTATATTAATATACTGTATTACTGTTTTCTGATGTTTGTTATATAATTATGGTTCCTCATCAAAAACATACCCAGAGGTGTGTTTTGTTTCATTCACACATGTTTAACACCCAAATCGCTGCTTTTTTAGGCTGAATTCTTTTCCCAAACAGAAAACACTTTGCCAATTTCTACTGAACAAACGGTAAAAGGTAGTTGTTAACTTAAAAACTACCGCTTCATGAATCACAAGGTAAAACAGAACATTTTGAGCTTTGGAGATGTAGACAGAAAATAAAGGTTTACTCAAACACGTGTGAATGAAACAAAACGCAGCTCTAGGTTTGTTTTTGACCCTGAAGGTTGATGTGACGGTGGTGGTACCTGTCCCTCTATGATCCAGGTGGAGATGGCGGTCTTGCCGTCGGAGCCTGGTCTGAAGCGCAGGGTGGCGGTGCGGGGGCTGATGTTGGAGATCACCAGGTTAGATGGAGCTCCAGGCAGCTCTGAAACATACACAGAAAATATACTCAGTTATTTTGTGTTTAAAATGGTTAAAAAAAAATAAAAATAGTCATTGTCACTTTTCTGATGAATGTTTGCCACCTGTGTGAAGATTAGTGATGTCACGATATACAAAAATGTCTTGATTTCAAAACTAACGAATGAACTTGATACTCAATACCAATTACACTACCATGAAGATAATAAAAAAAAGAAAAAAAAAGACGTTTATTACATTTGGATTTGTACATTTTGACAGAAATAAACCTTTCAAATAAAGATTCTGCAAACCAAGATGCGTAATTTGTCATTTATTTGAGAAATAACTGCACTTAGAGCGACTTTTTCAATTGTTACAAACACAGACGCTCAGAGCATCGACCATTTTGACTCACTACACTCTTTGGCAAAGTTTGGACCAATCAAAATGGATGGAACGCATGAGTTTGACTGAAATCAAAGTTCCTACTGGACACTCATTTTCCCAAAGTCATCATGTAGTGTGCATCATGCAACATTTTACTTCGTTTGACTTCATACAAACCGTCTGACCTCACAGCCTTAGATTTCGTTCGCTCGACGGTAGGCGGGTACTTTTTTTCATTTAACCAATCGCTGCTATTTGGTCGTGACGTATGTAATGCGCTGCTAACGGGAATAACTGATATATTAAGCTTTTCCCAAACCCCGTAGGAAGAAGGACAATAACGTCTTTCCCTTTGATGAAATTCACCAAACATTCTCTTTAAATCCTAGATCTCAGGAATTGTTGCCAACACAGAATATATGACTCTTCGCTGATTGGCTGGTGCCCGAACTTCCACATCTGGGGTTTTTGCAAACCATCTATTGTATTTTGATTCCTGACCTAGTCGCTGGAGAGAAATGAAATTGAGCAGAGGCACTAGGTGGCGCCAGCCTGACTAGCAAGTCTCCTCTTTTCAAGAAAAAAAAAAAGTAGTTTCTATCTTTTATGGCTGGAAAAGTTATGCACGGTTATATAAAACACATTCCCAGACATCGTATACAATATCGTCGGTCTGGAAGAATACTACATAGTGTTCTATCCATGTTGTCCAGGTAGGTTCCATGGGTGTATACTCGTCTATGTGCTCTTATACTCGTTCTTATACAGCTCAAGATGATTCTAAAGCGATTCAGGAACGGTTCATTTCTGTCCTGTTTTAGTTAGTACCTGCTTAAATGAGTATCTAGTTTCGATACTAGTTTTAGTATCGATTAACATCAGATTTTTGATTCTTTTGTCCGTATTGGAGATGTAACCGCTTTGTTCTGGCGTATTCCTTTAATATTTGAACTCTGAAAAAAACATGTTTGTATTGTTTTTAATCATAATTTCAGTTGATAAAATATGTGTAAAATTTCAAAACAAAATGCACTTAATAACCCAGCAATTGAAATTCAGAACGAAAATAATGAATTTCAAACGTGTTAAAAAATCCAAAGTGAAAAAGAAACAAATTATCTTCCATAAATAAATAACAAACACTTTTTTTCCGAATTCTCAAACCATATTCCTAATTACCGAAAGTCTTGATTTCAGCTGTCCAGTTCAGATGCTTGCCAAATTTCTCCCACGCTCTGCATACATGAATACATAACCGGGGTAGAGTGATAACTTCCCTTCCCCTCTCCCTCTCATCTTGTCTCTTTCTCTCGTCTCTGCTCTTTTTTCTCCTTGAATTCATAAATGAATAAAATCTCTCTGAATTCGAACCGTGCGTTTCCCGTCTTGGTTTTACTTTGTGCATTTATAAATTAGTCATCACAAAAATGTTCGGACAGCGATTCTCCTCTGCATCTCTTCAATGAGCCGTTGTCTGTTCTGCCTCATTAGATTCTCACTTCTTTGAATGTTTTTGGGATTGTCTTTTGAATAGCAATGAGGAACAATAAAAGAGTTCATGTGCAACTTTAAAGGGTCCGTATTAACGCTATTTTCTGATCGATGTTAGAAAAATAAGAAAATACTTCACTGTGTTTTTTAACCCAATACACCTTCATTAGAATCATTTGGATGATTTCTGATTTCACGACAGAACTAAATGTAAAAGGTAGTGCTGTCAAGAGATTGAAAAAAATGGAAAGATTAATTAATTATGATCTGAAATTAATGAATCAATCTAATTAATCTCTTTTTTAATCTCATCTAAAAATTGCTGAGAAAAGCCTGGACTTGAAGTATTTTCATTTAAAGGTTGTATGGAGGATTTTATTTATTTTTTGTTTCAATTTGTCAGTGAAAGTTTAAAAGACAACAGAAACGCAGCAGCCTTGTAATTATGATGACCAAAAAAAAAAAAAAAAAGAATGAAAATCTATCAACTGTGGATGTAGTGAGGCCAGATAAACATCAGCCAATAAATAACGAGGCTCCCTCTTTAGGTTGTCAATCAAACTCCTATATTTCTAGTGTAAGTGACTCGCCGGTGCGCGGGGATGACGTTGGCTTTTTCAAACTGTAGCTTTGTCGCAATTCGCACAAAGTTTGTTGCGATGGCGGACGAGAATCCACGACCAGTTCGCAGCAAAATAAAGTCCGTTTTTGAGGTCGCTGAAAGAAGAAGAGAAGTGGAAAAGGGGCAAAGCCAAACCGAGGTGATTCTTGGAGCTCTCTTCCAGCGATGGCGCGACTCAAGCAGACGAAGGGTCTAAAAACTGATACATCGGTCGCTAAAATATTTCTAGACAGGTCACTTCAACAGTAATTCTGAACGTGCGTGATTTCTAGAGTAAAGAGGCGGGGGGAGGTGTTTCTACTGAGGGAGCAGTGGAGGGGCAAGGTGGTGTCACGTATGCGCAACATTTGAAAAAGGACAGTCGCTGTATTTCACTTCCCATAAAAAATCCTCTATACAACCTATAAATGCATTGTTACATTATTCTGGCAGCTCAAAAGACTGATATATAACAAAAAAAATACTTTATAAAGTCATTAATTGTTTAACAAACTTTAACAGATGCAGTCATTTACCTTCCGCTGTGTTCTTTTGTCAAACTCTAAATAATTAGAAAATAAAATAAAACATCAGGTTAGAGCCCTGCACCCATGGGACCAGACGCAAAACAGTGTGTCATTCACATTCTGAAAGCTCATTGCGGCGCAGGTGGAATGAGACTGTACGATGCAGGAGCAGTCATGGAAACAGCTGGTGTCAGGTCCAGGGCACAGAGCCACTTCACTTCTGCATTTCCACGGGGTTTATTACGTTTGGATTTGGACATTTTGACTTAAAAATACAAATAAAAATAGCAAGTCCTGTACAATTACACAGAGCAAGATGTGTAATTTGCCATTTATTTAAGAAATAACTGCACTCAGAGCGGCTTTTTTTTTCAATTGTTACAAACACAGACACTCAGAGCATAGAACATTTTGACTCACTACACTCTTTGGTAAAGTTTGGCCAGATCAAAATGGATGGAGCGCATGAGTTTGGCAGAAAACAGAGTTTCTGTTTTCCCCAAGTCATCATGTAGTGTGCATCATGTCACAATTTACTTCGTTTGACTTCGTACAAACCATATGACCTCGCAGCCTAAGATTTTGTTTGCTCGACGGTAGGCAAGCACTTTTTATCATTTAACCAATCGCTGCTATTTGGTCGTGACGTATGTAATGCACCACTAACGGGGCTAACTGGTATATTAAGCTTTTCCCAAATCCCGTAGGAAGAAGGACAATAACGTCTTTCCCCTTGATAAACAGGATGATAAACTACTGCCCCACAAACTAAATATGAGTGTAAAGTAAAACACACAAATGATTAATGCATGCCTAAACTACATCATTTGTACTGGATATTTTATTTGGCATTAATAAAAACATTTTAAGCAGCCGAAACTTGCGGATGTGGTCTAACCTTGCACACATTTCCTTTCTGCTTCTTCATGTTTGATAGAGCTTACGAAAGTAAACACCCCATGAAATTTTATTAATCGATTGTTGGGAGAATTAACAATCAATTTTCCAGTATCATTATTATTATTACTATTACTTATCTGCATAAATAAACTAAACTTTACAACATATGAACCATAACGACTCTAGAGCAACATCAGCCCGTTTGACATTATAAATTATTTAATGCAGCTTTGCACAAGTCTCACAGAAACAAAACTTAAAATCACATGACTAATTTGCATAAACTAAGTGGAGAAAAGAAAAAGAAAAAAAAAAAACGCTCTTGTGCGCTGATGCGGTTCAACTTCTGTCGGACTAAAGGACACGACTCAGTGGAATATGAGTGTTCTTTCTGTGACAGAGGGATGTTGATGGTGAGTCTGTTCTGTGTGTGTCGCGACGTTTTTAGAGGTCAGACGTGTGCAGGTTTATCGCAGATGCAGACTGAAAATTACAATTCTTTGAGGAGCAGGACTGCACAGTGCGCATAAAAACAGATTGTAAGGCAACTCGCATACAGAAACAGTAAAATTAGAGATTAAAAATGAGATTAACGCGATTTAAAAACATAACGCGCTAAATATGACTGTAATTAATTCATCGCAATTAACGCAATAATTTGACACCCCTAGTAAAAAGTAGATGTTAAACTGAAAACTACCACTTCATGACATCAACAAAAACATGTGTGAATAAAACAAAGCAAAACTCCAGGTACAACATGCCTAAAAGATCACGGAAAACCATTTTGTGGAATATATTACCTTCAAATTCACTTTAACTGTGGTGCGGGTACTAGAATTATGTGTAAATTGGAAATACTAGACATGAAACAGCAATCTGACAGAGCATCTCGATAAAATGTCCTTTCTACAAATGTCTGAAATTACAGTTCTACTCAAAATTGTAACACCAAAGAAAGCTTTCACACATCTCAGTTTTACAAAGGTGGATTGAAAGCAGATTGTAAATGGTTGTGTTCATCAAATTGTGCATTTCTTGCTGAAATATATCCTTTTTTCCAACCACACTGGCATTGATATATTCATGTTATACTGAACGTTATATATTCCATGTTATATTAATTTGGAAACTTTGAGTCACCATATTGCAGCCTTTTTTTTTTTCATAATGTTTTGTTTTTTTTTTTTCCTCATAAGGAGCCTTTTTTTTTTTTTTTTTTTTTTTTTTTGATATGGGCGGACCACCTGTCAATCACACCCATCTGAATTGGAGAGATTCAAAGGTGAGCAGACTCATTTTTGTAAAGTACTGAAGAAGTGTGTGCTCAGGACGCCAGGCAAGTCTCAATGTATAACAGACATTTTTTTGAGTACCGTATTTTTCAGACTATATCGTTCCGAAGTACAAGTCACACCAGCCAAAAAAACGTGTAATGAGGAAGAAAATAAAAAATAAAACATTTTCATCCTCGGTGTCACTTCGGAGCACCTCCGTGACCTCTGGAGGTAAACGGAGCGGCACTTCCTCTTCTACGTAGACTCAGACTCAGCATCAGTTCCAGTTAGAATTATCCGGGCTTTTCTGATTCCTGACAGGATGGTTTCGGTGTCACTGAAGTCCAGGCTTTGTCCAGTAACTCCAGGAAAGTTTCATGGCGCACCCTCCCAGTGTCACAAGTTTCTCGCTCACTCCCAACTTTCTTTCTGCTGCTCGATTACCGTTTTCAGTTGCAGATTTCTTTACTTGCAGCTTGTAATCTTCAAAATGTGATTTTCTTTTTGGGGGCATTTGTAGTTTGTTTGTGTTCAGTCTTTTCAGTCGTCTTTATAAGTTTGTTTAAATTGGTACAGAAGTAATGGTGCGATTGATTGACATGATCCAGACAGGACAGCAGCTCTCTCTCAGTGTGAAAATTTTAATATTTAAAGTTGCCCCATTGTATAAGTTGCAGGACTACCCAAACAATTAAAAAAAGTGCGACTTATAGTCTGAAAAATACGGTTAATTGCTGACTAGTCAACTACAAAAATAACAGTTATTTGCAGCCCTAAAATCAAATATATGTGTTTGTTGTGTGCTCTTGTACCTGGAGGGACCCCCGTGGAGATGGTAGAGGAGGTGACTGCCCCTCGGCCCGCGGCGGTCAGTGCTGCCACCTGCAGGCTGTAGGTGGTGGTGGAGGTGAGTCCGCTCAGGTGATACTGCAGGGTGGAGTTCGACAGGGCCTTCTCCTGTGCGCTGGACTCTGAGCCGGACACCTCCCACCTCAGAACGTAGCCTGGAGGAAACAAAAGACTAATGATTGAACTAATAAAAACACTTTGGACTCCTTTAGAAACCTCAGAAATTAACAAATCCAAGATGAAAGAGGAATTATTATGAGGAGAGAAGTTCCATCCATGTAAGTATAACAGGACCTGGAAGATGAGACCAGGATGGCTGCGTTTCATTGGCCTAAATACCATTATTACTTTATTTCCTGGTGTGAGAACATAATGGTGCACCACATGATGGCTTCTGACCAATCAGTGCGATCTGAGGTGAGAATTTCACCTTATCAATCTAACTTTTGTTAAATCGACATGAGAAAAAGAGCACAAGAATCTGAGCTTTCATAATAATGTGGCCTGTGGTTGCCATGGTTGCGATTGCCTGCTCTTGTGGCTGATACACTCAGCAATTTTTTTAGCTTTTAAAATTTTTATCTTGAATTTTTAATTTTACATTTTGGGATTTTTGCAGCATGAGCAGTTCAAAAGATGGACGTTAAGGACTATTGGACTGTGTTAAAATAAAACCAAAAATAAGAAAACGAAAAAACTATTCTTCATTACTTGTCTCCAAACCCCCCAAAAAACAAAAAAACAAACAAACAAACAAAAAAAAAAACAAAGCATAATGATTTGGTTTTTCAGTTTTGTTTTGTTTTTATTTTGTGTTTCAATGAATACTTAAAAAAAATGGGTAATGGCTTTTCCCATTTCATCCAATTTTAACTCTTACATTGATCCGGGACTAAACCAGGACGAATCGTTATCCGTTTTTTCATTTTTGCTTTGGAGACCAATAATGAAGAAAACAGTTTTTTTGTTTTTTGGTTTTTTTTCGTTTTCTTATTTTTGATTTTGTTTTGAAAAACGGATGATGCTCAAATGTTGTGTTGCGTCTCCAGAGTTCACCCGATGCCCCCTGGAGGCTGCTGGACACAGAGGTTCTTTTATCCTAAGAACTGTTACTCTCTTCACTCTGCCCTGACACTGGATCTGATGACTCTACCTGTTGACCTGCACTGACACTTTAGTTTGAGGTTTCTATTATTATAATATTGTACTGCTCAGTGTGCTTAAATTGCCTCTCTGGGACAAATAATGTGATTGATTGATAAAGTCCTGAGCTGGGCCCAATCACACCGGGGGGAATATGTCAAGATGGATTACCTTGAGTTTATGAACTCACAAATATCGCAAGAATCCATCTTACTGTGCAAGGTTAGCAGCACCTATGGAGCGACTACAAATCAAACTGGCTTGAGAACAGAGGGGGGGTGTGCCTTATTCAGTGGATAATCAACAATCTTAATCGCCAACTACAGTGCGGCAAGGTACGCCCAGATCGGCCATGTGGTTTTACTAGTGTTAAAGTGATTTTAAGCGACTTTGTGATGAATTGTTGCTTTACACGGGGCAGCACCAGCCAAATAAGAGACACGGAAGCGAGGGAGGCCACAGTCCCGCGTCGTCCATAACCCACCAGGAGCTGATAGAGCGAGAGGAGGAGGAGGGAGGGGAGGGAGGAAGGTGACCCCGACTCAATGAGTATCAGTCAGCGTGATGTGGAGCCACTGGGTTCCACCGAGAGAGAGGAGGGAGGGGAGCGAGAGGAGAGAGAAAGTGACGAGGGATTTGAGAGGTAGAGGGGACGAGAGAGCCAGGGCAGCAGGTGCACTTGATCACTTTGATGTGGAGCCAATGGGTTCCTCGGGGAGATGGAGAGAGGGAGATGGAGAGTGAGAGATGGGGAGAGAGAACAAGAGTGAAGAGAGAGAGCGAAAACAGTGGGAAATGAAGCCAGACCGGACGCTACTTGAATACTATATTACATAAAACTGACATTCACTCAGAGCACATGGATTAGAGTTGTCAAAAGGATCAAAATCTAGATAGTCATTTGAATATCAATACTAAAAAACAGTTTTAAAATGATCCTCCAGAACTAGGATTCCAAAAATGTCATCGAGCTTATTCCTCAGTATCAAGGTGGAGTTTGCAGTTTTAGTTTTAGTTTTACCTGTGATGATGCCGTTCTTGTCCTCCGGTTCGGCCCAGCTCACTTTGAGAGACGTGTCCAAGATCTCCGAAAAGGTCAGCTGACGAACAGGGCCAGGGACTACAAGAAATGACAAAATATCATACGTTATTTTACACATTGTTTTGATACTAGGAAAAATCTGGAGTTTATTGATTGTCTAAGATAAAAGTCGACATTCTGAGCTGCGACGAGCTGTTTAAAGTGGAGCTATGTTAAAGTGTGTGCTGCTTTCAGTGGCCTGTGCAATTCCCAGTAGTTGGTGACATCACAAAAGACTGTCCTGATTACATCCTGGTGTTTCTGGCTGGAGGAGGAGGAGTTTGAAGTGTGGATACATTTTATGTCACACTTGACGTTCATTTTATAATTTTAAGAACAAAATGAAAAAGTTTGATCACAAATGAGAACAACCTAATAATATCTGAAGGAGCTGTCCAACAAACACCAATCATTTCATATTAGGGATGGACCGACTGTGACACTGGTATCGAATCTCGCTGTCAATTAGGGTTGGGTGGTATCAAAATTTTGATACCGTTAAACCTTCTCAACATTTTATATGAAGTTGCACCACTACACAGTCTACGTGTATGCCCTACAGATTTAAAATCTCTGAAAAGTTTCACATGAACCATCTCCAACTCGACACATACACAGAACAGACTCACCATCAGCCGCACATTCCTCTGAACCGCGTCCTTTTAGTCCAACAGAGATTGAACCGTATCAGCGCACAAGGAGCGAGCTGTTTTTTGAGGGCTTATAGTTTATGCAAATGAGCCATGTGGTTTTTAAGTTTAGTTTCTGTAAAACGTAAACAAATGTGCGTAAAGCTGCATTAAACACATTATTACTCAGTGTTTATCTGAGTCGTCCTCGTAGGAAATAAAAAAAAACTAATTTAAATGATCCACCCACATTCACATTCATAATCTATATTCACCAAGACAGAGAGGGAACGCCGGGCGAATTACACCACGATCTGCCAATGGATCGTGGACGCCTGAGCTAAGGATCAGTCTCAAGTGTCGTCCTTTTGTTTTGCTTAATGCGTCTTATAATCCGGTGCACCTTCTGTATGAAAATAGACGAGAGAATTCAACTTTATTGATACTGCGCCTTATAATCCGAAAGATACGATAATAATAATAATAATAATAATAAATAATAATAATAATAATGCCAAATTACAGAAGTACTAGTATTTTTATTTTTTTTGGGATCAACTCACTTGTGGTCTGATTGCCATCTTGTCTTGGTGTCCCTTATGAGTGTCACATGACAAAACAGTTAAAAGAAACATTATAGATGACTATTCGTTTTAAATCATGATAGTATTAAATTGAAAATACAACCACATATTCATTTGTGCTGAGCAAATAAATTTAGGTACCGTAATACCACATTAACGCCCAACTCTAGTGTCAATACTGAAAAATAATGCTGGATCATAGCTGTTCCATGATATCGGTAAAGCCGTTATGCTGATTAGGCCTTTATTTGGATCAAATAAGACAATGTATAAGCTGATTTTGGACTAGAAAGGCTCAATGCTTGAACTTGCATTTGTACAATGCTGTAAGTGATTTGAAGAATAAATAACAGTTACTTAACGCAATTGGATCTGTTGTGTAATTAGTTAAGGAAATATTAGTAAGTGCCATTTTTTCATCCCTACACTAGTATTGGCGAATATTGAGTATTAGCAGATACTTAAAGGGATAGTTCGGGATTTTTGACATAAATCTATATGGCATCCCAGTGAGCAGTGTCGTGCATCCACACTGACTTACCCCCGACAGCGTCCGGTGAGCCGAGATACTGGCCGTTTTTGGTGCTGAGGAAAGTAGTCCGGCAAGTTGGCTGGGGACAGCATCATAAAGCGTTTTTCTTCTCAAAACAATATGTGTTCAAAGAGTGATACATTTGCATCACAAAACCATCGTCGCCAAAAAAGTCAGACCTCATTATCGCTTGGCACTATTTTCTTTCTGTTCGTATCACTGCGCGCTGCCGCCAGGTGACAGCCGCGCACGAATACATCACTTTCTGCAGTTGTTCGGCAGTGTTCACATGTGCAGACCACCGCGACCTGAGAGAGCTAACGTGAGAGCTAGAGCGATAAGTATATAAGCCTGGTTCACTTTGTTTACTGCTCGGAATGTCAGCGACAACATGTCTGATTATGACACCGACAATAAAGACTTTGCCTTTACCACAAACCCAAGGGGAGATCTTTGTGAACCCAAATATACTGATGCCGAATTTCACCAGATGGAGTTAGAACGGGCAGAGAGAGAGAGAAAAGACAGAGAAGTGGTACAAGTTGAAGCCGGAGCCGTGAGAGACCGAGTGAACCACAATCACCATCACGTCATTTATAAACTCGTATACAGTGAACATAGAGCCGACACTGTGACTGAAGCATGGACGACTAATAGAAACATAGAATCATCCACACATCCACATAGCTGCTACCAATGGTGTACACGACATTTACAATAGTAATAACATCTGACTTATAAAGTTACGTTTTGTAGAAGCTTCACTGGTGATATGACACTGAGTGATTTACTGCACACAGCGTTAGTAGCTGATTCGTGAGCCTGTCCTCTTGTAAACATAGCGGCACTTCTTCGTTCTTACCTGGTTTGGTTTCCACAATGAAGCCAAAGACAAGAAGCCAAAGTTTCCTCAGCGCAAAGTCCGTGACAGGAAAACAGTGAAATGTGTGTGGAGATTCAGCCAGATTTTTGTTGTTACAGCCTGGAGAATCAAGAGTTCGCACCATTTCTTAGGTATTTTCATATGTATCTTATACAAGCTTATATACTTATCGCTCTAGCTCTCATGTTAGTTCTCTCAGGTAGCGGCGGTCTGCGCATGTAAACACTGCCGAACAACTGAAGAAACAGATGGATCCGTGCGTGACTGTCACCTGGTGGCAGCGCGCAGTGATATGAACGGAAAGAAAATAGTACCAAGTGATTATGAGGTCTGACTTTTTTGGTGACGATGGTTTTGTGATGCAAATGTATCACTCTTTTGAACACATATTGTTTTGAGAAGAAAAACGCTTTATTTTAATGTCCCCAGCCAACCACAAACGGCCAGTATCTCGGCTCACCGGACGCTGTCGGGGGTAAGTCAGTGTTGATGCACGACACAGCTCACGGGGATGGCATACAGATTTATGTCAAAAATCCCAAACTATCCCTTTAAGATACTTAAAGCCAAAGTATTGATATCGGTATCGAAACTGAAAAAGCTAAATCTGCGCTTCCCTATTTAACAATGTCATAAAACTTTTGTCACTTGTAATTTTACTCACAATGATTAGTCTTTCCATTTCAAGTTTAGAACAAAAGAGCGAGCGGTCAAATTCGATGCTCGTTGCTGTAACAACGCTTTGACAGACAGAAAAACCTTGACTGAGATTTGACTTTGATAGCCGAGGTCCCACCTCTGCTTCTACAAACTTTTTCAATCATCACTGCATCCTGTATCCTTGTCGATTCCCAATGCCTCCGAGTCCACTTTTGCACTAGAGCGCTTAAGCCAGCCGTGTGCATCCTTTTACAACACGCTAAGCTATCATCAGGTAAGAATTACACCGTTCATTAACCTTCAGCACAGCACACAGTCGATCAATAGACATGGCTAGTGGCGCAGCTAATGTTCCTTTGCCTCTGTAATCACTGCTGTCTCTGTGCCTGCGGCTATTGTGCATTTTACTATGAGAAGGTCAATATGAGAGCAAAAAAAGAAAAAAAAATGCGGCTGTACAATGAATTGAATTTTCAGTTGTCAAAACTATGTAATCGGTGTAGCTGTGATGCAAGGAATGGGTTAAAGGTACACAGCAAAAAGTAGAGTGTTAAAATTGACTCTCACAGAATCAACTTTAACATTTTCTCAGAGTTTATATGAGTCCACTCTGTTCTAGACTTAATTTAACATTTTTGGAAATGTTAATTAAGTAACACTGGACACAGTTTAACCCCGAAATCCAGAGTTATATTCACGTTTTGAGAGTAAACAGATAACACTTTGTAGAGTTATCCTGATTTCACTAAATAACACACAGAGCTGTTTTATTTTATTTTTACTTTTACTATTTGAGTTAATTTAAGATTAAATGATGTACAAAACTGGTTCAAACTGGTCTGTGGTGAAGTGGTGAACGGGAGGAGCCAAATTAACACTAAGAGAAGTTGAATTAACACTAGAGGAAGTTGAATTAACCTCAACCACATAAACTCTGGCAAATAACCCCAACTCAAACCCCCATTTAACTTTCAAATAGTTAAAACAACACTTCTGGTGTTAAAAACAACTCTGAAATATTTTACCCTCCAGTTTTTGCTGTGTAGGGGTTAGACCAGGGGTGTCCAAACTTTTTTCATCAAGAGCCACATCTAAACACAGACGAAGCAGAGGGTTGATCGAGGGCCGTAGACTGGTGCTCAATACAGTGTATAACTGAAATATGTGCATGTTTAACACGTTAGAATGAGCCATCAGTCTTTATTCATCCTAAGATCCTTAAAAACCATACACTAAATGTAAAAAAAAAAAAAAAAAAAAAAAACTTGCAGTAAAACGTTATTTTTTAATTAATGTAAGGTAATATGGGCCAATTTACCTAGAAGCTTGAGGGCCAAGAAAAATCTGCCATAGTTTGGACTTGCCTGGATTAGACTCTCACGATACGATATTGTCACGGTATGAACCTCACAGTACGATATTTATTGCGATATCGTGGGAAAGCTCATGATATGGCGGGGAGGCTCACGATTAGGGATGTAACAATATCTAAATCTCTTGGTACGATGTTTTCACAATGTACCGTATTTTCTGGGCTATTAGGCGCTTGGATTATAAGACGCACTGTCATTAAATGGTCTATTTTCGAACTTTTTTCACAAATAAACCGCACCAGATTTTAAACAAAACACAACAGTTGGATGGGTCAGTGGGACTTTGTTTGGTGCGTTCACGGTGACTCTGGGCTTTGTTCAGTTGTGGCGTGTAGGGAGGGTGCTGTCTGGGACCAACGGATTGTCGGCGTGTTTGCAGTGACTCAGTTGTTCAGTTGTGTCTAGAAGTGGCACATTGGACTCACTTTTTCAGTTCGTTCCTCCGTTCCGTTCCTCGTCGGTGTGGAGTGATGAGTGTGTCTGTGGGTGTGTTTCGCTGTGCGGTCGCTGTCTGCTCCGTGTGCGTTTGCGTGCGCTGCGGGTGGTGCGGCTTTGTAGTTTACTGAAGTCACCCGAGTGGGACATCCGAGTGGATTCGTGTATAGGGCGCTCTGGCTTGCAAGGGCGAGCGGTTGTTTTTTGATGGGGTTAGAGGCTTAAGAGCGCATCTAATAGCCCAGAAAATACGGTACATCTCATGGTATATTTACTGCGATATTTTGTGGAGGCGAACAAAACTGTGAATATTCAATTTTTTCCTCTTAAAATGCCTTGATAAGACTTAATCCAAAGAACTAAGACTTAAAAGTGCTTAGAACTGTTATTTCTTCTTGTAGTCTGCACTGAAATGGAGCAAAGGATCATGGTCTATGTAGTTTCCTCTGTCTTTTTTTTAGCTATTGCTGCACCATAACTCTTCATTTAAGCAAAGACACTTGTAATTCGACATATTGTGATGGCCCACGATATTATTGTGAGAACTCTGATGATACAATATCACCCCTAGTAGGGATGTAACAATAACCAAAATATCGTGATATTGTATCGTCAAAAGTCTCACAATAAAATCGTGGGCTGTCACAATATATCGACTCACACGTTCCTTTGCTTAAATGCATGGTTTTACAGTAGCACCAGCTTATGACTATAGGGAACTACATAGACCATGATTCATTTCAGTGCAAACAACATGAAGAAATGTGTTTTTTACTTGAATACATGCATCACAAATTTCAGACTTCCGATCATCGCGCAATGCATACTGGGAAGGATTCTCTGAAAAAGTGAGCATCAAATCGCCATGTTTGTTTTCCCAGTGGGACGTGTCTATTGACAAAGTCGATCTTTTCAAGTCTTTTGAACCATATCGCTTTTGTTTCTGGTTCTGATATTTTTATATTTTAGTTATGGGATTCAGACATCGTAACTGTGTGGTTGTTGGACGTCCTAACAGCGGCCTAACAGGCTTCAGAAGTTTGCAAACTCCATAAATGCAAAAGGGAATCAGATGTGTGTGACTACAAACCTTCGTTCAAACTGTTTCCCTTCCCAACAGAATTGAAAAATAGTGAAAGGTGCAGGCGAAGGGCAGGATTGATCCACAGGAAGAACCAAAAAGTAAACCTTTGACTGCCTAAATCATCCCAAGTTTGCAGCGAACATTTTGTCTGTGGAGCTCCATCAAAGCAAAATACTCTGTTTGCTCATTTAGTTGTGTTATGGATAAAATTCTGGACTTCTCCTACAAAGTTTTTAACCTCATGACTCATTCAGTGGTCAAACTGTGTTCACAACGAACTCTTGACTCTAACAGCATTCACAAGGGACCTCATTTATTAACTTTTTAAATGTTCATTCTCGTTGCTGACTGCAGAGGGAGCTCTAACGCCTAAATGATTCATTGGGTGTAAGTGTAGTTTATAAAGTGTGTTTTCCAAATAGACATGATTTTATCTTAGTAAATGTGAAATTGTTTTCCCAAGGTGACCAAGAGCATGTTTAAAGAGAATGAATACCACCAGAATGGAAAGTGTTATTAAAAGCTACTTCAGGGGACTTAGCAAGGATTTTTTATTTTTTTTTACATGAGAGACCAACAAGGACCAGTTAACTCAAACATGAATAAAATGCATGCTGCCTAAGCAATAATATTAACTGAACAGTGAATATAATATAGCGATATTTTTATCCAAATAAAGAGATAGATAAGCATTAAAGAAAACATACTGTGCTCGTGTCTTCTGTATAGTTAGAATCAATGACACCCAAGGATCATTATGTTATAGTTTTGACGTTTTAAATTGCAATATTGATCTAAAACAACTTAATAAAAGAAATAAGTGTGCTGACTTCTGTGTTAGAAAACTGCCATGCCCAGTGGGAGCTGACTTTGCTGTAAACGTCATCACAACAGAGCCAGCAACTATGATGAATAGCTGCACATCACACTAGTGAGCAGCAGATTTTTTTCATTTGTATCAAAATAACTAAGCGATGCTGTCAGATCCTAAATGTATCACACATTAAAGGGCCCATCTCTCACAAAATCAACTTTTCAGAGCTTTCTACCTTCTAAGAGTGATGTGTGGGCCTTGTATATGTCGCCGAAGTGTTTTTTAGATTGATTTGGCATTTTTTAAAATAAATTGCAGTGTATTTCTGCCACCCTCCCACATGGCAATGAACTAAAGCTGCTACAACGATGATGCGGCAGATGCACCTATGACGCGTTTGACGTAGCAGAAGGCGCTTCGCTTCCTCTTTCCAAACGCTCTTAAAGGACGATCATTTTGACTGTTGACCGTGACACCCTCATCAGCAAAATGTCAAAAATGAGAAAAGTGGACGCTGAGTGCAGGATTTTCCAAGAAAAATTGACTTATTCCTATTTGCATACAAGTTCATAATATTATAATGTTTTGTAAAAGAAAGAGTTCATCAATTAAAAAAGATTTCTGTAATAGACTGGCGTTTCTCTGCACAAATATTTGAACTTATTGCTATTTTTGAGGTATATATGCCATGAGTTTTCTGATCCGGCCCCTTTAAGATCAAAGTAGGTTGGATACAGCCCCCAGACCAAAATGAGTTTGACACCCCTGACCTAAACAAAAGTGACAGCATAAGCTCATTGTTCTACACTGCAGTGTACAGGATATAATAAGTTTATCTACTAGTGTTTATTAATACTATATCGTGCACCTCAAAGTCCTCGTCTGATTCCGGGTCCAACACATGCAGCTGAACGCGCTGTATCACCATGATGAATAAAAGTTTATCCCTACCACTATCAGGGTGCACGTCTGTCTCCCCCTCCCTCCCTGAGATGGGCGGAGGAAGGGCGGCTCACTCAGAGCCTACGTCACGTTTGGAGGGCGGAGCCTGTGCTTTCTCAGAACGGGTGGGGGGATGAGCAATAGTCGGCCTTTCATAGTTCCTGGTCTGTGACTGACTCCAAGAAATCAGTAAGATTTCATAACTATTGTGTAATGGATGTTCCAAAACCCAAATTGTGCTTGTAAATGTGCAGAAGATACAATGTGAAAATAGTTATTTTGCATGAGATGGGCGATTTAAGAAAATAAAATCAGAGAACGAAGTAAATACTGAACAGTGGCTATATGAGAAAAGGGGAGATGATCAGCGTTACGGCGTCTTAAAAATAAGCGATTAAAGATTGCTCAAACATGTGCAAATCACTCCAAATACAACTTCCAGTGGGTAAATGAAAAGGGAAACAACTACAACATGGTTAAAAGCTCTGAAAAGTTTTGCTGAAAAGATCTGCTTGAATATTTTATATGAGAGTTAAACGACTGTGCCTCTTACAGTTTACGTGAACGAGAATTCTAAAATATGAACAGAGGGAGAAGCACTATGTTCGTAAAAAGTAGGCTACAATATCTAAAAATATACCCATATGGAGAGGTTTGAGCTTGTTATGTTCACTGTTCAGTTACAGTCTGTAACTGTGAGCCAAAATAATCTCTGAAGTAGGTCTATCGGTTAATCAAGATCTTAATAAAGACGGTTTTTGACTCAGCAACTTAGCACTTAATTTCTCCTGTTAGCCTCCTGTAAAACTGACCCAGGATCAGTATTAAATTGCCCTGTGATTAGACATGTGAGGAGCTATGAGTGTGTGTGGTGTCAGAATTCTTATTTCTTATTCTGTAAAAACTAAAGTAGAAGTTGCCAACTGAAAAGTGAGAAAGAGTTGGATATGTGTGTGTGATTGTATTTGTGGAAGAACTCTACAACAAGACAGAGATCACTAAAACTAACAGAAATGTGAGGTAAGTCCTCTGTGAGCCATGTGGCCTATAGACTATTATTATTGGGACTCATTCATGAATCTTTTCTTAAAACGTTTTGTAACTTTCACTTTAAGAGGATGCTGAAAGAACTGCGCCAGATTCACAAAACATTCTTTCGCAGATAAATTCCTTCGTAAGTGACAGTTATGCTGAATTCACCAACCTCCACATACAAACACCTCCACACTCATTTACATTTCATTTACATTGAAAATTAATATGTATTTGGTTAGAAACGCCCTCTGAACTTCCGAACATGGCCAGTATGGGTTTGGTATTATGACGTGAGAAAGTGCGAGGTAGAGAGTGAACGAGGAGGTTTTCAAATGTCCAAACCCACATGAACACACTCAGGGAGGAATATTTAAGTCATAAACTTGTTGAAATAAACGGGTGCTCTTCTATGCTTTTACAGAGGGCGTATTAACTGCCAACACATATTACCTTTTATGGTTTTGAGAACGCTATATTGTCTGAAAACAACATATTAACATGTTTAGCACTTTGAAGGCCAATTTACAGTCCAGCGTAAAATCATCTGCTTCATGATGCAGAGAGTCTGTGTCGACGTGAACCCCCTCCGTAGAGAGTCTGCGTCGACCGACATGCACCTCCAAAATTGTCTGCAGGGTGAAGAGGTCTTTATCTGCTCTACATACATTTCCAGTACTCCGTTTTCCCACTTCATTTTGTAACCACGAACGCCGTTTCTTTGCCAACATTTGTACCGGAAGCATTTGTTCCACATTATCTCTCAGCTCCAACTCCATCAGCGTCCTCTCCCGCTCAGTCGCCATAGTTAAATGACCGGTGTCTACACAGTAACAATCAGGTAAAAACTCCACCAATGAATTCATGTGATTTCACTGCGCCCCCTAACTTGTTGAAATAAACAGGTGCTTTTGTTGTGTTTATCTCATATTATTTATTTCCGTGATCGTGGAGGTGCAGGGCTGTGACATGAGGTCCATATGGAGGCACTGGGGCTGGGACAGACTGAGGCTCACTGCAGCCTGGAGAAAGTCTGTTAGACCCAGTAGACACAGGCTCTATAAAACTCCTCATAAATAGTATTGGATCACACAGTCATATGTTTATAGGAAATAATTTAAGAAAATATATCAGTTACAATCATGGAGGAATTCGAATTTTTTGTTGCATTATCAGAGTAATAATATTCTAAAACAGTAGAATTTTTGTTCTTACGCGTGCTCTTGACTGATTTGTTCATACAGAAGTTCATTTTCAGTTAAGAAAAAGTTTGTGAATGCCACAATTGTTCATAAGAAGGCCTAAGAAGTACAAATTTGTCAGTAAGAACATTTGATGACTGAGGCCCATTGTTGTGTCTGCTTTTTAAGTGTTCTATATGGACCCACTGGAGTCTGAAATAAAGTTTGATTGCTTGATTGCTTAATGCTGTAGGATGATTCTAACTCTCACAGATATTTGTATTTTTTGTACAGTCAGGACACTCACCGTCCTCGTGCGTCTGCAGCAGGCTGGGCTGGCTCCTCGGCCCGTCTCCCGGTGTGGTGAAGCACAGAGGTGGAGCAGTAGTACCAGGTGAACTTGGCCAGCCCGCTCACCAGCCCCGTGTGCCTGCTGGCTGGGTAGTCCGGAGTGATGGTTACCACGGTGACATCCTCCGGGGACAGCTCGGGCCACACCATCAGCTGCAAAACAGGGGAGGGTTAAAGTCTTTATCGTGAAGATCTGTTCACTGTACACTACATTCAGCTGTTGGAATCCTGTGAATTCTTTGAAGGATCCAAGAAATACCAACATTTCCAGGTATATTGTGTGTATTTCAAGCACAGTTAACTCAAGTTTAGTCATAACTGAGCCTTGCTGAAGTTGTTGAAACAGAATGATCCCAGAAAAGTAATCTAGATTGTTCCGTGGGTGTTAAAATACAGCAGGCAGGACTGATATTTCTGGCATAGAGTGTGCAGCCACCTTTAGTATTCTTAGATATTTGTACAGATTTGAGCCGTTGGACAACATTATTCTTCTCCGTGTTTTCGTGTCTGTATTTGGCACATTATAACTCTTAAATGTATCACTCTCCATTAAAATGAGTGACATATTTACCCCAAGTAGGTAGTAGTGGGTGTTCCTTCCGATGCCAACTGTATTTTTCCTGCCAATATTGCTATGCAGTATTTGTCTTACTGTTGTGACTGATAACTGATGCCCATATTAATACTTTCAAGTCCACTGATTGATTTGCCTGCCAAGTCCAGAATGAGATCATAATATTTTTTACACAGAGGGATATCAGTCTAATCCCTCGAGCCTGATTCAGACAGTGCCGTACAATATGGACTGATCATGTGTGTCACAACCATCTGAACTCAGAGATTCAACAAGGATCACACACACATCTTTGTAAAGTGGCAAAGGAGAAATCCAAATTTGTCAACTGGACATATGTTTATTTTGGGGGAATACATTCTGCAGCTCAGCCAAGTTGCTTCTTCAGTTCTGGTCAGACGCTGGTGGACACTTCACTATATCTGCCTGTAGGAAGAGCTAACTACACTGAAACTACTCTGAAACTAAGACTATGTTTAAACTGAAACGAATCACTGTATCACCGTATCGGAAACGATCTCTATCCAGACACGTCAGACAGGGAAAATTGTGCAAACAAGTAGAAGGTGCATGATTTTGCATTATTTGTCAGCTTTTTTCTTCCTGAATACTTTAATATTACTTCAAAATGAAAGGGAACTATTTCTATAAAATATGTCAGTCCTTCCAAGCAAATTTGTATCATTTTAAATACTTTTTTTTTTTTTTTTTTTTTATTATGTACCTTCATCAACAGTTCAAAGATGAAATAACACAAATTAAAATAAAATAAATTTGGGAAATAATTTTTGTTCCATGTTTCATACATGGTCTGTTTAAAATGTATGTAGAACCAAAAATGGTACAGAAAAAAGGTCAACAGTTTCATAAACTAGAGTACATATGTATCTGTTGAATACATTTTTATATCAGATGCATTAACTTGAATTTTTGGCCTTGCTATATACTTCTGCTTGACCGGGCCCATAAACTAGGCTCTCAAAAAACAGCTCGGTATTGTGCACTGAGGCGGCTCAGCTTCTGTCAGACTAAAGGACACAACTCAGTGGAATGAGTGTTCTTTCTGTGACAGAGGGATGTTCTGCTGATGGTGAGTCTGTTCTGTGCTTCTGTCACGTTAGAGATGGTTCATATTGCATAGATTGTATAAATGAATGGACATATATTCTAGCCCACGGGTGTCAAACTTATTTTGGTCCTGGGGCCGTATCCAACCTACTTTGATCCCAAAATCAGAAAACTCATGGCATATATACCCCAAAAATAACAATAAGTTCAAATATTTGTGCAGAGAAACGCAAATCTATTACAGAAATCTTTTTTAATTGATGAAATCTTTCTTTTATAAAATATTATAATATTATGAACAACCTGAAACTTTAAGAAAAATGCAATTTCAACACAAAGTTTAACATGAACTTGTTTGAAAATAGGAATAAGTCAATTTTTTTGGGAAAATCCTGCACTCGGCTCCACTTTTCTCATTTTGGACATTTTGCTGATGATGGTGTCACGGTCAACAGTCAAAACGATCGTCCTTTAAGAGCGTTTGGAAAGAGACAAGTCTTCATTTGTGCTGCTCTGGTGGGAGGGGCCACGTACAGAGACGCTGGACATGCTGCTATGATTAACACCGCAGAAAATAAACAATATTTTAATAGAAAATATAATTAAAATATTTTAGTACAAAATCAGCCAAGGGCCACATTAAAGGTCTTAGAGGGCCGGATCTGGCCCCCGGGCCTTATGTTTGACACCTGTGTTCTAGCCTCTTAGCGTTCTGGCAGTGCACATAGAGCGTATCAGCATATCAGCGTTTTCAGACGTCTACACAGTGATCTGTACTCAAATGACTTCATGGGAGCTGGCGGCACCAGATCGTACCAGTGTGGACTCATTTCCTAGTGAGTCAAAGTGTTGGAGACGTGTGGAGACACTTTTTAAAATATTCCATCCAGTCCTTGTATTTGCAGAGGTTGCTCGTTAACCTGCCACTAAAAGCAGTCTTACCCACTCCACAAAACACCTGAAGCAAAACAATTATAACGCCAGACTGTCGATGTAAATGTCTGTGTTGATAGAACCATTTTAGAAGTAAAACCAACCTTGCATTTGAAGGACTTATGTCTGAGCAGCAGCAGTGTGTTGTACTTTCTGATAGAAAGCTTGGCAGTGGCAGAGTGATATCACCTAGCACCTATCTTACCGGCAAAGTAAAAGTCCTCTGCTGCTGAGAAAATAGTCCCTCAACATGCGACGATTCATGTGATGCAAGGTTAGTTTTATTTAAAACATTATTCTATCAACACAGACATTCACATCGACAGTCTGGTGTAATAATAGATTTGCTTCGGGTGTTTTGTGGGTAAGACTGTTTTTAGTGGCAGGCTAACTATCCCAAATAACTGACTGATGTAAAGTTGTTGCGAAGTTCACAAATTTAATTGCTGCATTTGTAAAAAAAAAAAAAAAAAAAGTTAAAAAATGATTCATCGGTTTAAAAAGACAAAACAGATGGACACAGAATGACACATGGGCCAAAGAGACTGAGGCAGAAATAACCATGACACCTCCTGTTCTGTTTGGTTCTGTATGTGGTGATCGAGGCAAATCTCCGAAGTTATAGAACAAAAATTAAGATTCATCCTTAATGTACCTTGTATCCCTGGTTGATTCCGTTGATGAACTGCTGCGGCGGGGGGCTCCACGTGAATCGAATGGTGGTCGAGTTGACTGCAACCACTTGTACTTCCTGAGGGGGCGCTGTGGGGACTGGACACAAGCAGACGTAAACATATTACTCATCAGAAGAAGAACAAATACTGAAAGGGCATATTCTACTTAACTTAGTAGAATGTTATAATGTTGTTTTCTCATCTGGAGTAGTTTCATTCATGGATATTTCAGTCATCTCGCACATTTAGTTTGTCTCCACAACAAAAAATTTTCAGTCCCACCTTGTGATATCATAAAGTGATAATCTAGGAAGCACTCCTCTATGCTTTTACAGAGGGAGTATTAGTTGCCAACACATATTACCTTTTATGGTTTTGAGAACGCTATATTCCCTGAAAAAGTGTTAATATATTTAGCAGTCTGAAGTAGGGATGGGCATTCGATGAAATTCGTCGATCGTCGGGAGAATTAATGATTGATTTTTGATTAATCATAAATCGTATACATATAATAAGTATCATCATTATTATTACTATTACTAATCTGCATAAATAACCTCAACTTTTCAACATATAAACCATAACAACTCTAAAGCAACATCAGCCCGTTTGACATTATAATGTGTTTAATGCAGCTTTGGGCAAGTCTCACAGAAACTAAACATAAACCGCATGACTAATTTGCATAAGCAGAGAAAACAATGCTTTTCTGCGCTGATGCGGTTCAGCGTCTGTCAGATTAAAGGACATGATCTCAGTGGAATATGAGTGTTCTTTCTGTGACAGAAGGATGTTGATGCTGAAGATGAGTCTGTTCTGTGTGTCGCAATGTTTTTTAAGATCGTACATGTGCAGGTTTGGCGCAGCTCTTTATGTTGCAGTAACCAGGATACTGTGTTTACATGCACCATGACGAAACTGATATACAGATGTGCATGTAAACGCACTCACTGAGTGGTACAGTGTCTCCAAGGAGGTGCCAGAGCCCAAACGAGGGACTGAGCCCGCAACTCAAGTGTTTGCACGGTCAGACGTAGCTTCATCTCTACGCACAGAAACCTTCATTCGGTTTGTCGAGTTAGAAATGAACGTAATCAACGAAATTCTTAATGATCAATAATCGATTACTCGACTAATCATGTCCATCCCTAGTCTGAAGGCCAATTTACAGTCCAGCGTCCAGCGACATGCACTTCCGAAATTTTCTGCAGGGGGAAGAGCTCTACATCCACTCTGCATACATTTCCGGTACTCCGTTTTCATTTCATTTTGTAAACATGAACGCCGTTTCTTTGCCAACATTTGTTTCAGAAGTATTTGTTCCTTGATATATATCAGCTCCAACTCCATCAGTGTCCTCTCCCGCTCAGTCGCCATAGTAACTGACAGGTAAAATCTCCACCAACGAGTTAATGCGATTTCGCGACTCAGCGCCGTCTAGCGTTGCGGTGGTGAATTACTTCACGGCGCATAGACCTCGACGCAGACCCATAAATCAAAAACGACGGCGACAGTGTGCGTTGAGTCGACACAGAACTATACTTCCCTCTTAAGTCCTCCCTTCCCTTTCCTCCTTGCGTTAAACCACTCCCCCTTCAGAGCGCTGTCGCAACACAATCTGCATACATCCAGCTAATGCAAAAACTGCACATCACATCAGGTTTGTGAAGTTGTAGTGTATTGTTTTGCATAGCGTTCTTGTATATTTACAGAGTCTTAGACAAACTCGTACTGTCAACTGTAAGGAGGGTTTGAAAACAGGAGAGATCACTAGATTACTAAATTATGCATGGATGACAGAACTCTATGACAGGATATTTGGTAACACTTAGGCTACGTTCAGACTGCAGGGCTTAATGCTCAATTCAGATTTTTTTGTGAAATCCGATGTTTTTGCGAGGTCGTTTGCATTTCCAATTAAATGCGACTTGTATGTGATGTCCAGTGTGAACGTTAAACAGCCGAAAGTGTCCCGCATGTGCACTGGAGACACGATGACGTCAACCACAGCGAGCGTGCTCTGTGCTTACGGAAGTTGTCCAAACATGGACACGAGCATTGAGCACCTGGAGATTTTAAAGTTCCTCTCGTACCGGAGCCAGAACATGAACAACTTACTTGTTTTAAGGAGGAGATTGAGAAGGAGAAGGACGAGGTTTTTGGCCGTGGTGTTTTGTGGGACAGCGGCAGCAACGTTCGTTGAAAGAACGTGTGGATGCGGAGACGGAGCCAAGAGTGGTGAGTGGTGATGTGCTTTGATTCAGTGACACAGAGTTCATTAACAATTTTCGCCTACTTCAGTGAAGAATAGTGACGTTTGTGGCTTGTTGATAACGTGTAGGTCGAATGAATGCGCTTTGGCCGTTCAGACTGAAGTCACATGTCAAAAGATCAGATATGTATCGGTTTCAGGACCACATATCCAAGTGGCCTGGGTCGCATTTGAAAAAAATCTGTGTCGTTCAGACTGTCATTAAAAGATCAGATACAGGTCACATAGAGGCCAAAAAATCGGATTTGGGTCACTTCAGGCTGCAGTCTGAATGCAGCCTGAGTGACATCATGTGGCGGTAATGTAGGAAGTAATTTAGATATTTCCTACCCTAAAACTGCCTCGGCTAAGATGTATCTCGAAAACTGACAATAGCAGCTGCTAGTTTTAACCTAATTTAATCTGCTTCGCTCCTCAGTGCATCAGCTTCGGGCCAAACCATGAGCCCTCTATTGACAACTATAAAGCCCTCAATTGACAACTTTACAGTACTTTTTGGCGTAGTAGTAGCTGTCCACAAAGTAATTCAAAAACTCTGAATAATGCATGCTAAAGACCTTTAAACTTGTATAAGGTTAAAGATTGATATAACTAATGTGTTAATGTACATATTGAGATTCAGTCCATTTTAGAGCATACGATTCTGCTAACCTTGCAAAAGTTAAATGCCAACCCGGCAGGCCGCTCCCAGCAGCAAAATGAGCCAATTACTCATTAAAATGAATATGCCATATTGTATTTTGCCTGCCTGTTTTGCATACTAATTTGGTGTGGTGTTCAATGACCTGTAGTTAATGTCAGCTTTTTAATAAATCATGTCTTGTCCAAAGCATGTCGGTGTGACCTGTAGCGGTTCTATGGTCATGTGTATTACAATATTTTAATACGCGTGATATATAGTGTTTGCCTTAAGCTTTCCAAAATGGACTTTTTTAATCTTTCACTCACAGGAGGAGAAAAGTAGCTGATGGTGCTAGAAGATACAGTTTTGGACCACATGGGGACTACTTCACTCACATCACAGCATTCTTTCAGCTAATAATGTTTAAAAGGCACTATACCAGGTTTTTACAGTCTTAAAAATGTCCTATATTATGCAAAATAAACTCTTGTCAGGTTTAAGCCACGTCAATAACATACCTGGAGTTGTGTTTTGTTTCAGTCACACGTGTTTGAGTTAGGGATGGGCATTCGATTAAATTTTCTTAATCGATCATTGGGAGAATTAACAACTGATTTTTGAATAATTGTTAATGTTTTTATATTAAAATGATCATCATTATTATTATTACTATTACTAATCTGCATAAATAAACTCAACTTTACAACAAATAAACCATCACCACTCTAGAGCCACATCAGCCCATCTGACATTACAATGTGTTTAATGCAGCTTTGACACATTTGTTTATGTTTTACACAAACTAAACTTAAAACCACATGACTAAACTATAAGCCTGAAAAAAAAAAAAAAAAAAACAGCTCTTTCCTTGTGCGCTGATGTGGTTCAGCTTCTGTCAGACTAAAGGACACGAGGGATGTTGTTGATGATGATGGTGAGTGTGTTCTGTGTGTGTGTCGTGTTGGAGATGGTTCATGTTTTCAGAGATCACACGTGCGCAGGTTTAGCTCAGCTCTTTATTTAAAATAATTTTACTCATTTTATTTATGTCGGTCACTTTATTTATTTTGGCTTCTGTTGTGATGAAAACACTGAAAAGTGTTTGTCTTTTGGACACATGTGACTCAACTTTATGTTGCAGTAACTGGGATACTGTGTGTACTGACACTGATGTGCTGTAAACACACTCACTGAGTGGAACAGTGTCTCCAAGGAGCCAGAACATGGGACTGTGAAGGCACAACTCCAGTGTTTGTGTCAGACGCAGCCTCGTCTCTTTACGCTACACACAGCAACAGACATTCAGTTTGTCGATTAAAAATGAACGTGATCAACAAAATTCTTAATGATCAGTTATCAATTTGTTGACTAATCATGCCCATCCCTAGTTTGAGTAACCCATTATTATTTGTCTGTCTAGATTTCCAAAGCTCAAAATGCTCTGTTTAACCTTGTGATGTCATGGAGTGGTAGTTTTAGTTCAGTAAAAACTTGATGATGACGATGACTTGATGATGTGTATGAAGTTTAAAAACAGTGGAGCACTTCCTTACGGAAGCCAAGAGGGGTCACAACAAACACAAACGCCGCAACAAATACAAACGGCACAACACAAATGCAAATGCCGCAACACATTAAAAAGCCACAACGGAAGTGACAACGGGACTCTATTTTCAGATGGACCGATCAAGCGGCAAGTGAAGAAGAAGAACTACAACATGAAAAGTAAAGGAACGGAGAAGTTGGAAACGTAAGTAAAAGTAATTTATTGTTTTATCATTATTCATTTCACGTTGTAGTTCTTCTTCTTCACTTGCCGCTTGATCTGTCTGTCAGAAAACAGAGTCCCGCGGTCATTTCCATTGTGGCTTTTTTTGGTTTGTTGTGGCTTTTTGTTGTGTTCTTTCATTTGTATTTGTTGTGGCGTTTGCGTTTGCTGTGACCCCTCTCGGCTTCCGTACTTCCTGTATTACCACATGACATAACAAGGTGGAAGATTATAACAAAGATCAGAAAACAGCGTAATATAGGACCTTTAAAATCAGAACTATTTCACTTTCACAAACAGTTTGCAGTGGTCCAAAGTTCTTCCTCACTTATATATACGCATTCTGAGCATCCGAATTATTCACTGCAATGAGTTTATGAGCACATTTAATTTTGAAGAGACGGGGCGGAGATTATAGCGATGGCAAGTTAGCAACAATTAGTATGCTACCGACGCACTTCCTGATTATCGGACAACAGATCAGTCTTAATTTTACCCCAAGAGCTGCTTTTAAAATATATCTCCACTGGGGCAAATGACGTTTTCCACAAATACATGGAAAAAGTACGAGGCCTTTAACACAGATGGAGGCAGATAAAACGGATATTGTCAAAATGATGATTACTGTTGCAACACGGCGAGTTCGAGGGTCTAGTCAGTAATAAAAATCATCAGGTTTAACATTTGGAAATTAAACTATTGAATATTTCAACGCAATAAAGCACCGTGTAATCAATCAACGGGTGCAGCTTGACATCTACTGACAGCACAGTGAATCACCAAGGAGAAAACAATTAAACTAGCAGATAACCCCCATGCCAAGACATATTAATGTAACCATGCAGGAATGAACGCAAGAAATGCTCAGAAAACGGAGCTGAGCCACGTGAGGAACTACTCTCACCTTTTTGCTTTCAAAGAATACCTCAAATTGGATTAACAGCTCTGTTTTGTGGACTGGGTGTCACTTACGTTTGAGGAGTCCAAGATTAGTTCTGGTTTAGTCCTGGTTTAGTCCTGGTTTAGACCTGGATGATTTTTGGTTTAGTCTGAGTTTAGATCTGGTTTAGACCTGATTTAGACCTGGTTTAGACATGGTTTAGACCTGATTTAGACCTGGTTTGGATCTGGTTTAGACGTTGGTTTAGACTTGGTTTAGTCCTGGATCATTTTTGGTTTAGTCTGAGTTTAGACCTGGTTTAGTCCTGATTTAGTCCTGGTTTAGTCCTGGTTTAGACCTGGTTTAGACCTGGTTTAGACCTGGTTTAGACTTGGTTTAAACTTGGCTTAGTCCTGCTTCAGTTCTGGTTTAGGCCTGGTTTAGTCCTGATTAAGTCTTGATTGAGTCCTGGTTCAGTCCTGGTTCAGTTCTGGTTAAGTTCTGGTTTAGACCTAGTTTAGTCCTGATTTATTCCTGATTTAATCCTGGTTTAGTCCTGATTTAGTCCTGGATTAGACCTGGTTTAACCCTGGTTCAGTCCTGGTTTAGTCTCGGTTTAGTCCTGGTTTAGACCTGGTTTTGTCCTGGTTCAGTTCTGGTTCAGTTCTGGTTTAGTCCTGGGCACATGTGTTGTTGCTTATGGTTTATTTTCTGATGATTCTGCATAATTGAGTAGAAAAAACATCAGATATTACTGGTTTTTACTGGGCTGACGCAGATTTTTTATTTTTTATTTATTTTAAATTTTTTTTTAATTTAGGTAGGTGGTCGGGATTCATCACATCCGTCACACCACCATTACATTGGTGGTTATGATCCGACAGAGCAGCTCAGAGTCACACTGACACCACACAAGAGGAACGCAGCGGCTTCAAAGTCGCACACGAAGACACAAAGTCGGGTCACGCCTCTCCGAACTCGGGGAGAAGCAAAAAATCGCACCCAAAATCAGCTGCCTCAAGACTTAGAGACAAACGACTTTTTACAGAGGATTACTAAAACAAGCGACAAGCGTGAGTGAAGCGAAATACAAGTCCAGGCATGTTCTTGACGAGTGAACGACATTATAACACGCTTAAAGGCTCAAAAAAACACTGTTAATTTTGCATAATATGTGTCCTTCCAATCTAATATAGTAACTTCCGAAAGCAAAGCGGAAGACGGTAAATGACTAAAAGAGGAAGTGGTCGCGGGGCTAAATCTTGTTTAACTGCGATCATTCCTCAAAGTGGGTTTTATTCGTGCGTTTATTATAGTTATTAAAGATCAGCCTAGCCCCGCACACATGCAAGCGGGCATAAAGATCCAGTCATTATTACAAGAGCGGCCGACAGCTTTATAGACTCAGGAAGCACTGGGCTCATTCATTATTCTAATACGGTTTAATAGGAGTGTAAACCAGGGATGGGAAAGACAGTGCAGCGTGGAGGGGAGGGGAGCTAAAGGGTACATAGCAAATCAAGCTGGCATTGAGTACGGATGGGACAATGGGATGTTATATGTCTATGGATTTGGGAGTTGTTTGGTCTGAATGATGTTACACAAGTAGAAAAACTGAAACTCCGTAACAGTTATAAGTCTTTAAAACTGCTTGGCTATTATATAAAATGTACAAGGGTTGTCAAAAGTGCTGAGAATGTGATACTAATCGAAACGTAGACTAGTCTTGAAACTAGATACCATATTTTTTGGACTATAAGTCACGCTTTTTTCATGGTTTGGTTGATCCTGTGACTTATACTCCGGTGCGACTTATATATTAAAATGTTCAGACTGACAGGCGTGAGAGGGCGCTCCAGGCTTGTGTAGTTTTCTGCGCATGTCTCCTGCAGAAAAAGCCACTGTCCTGCTGCAAGTAGTGAAATACGCAGCAGAAAATGGTAATCGAGCAACAGAAAGAAAGTTTGGAGTGAGCGAGAAACTTGTGAGGGACTGGCAGAAAGCGGGGATGGAGAACACAGCTTAAAGCAACCGGGCGGGTGCACCATGAAACTTTCCTGGAAGTCACTGGATGACAAAGCATGGACTTCAGTGACAACCGAAGTTGCGCGGAGTTGCTCAGAAGTGACACCGAGGATGAAGAATTCAGTGGATTCAATGGATTTAGTGATTTGGAGTGAGATGGAGAGTTTGATAAACTTATGTTCTGTTGTTTATGCTATAGTTACTTAGTCCACTTCTTTTAAACACTCTTATGACCTCGACACAGGTCCACAAATCCATAAATTGGGTTTAGGAATGCTGCAAAAAATGCGGATTTGACGCTCCCAAAATCGTGTTGTCTGAGATTGTGATTTTCGCTCCAAATCGATCGTTTAGCCCTGGTTTAGATGGAGTTGTGTTTTGTTTCATTCACACATGTTTGAGTAACCCTTTATTATTAGTCTGTCCTACATCTCCAAAGCTCAAAATGCTCTGTTCCAACTTGTGAAGTCATGAAGTGGTAGTTTTAAAGTGAACAGCTACCTTTTACCTTTTGTTTATTTTACATTGGAAATGATTCTAGTGAAGGTGTGTGGAGTTTAAAAACACAGTGGAGCACGTTCTGTGGAATAGAAAGTGGAATAGGTTGTTAACTGTTTGAGAGAAGGATGTGTGAATAAAACAAAACACAACTCCAGGTATATTTGTGATGAGAAAACAACATTATAACACAGATCTGAAAATAGAGGTACTCGAAGTAGAAGTACACGATATTGTTCCATCTTACCTCCCTGTAGAGTGTATTCCGTGACAGGACTGCTGTACACCCCCAGTCCCACTCCTGTGTACGCGGCCACCTGGATCTGGTACTGGGTCCAGATGATGAGGTCTTTGAGCAGGCAGTAGTTGGTCTCCGGGCTGGTGATGTTCTTCTCCTGGTAGTCTCCTGGTAGACCCGCCAGACGGTACCTGGAACGAGCCACGCAGCAGCATAAGAAAGGGAAATCTGACATTGGTTTGATACAACAATTGAAATGGGACTAAACATATGAACTTTATTCCAAACCACATTTCAGAGAGAGTTGCTAAAGGGGACAGAAATTTGCCTTTCTTGAACAGCTTTAGAATGTTCTTGAGCTGTATCAGAACAAGAGCACATAGACAAGGATATACTCATGGACCACTATGGAACCTACCTGGACCACTGAGGGGTTACACAGATATACAAAACTACTATGTACTATGACTTACATAATATGCTATTGTCAAAAGAAAGAGAGTTTATTCTTTTTTTGTTTTTTTTTTTTTTACTTCAGTGATCATTAGGGGTGTGCAAAAATATTGAAATATTGAAACATCATATTGTTTAATATGATGATGCAGTATTGATATCATGGACTGCTGTATTGATATTTCACCAAGAGTATTTTTTGGTATATTTTAATAAATTATTTTTCTACAGCGCTACAGTTTTGTTTCTTTAAACTCTTTTATGCAACACATTTGACATCTGTCAGCCCATATGTGTTATGTGTTATATGTCACATATATGAGTTAACACATATATATGTTTGGTATTATGACATGCAGAAGCACAAGGGAGAGAATGAACGAGGAAGTCAGGTGGAGCGTCTACAGACTACGGCTGTTTTACAGCTTCAGCTGTGATTTCAAATGTCTCACATGAACACACTCAGTGAGGGAATATTTAAGTCATAAACCTATAGACTTTCGTTGTATTTATCGCACTTTCCGTGATCGCAGACCCGCAGTAAATAGCGAAAGAGCGGGGCGGGGTGAAGATGCAAAAGGTCATGGGCAGTCAGGGGGGTGATGTTGGTGTTGAGTCCAGCGCTGTGACCAGGTGCAGGACTGTGACAGAGGCCCATATGGAGACACTGGGGCTGGGACAGACTGAGGCTCACTGCAGCCTGGAGAAAGTCTGTTACACCCAACAGACACATGCTCTGTAAAACTCCTCATAAATGTTACTGGATAACATAGTCATATGTTTATAGGAAATTATTAAATATATATATATACATATTTATATATACATATAACTTGCAATCATGGAGGAATTAGATTTGTTTGTTGCATTATGAGAGTAATAATATCCAATAATAACAGTAGGATATTTGTTCTTACAAGTGCTCCAGATGAACATTTTCAGTTAAGAAAAAGTTTTGTGAATGCCATAAATGTTCATAAGAAGGCCTTAAGTGCAAATTTGTTGGTAAGAACATTTAATGAATGAAGTTCAGTGTCCTTAATATTGTATAGTGTATTATTAATGTAGATAAGTCAGCAAAAAGCAAAACAAAAAGTAAGACAACTGTGCCTTTTGCCAACCATTATGATGGGTAATAAATAACTATAAAGAAGGATAACGCTAACGATAAGGACACCAGTTTTCATCCGGTCAGGTACGATGCATGTCAGACTGTTGATTCCCTGACCAAAGTGAGCAGAGATCATTGATAAGCACATGGAAAACAACTACTCAAGACCATAGCGTTGCTTCTGCGCGGTGCTGGAGGGTGCATGTACCTGAGCATGTAGCCCCTCAGTACCCCGTTGAGCTGGGGCTCGGGTGGGGGCTGCCACTGCACCATGATGGACTGGTTTGTCCTTCCGCTGGCCACGATGTTCTTCGGAGGAGCGCTGGGGGCTTCCTCTCTCAGCATCAGCCTGTACAAGAGAGAAGAACACATGGCCAAATTAGGGACAACAAATTGATCAAAAACGAGGACACCTGGTTCGGAGGGGAAAATAAAACGCCTGTACTTTGTAATTTCTGTTGCATTTGTGATATTATGTGTTGCAGGTGGTGTGGGGTTCTCTTCACGGGAATTTGGACAAACTACTGTATATAATTTACTGCATTTCATTGGATTTTAGAGGTCTGCAAAGGCACAACTCAATAATATATGTCTATGTAACCTATATTTATTTTACTCTAGTTTGTGTTAGTCCAAAGAGGTTTATTTGGTCTTCCAATAATTTATGTTATTAGGTTACTTTTTTCAGACCCAGAGTTTGTTTTCGTACCTGACAGTTTCAGCTCATGTATGAATTCTGAGGAAGCTGAATTCACACACGAGCTGAAGAAGAAACAAACAATGCAATACATTTTCGGGGCATGAACATTACACACAGGGAAGGTGGCAGCATCAAAATTAAAATACACAGAAAACGAACTCACACCGACTGGTATCTATTACGGACATCGGAACGTCCCACAGCCCACAGACTCTTGTTGTAAGAACATTATTTGACAGAGCCAACGTTATAACGGATGAACAAGACAAACAGGAAGAAGACGCTCTGAAGCAATGCCAGTATCCAAAATGGGCAATAAACAAAGGAACCGAAAAAGTGCAGAGGGCAATGAGAAAAGACAATATGAACACACCAGTGAAACCGCACAGAAAACTCAGGCAAATACTCGTCCACCCGAAAGACAAAATAGAAACGGAGCATAAATGTAACGTCATATATGAAAAACCCTACATGTCCTGCAAAAAAACACACACTGGGGAAAAAGGCACTGAGTTCAGTACAAAATAAAAGGAACATAAGACAGAATGCGAGAAGGAAATAGCAAAGGCAAAACATGAGCAACAAAACACAAAGCAGGACAGGAACAACTTACATCGGCCATATCTGACCGCTGTAAAAGAGAAAACCACCTTATGGACTGGGATGGAGCAAACATCATCGGGACAGAGGAAAACAAACACCGTCGCTGGATTAAAGATGCAATCGAAATAAGGAAACATGCTCGTGGGACGATAAACCGGGACGAGGGGGCTTTTTTACTCTCACACACCTGGGATACTGTCCTGAGGAAGTGGGTCTGCAGATGGCGCTGTCGTTCTGACTCCACGAGTAGGAAGACAATGCCAGAAACTGTTTAAATCAGTTGACCGGACACTTCACAGCAACATCAAGTGACCACTCTGAGGGAGAGCGCTAGTGATCAGTCGAAAACAAACTAACATATCTAGTCTGTGTTCCCTGTTCCTGTGCACTTCTCACATACAGTACAGACAGAGAGTTTTCTGTCTGTGCCTCATACAGAGCAGAACAAACATACAGGCTTAAGCCCTTATCAGAATGTATGTTTGATCACATATTTACAATAAGATAGTGCAGAGAGGGCGGGACTATTTCCGTTTAACGCTTCTGTTGCGACGCTAAAACTTTAACGTATCTCCAAAAATATTAGAGTAAATCTGGTCAATTAAAACCTGGTTTCGAGTTTGAGTTATGACATCCAACCTCTTCACAATAGTTTAAATACTTTGGCAATACGCTTCATAATTCTAAGTGCATTCTGTGATCAAAAGGAGCGGTGTGTCCCCTCGCTGTGTCAGATGTCAGAGAGCACACGAGCGAGGAGGGGAAAGGCAGAATTTTGATCAGGGGTCTCCAACCTTTTGCGTCTGGTGAGTTATTTTTACAAAACGACTGAGACTTATTTTTGCGGTTGAAAGAAAGTGAGTCGATATAAGAGGGCAAGCCTTAGATGGTACAGTTACAGCCTATAAAACATTGATCGATTGATTCCTTTTTTATTTCGTGTTTGTGCCAAGAGAGAAACGATAATCATACACATACTACATAGACACTGTACACAACAGAAAAGCATTTCTCGAAAAGGAGCGAGAAGAAGAAAAAATTTATATTAACCTGCCCCTGTTCATGACCAGTGTTGGGGAGTAACAGATTACATGTACTGAAGTTATGTAATCAAAGTATACATTATGAGTAACTGTATTCAGTTACAGTTACTGTTTCAGTGAGTGGTAATTGGATTACAGTTACTTGGTTGAAATAAATGGATTACACGGCGATATTTTCCTGTTTTCACATTTTGAAACCAGGACTAAACCAGGTCTAAACCAGGACTAAAACCAGGTCTAAACCAGGACTAAACCAGGACTAAACCAGGTCTAAACCAGGACTAAACCAGGACTAAACAGGTCTAAACCAGGACTAAACCAGGACTAAACCAGATCTAAACCAGATCTAAACCAGGTCTAAACCAGGACTAAACCAGGTCTAAACCAGGTCTAAACCAGGACTAAACCAGGACTAAACCAGGACTAAACCAGGTCTAAACTAGGACTAAACCAGGTCTAAACCAGGACTAAACCAGGTCTAAACCAGGACTAAACCAGGTCTAAACTAGGACTAAACCAGGTCTAAACCAGGTCTAAACCAGGACTAAACCAGGATAAACCAGGACTAAACCAGGACTAAAACAGGATTTAACAGGACTAAATCATGCGGCGTGGACGTGTTTCCTCTTCTTCTATCAATAATATTTTTAATCTGGTTAAGTAAAGACTCTGCCTTTTTATTTTCTGTTATCAGACAAAACATCTTATGTTACGATTTCCTAGTCTTTTGCTTCTCTACAGCAAATCAAGTAATCCAAAGTATTCAGATTACGTTACTCACTTTAAGTAATTTAATAGATTCCGTTACAAACTACATTTTGGGGTCTGTAATCTGTAATCTGTAGGGGAATACATTTTAAAACTAACCTTCCCAACATTGTTCACGACATAGTTTCAAAACTGATGTGGTTTCTTATGTACCTTGATCACAGAACATTACAAATATTTACCTCATACTACGGTCGTACAAACTAATAATAATGATTAAAAAAGGCACAGAAGTTTATCGTTTATGGTCGTATCAAAATAAGCAAAATGAGAAAAAATTTTTAGGCATTTTTTCTTATGGTTGTGCAAAGTAATAATAATGACAAAGAAGGCAGAAAATGTAATGTTTATGACTGTATCAAAAGAAAAAGAAGAAAAGCAGGTGTTTAGTTATAGTCGTGGTTTACTTGTGAAGACAGTGGATCTAGTCTTCTAGGTATTTCTGTAAGATTTGATTTTTATATTGTTTTATGATGTGCATCAAGTTAGTACAAGCTTTGAAGAATATAACCATTAACCATTATTTGTGCACAAAGTTAAAAATAAGACATTTACAATGATAATTAATGAAATTTTAGTTATTCAGTACAATACGTATATTCAGAAATCCCTTTCCGAGCTACTTGTAAAGGGGTAAAGCTACAGGTTGGAGACACCTGATTTAGATGGACGCTGCAGAGAGGTGTCGCTGGAATGAATCTGATCAGAGTCAAGACTCTGGCCAAATTTGTCAAAATCCTGGACATTTTGGAATAATTTGGAAATTCCTCTCAGATGTTTTTTTTTAGGGTCCCAGAAGGAGGATGTATGGTCACATAGGCTACGTTCAGACTGCAGGGATTAATGCTCAGTTTGGATATTTTCTGTATAAGCTGATTTTTTTTTAATGTGGTCGTTCACACTTCCAATTAAATGTGACTTGTACGTAGATCACACATGTGTGAACTTTAAATGCCCCAAAAGAGTCCCGCACACATCACACACAGCGAGTGTGCTCAGCGTTTATGGAAGTCGCCTAAACACAAGGCTTGTCTTCCAAAAATACCATCCAGTCCTTGGTAAAATGGGCAGGTTACACGTCCACGGCCGCTTTGTTTGTTTGAGTCTTTAGTCTCCTTTTATTTGGTTCAGAGGCTCTTTATTTTTTGTTGACACTGGAGCCAGGACCACCTGTAGCCACAATCGGCCATTTCTTTGGCAATCATGTCAAAAACTAGCCAGGCTGGCGCCACCTAGTGCCTCCTCTCAATTTCATTTCTCTTCAGCAACTAGGTCAGGAATCAGAATACACTAGACGGTTCACAAAAACCCAGAAGAGTGAGTTTGGGCACCAGCCAGTCAGCGAAGAGCCATATATTCTGTGTTGGCAACGATTCCTGAGATCGAGGATTTAAAGAACAAAGAGAATGTTTGGTGGATTTTCTCAAGGAGAAAGATGTTATTGTCCTTCTTCCTATGGGATTTGGGAAAAGCTTAATATACCAGTTAGTCCCGTTAGCGGCGCATTACATACGTTACGACCAAATAGCAGTGATTGGTTAAATGAAAAAAAGTATCTGCCTACCATCGAGCGAATGAATTCTAACGCTGCGAGGTCAGACGGTTTGTACGAAGTGAAACTGGCTCATGAATCAGGCTAGTCAAAAACCACCCAATTCCAATGAGACCCTTCCAGTTTAACCTGAATACAGCGATCCCCCCAAATATGAATAAACTCGCTAACCTCGCTTTCCCTCCATTGACTAGACTTCGAGCCTGACGTGTAGGTGGGATGAATGTGACCTGGCCGTTCAGACTGAAGTCGCATGTCAAAAGATCAAATATGTAACAGTTCTAGGAGCATATATCCATGTGGCCTGGGTCGCATTTGAAAAAATCGCATTATCGTCATTAAAAGATCAGATAAAGGTCACATAGGGGCGAAAAAATCGGATTTGGGTCATTTCAGGCTGCAGTCTGAACATAGCCTTCGATAAAATATGACAGGTTTTCATGCTTTTCTAATTATTCCTTCCTTTGGTGGGATGGTACCTGTTTTAAGTGGACTTGTTTCTTTCCATGAGTGTCGTAGATTAAAACTACATAGGACATACACAAGCGCAATGTCTTCTTTAACCTTGCCTCAAAAACAATGCAATACTTTTGATGAAGCAACAACGCGAGCTCATAAAAGCCAACTCTGCATAATGTGTCTCCTTTAATAATGAGTTTTCAAACAAATAAACCAATTTTGTCGGAAAGTTTGTGTTCTATTTCTGCTGGAGGCTCCGCTCATATCAACATTTAGTGAGCGGGACACACGGGAATCAACCGTATCTATCTGAATCCAATCATCTTATATTGTGGTTTCATTCTCTGGCACAGCGCCTCCTCCTGGAAGCTTCTCATTCACTCGCCTCTTTTCCATCTTGAGTTTTTCATTAGCGTTTCAGACTGAGCGCAGCTGTTATTGATGGAGACGTTTAACTCATTACTTGAATCAAAATTTCTCTTGGGAGCGAGGAAGATGGCGCGTCAGGTTTGAAATTACGTAAGCAAATATAAAAAAAAGCATAAGAAATACAGTTAAAATGCAGATTTTAGATGGTCACGTAGTCCCGGTTTCTTGGTTGTCTCTCGGTCCCATGCTGTCTGCTGACTTCGTAATAGAGTTGTCAAAAGTATTAAAACTCAGAAGCGTGCCATCTGCTTTAATTTGAAGTTTATGTAATTGGAAGAACATAAAATTAAAGGTAATGCACAAAATCAGGTATTTTTCAAAGGATAGACACAGAAATAAGAAACACTAAATCTGAAGGAGCGGAGCAAGAAACACAAATCATTTCATATTGTCGACAGAAAGCTTTTGTCATTTGCAGACTTACTCACAGCGGGAAGAGGAACCAAAACTTTTACTCAAATAAGAGTACTGTTAATTCAATCAAAAATAGTACCGTCATTTTTGGACTACAAGTCACACTTTTTTTCATGGTTTGGGTGTTTCCTACGACTTATTCTCTGGTGCGACTTATGTATTAAAATGTTCACACTGACAGCTGCGAGAGGCTCTAGTCTTGTGTGTCAGTATCTGCTGCTCCTGTTCCTCCTGTACCACTGTCACTTGACTCTACTGCGCATGTCTTCTGCAGAAAGAGCCTCTGTCCTGTCTGTGTCATGTCAGTCGATCGCACCGTTACTTCCGCACCACTGAAAATTTAAACAAATTTATAATGACAACTGAGAAGACTGACCACAAATGCCCCCAAAAAGAAAATCATATCGAGCAGCAGAAAGAAAGTTTGGAGTGAGCGAGAAACTTGTGACACCGGTAGGATGCACCATGAAATTTTCCTGAAGTCATTGGATGGATGGACAAAGTCTGGACTTCAGTGAAACCGAAACCATCCTGTCGGGATTCAGAAAGGCCCGAATAATTCTAACTGGAACTGATGCTGAGTCTGACGACAGCGACACAGAAGAGGAAGAAACGCTCTGTTTACCTCCGGAGGTTGCGGAGTTGCTCAGAATTGACACCGAGGATGAAGAATTGAATGGATTTAGTGATTTGGAGTGAGATGGAGAGTTTGGTAAACTTGTTCTGTTCTGTTGTTTATGTTATAGTTTATCTGAAGAACTGTTCATATGTGACGTTAACAGTCTGTTGTTCTCTCTTCTATTGTTATTACTAAAACTTGACTTTCAACATGAAATGTCGGTTCCTGGTCTCTGATTTATAAAATAAATTTCCCACAAAAAGTGTGACTTATATGTTTTTTTCTTCTTCATAATGCATTTTTTTGGCTGGTGTAACTTACACTCCAGAGCGAATTATAGTCCAAAAAATATGGTAGCTCAAGTAGGAATAAAAGTATGTAGATATCAGAATACTCTGAAAAGTGCAATTTCTTCAAAAAGTGACTATATGTCACTGAGTACTACCCACCTCTGCATGTGCATAACACACTTTGTAAATGAGATCCCTGGCCTTTAACTTGGCTTTGTCATCACCTGCTTGTCTCCATGGAGATATGGGCTTTAGATTCTGTTTGGATCCAGATGGGCCTATAGAGTGTGAAAAACCTCTGTCCTAATGTGAGATGATCTGACCAGAGCCGCTCATTTGTATCATGTATTGTCAAATCAGAAGACATCTCCTTCAAAGTTCTTGTAACATCTGGTAACCAATGTGTAAATTGAGAGTAATAACAGTTTGGTGCTTTGATTGTTGATTCTGCAGAAACCGTACTGTTTCTTAGTCATTTGTGTTATTCTCTTTTTTAAATGTGCTCATATTTTTATATAGAGCTTTTTCACACAGACAGTGAGGTGAGGGAGGTTAAGTGTCTTGCCCAAGGACACAGTGACAGCATTCATCTGTGGGAGTTGAAACGTTCAGCTCAGTGGACAAACCTCCACCTACAGAGCAACTGTCTCCCCTGGGTTTTGCCAAAGCGTGTGATTCTTGCTGGTCAAGCGAAGCGGGCAAAAATCTCCACGCAGACCAGCAGGTGGCAGCCCCTCCACCAGAAAAGTTCCATAATGTGGCTTTAAATCAGTCTTAGACTAAATACACAGGGCCTTCTCACGGTTAACAGTCACATCTGCAGTCAGCCGGACCTCGTGACCTCTACGTACAGATCCTCCATTAACAGAGTCGGTCCCTCCTTTACGTTTAACAGTGGGAGCAGATGTTCACTTAAAGGATAAAGCTTGTTTTTCCATATGTAGGTCACATAAACATTACCGGAACATCATAGAAAATTATGTCACTGAAATTATGAAACATATAGAGCTTAGTAACATGAACTGTAGTAACTTTTCAATAAAGCTGTACTTATCCTTGTAGTTTCCAAACACCATACATTTACTCCGACTTCATATTTGACAGTTTAATAGTTACTTGAGTGAAAGTTTTTGTTACTTTTCCCACTGTGAGTAAGTCTACAAGTGACAAAAGCTTTATGTGGAGAATATAAAATGATTTGAACATTTGTGTTTCTTGTGCGGCTCCTTCAGATATCATTTTGTTCTTCTCATTTTTGTGCCTGTTCTTTGAAAAAACTATATTTTGCGCATTATTTAATTAATCTGTTGTTCTTCTAATGACATTAACTTAAAATTATAAATCAGACGTTACGCTCAAGACAGTTACTCTTACAGTTACTTGAGTAGTAGTTTAGTAGTAGTTTTTTTTTACTAAGCAAACCTAATCTGTGCACTCAAGTTTACAGAGCTTTTAATCATGTTATATCTGTTTCCCCTTCTCATTTATCCTCTCAAAGTTGTCTTTAGAGTGATTCATGCATGTTTGCGGTTTTTTTTGTTTTGTTTGTTTGTTTGTTTTTTTTCTCTCCAAAATTCTGAAGCGTGTCGACCTTTATCATTTAAAATTTGATGACAGAATTTGAACTTTTTAAACATTTTTGAACAAAAGAAGTAGTTCTTGCCTGGCAAATCTAGATTTTTTTTAAACTTTCGTTTTTTCCTCCAGAGCACCCAATGTTGCTTTGATATGGATCATAAACTGTAAAAAGAAGTGGACTACAGACCGTATTATAGTTCTGTGTCGACTCAACACACACTGCCACCGTTGCCTTGTTGCCATCATTTTTGATTTATGGATCTTCGTCGAGGTCTATGTGTCGCGAAGTAATTCACCGCCACATCACCACAAGGAGACTAGGATTTCCCCTTCTCATTTCCCCTCTCGAAGTTGTCTTTAGAGTGATTCATGCACGTTTGCATAAGAGCTTTTACTTTTTCCTAAAAATTCTGAAATGTGTCAACCTTTATAATTTAAAATCTGATGATTGAACTTTTTTTTGTAATTTTTGAACTCAAGAAGTAGTTCTTGCCTGGCAAATCTAGAATGATATCTCTATCATTTTTATACAGCAGGATAAGTCACAACTCTCTCTCTCGATCCAGAACCATGATAGTCTAATCAGATTTGTTCATGTGAAACTAAAGAGCTCACTGGACCCGTCAGTTTAGTGCTTCACTCATTGATTCTGCAGAAATCTGAGATGTTTTTCAGTCCCATGTGATATTTTTTACTTTTGTTTTTCCTCCTAAAGAGCCAAAGCTCCACAGTCAAATGAAGCTCATTGAGGCTTATGTTGGTTATATAATTTGGGGCAGAGTTCTATATTAGGAATAAGAAATTATTAATGGATAAAATAGCGAAATAACAACACCAGGATCATGTAGAGTAGGTTAATACAAACATTTTAAGACCAAAATCACGAGTCCGGCAGCAGCAGTTACAGAGAAAGGGGACAATTTTTCAATGCACCGTAGTTTTCAGACTATAAGTCGCACATTTTTTAATAGTTTGCGTGGTCGTGCGATTTATAGTCCGGTGCGACTTATATATTAAAATGTTCACACTGACAGCTGCGAGAGGCTCTAGGCTTGTGAATCAGTTTTCTGCGCATGTCTCCTGCAGAAAAAGCCTCTGTCCTGCTGCAAGTAGTGAAATATGCAGCAGAAAACAGTAATTGAGCAGCAGAAAGAAAGTTTGGAGTAAGTGAGAAACCTGTGAGGGACTGGTGGAAAGCGGGAATGGAGAACACAACTTCACAGCAACCAGGTAGGTAAACCATGCAACTTTCCAGGAAGTCATTGGATGACAAAGCATGGACTTCAGTGTCAGCTCAGAAGTGACACCGAGGATGAAGTATTCAGTGGATTCAATGGATTTAGTAATTTGGAGTGAGATGGAGCGTTTGGTAAACCATTCTGCTATAATTATCTGAATATTGTGAATTGTTAATATGTTACGTTAACTTATTAATGCCTGTTCAGCCTGTTGTTCTTTATTCTATTGTTGTTACTAGAAATTGCTTTTCAAGATAAAATGTCGGTCCTGGTCCCCGATTTTATAAAATAAAAAAGTGCGATTTATAGTCCGGTGCGACTTCTTTATTATGCAATTTTTGGCTGGTGCGACTTATATTCCAGAGCGATTTATAGTCCGAAATATATGGTAAAGCCAACTGGAGTCAATGGAGCCAGCTAGTGGGTTAACTATGTCCATCTATATATACAGCCTATGATATGGGCCTATCATTGGCTAATTCAGATTCACTGGTAATACTTTTCGAAGATGTATTTTAAATCCCAGGCAAAATAACTAGTATATTTTGTGTTAAAAACGGCACTGAATTTGAACTTCATCGCAGAGTTGCCATTACCATTCCATTAAGTGATCTTTTGTTCCATTCTATCAACATTTTCTGCTTCGTTTCAAAATACAGGCTTGACGGGATCATGACAGAAGTGTTAACGTGTCAGTGGGGCATCAATTTCTTCTTGTGAGTCTTGATCTTGTGTTAATATGCACGCTGGCTGAATGACATATGCTGTTGAGTAAATATATGTAAATGTCACGTAATCTCTCAGGCTTTCTGCAGATTAAGTACAAGAGCGGATCCGTGTGGTACTCTTCACACTCACATCTTTGAGTGGGATGGACTTAATCTGGAGCGTACACTGTAAGCATGCATATTTAAAAAGAAAATTTAGTATAGTTTGTACTGCTTTACAATAATTACACTTTATTTAGCCTTAATAGAGAATGATCAAAGACTTAAGTAATAAATAAAGCAAATAGTCAATTAAAGAAAACATGTCGTACTTTAATCTGTGACACTTTAAGATTATTATGTTAGAATTTGGACATTTTAAATCACAATATTGATCTAAAACAACTGAATAAAAGAAACAGGTCCACTGACTTCTATGTAAAAAAAAACAACAACACATTTTTACACTGTCATTTAGGTAAGACTTTTTGGGCACATGACTAAATGGATAATAAATGGATGAATAAAAACAACTCATCAACAAATATAACCCACTTGTAGCTCTATAGACTGGTGTATGTACTGTTATTATTTCCATAGTTGTCATTATTCTCAACACTGAGTTGATCCCTCCAGTATACTGTTAGACTCTATGCATTACTATTATGGGTGTGCAAAAATATCAAAATATTGGTATATTGTATTGTTTAATGTGAAGATATAGTATCGATATCAGGGACCACTGTATCAAGAGTATTTTATGGTATATTTTACTACATTATTTTGTTACAGTGCTACAGTTTTGTAGTCTGATTCATCAGACGGTTTTACTTTGTGGAAACCATCTGACCTTGCAGCATTAGGATTCGTTCACTCAACGGTAGGCAGGTACTTTTTATCATTTAACCAATCGCTCCTATCGTCATGATGTATGTAATGCGCCGCTAACAGGGCTAACTGGTATATTAACCTTTTCCCAAATCCCGTAGGAAGAAGGACAATAACGTCTTTCTCCTTGATGAAATTCACCAAACATTCTCTTTGTTCTGGCTTTAAATCCTCGATCTCGGGAATCGGTAACACTGAATATATGGGTCTTCGCTGATTGGCACTTCCAGGGTTTTACCACCTTGTGAATTACTGTTGAAGTGACCTGTCTAGAAATATTTTAACAACAGACGCGTCAGTTTTTATACCTTTCTCCAAGAATCACCTCAGTTTGTCTTCGCACCTTTTCCCCTTCTCTTCTTCTTTCAGCGACCTCAAAAACGGACTTTCTTTTGCGCCAAAATGGTCATGGATTCTCGTCCGCCATCGCAACAAACTTTGTGCGAATTGCGAGGAAGCAACAGTTTGAAAAAGTCTCTAAGAACCACTGCATAAACCATGTAATCCCCGCACGCCGGCAAGTCAGTTACACTAGAAACATAGGGACAAGCTAACAGCCAATAGAAAATGAGGGAGCCTAGTTTTCTATTGGCTGATGTTTATCTGGCCTCACTACATCCACAGTTGATAGATTTTCATTCTTTTTTTTTTTTTTTTTTTTTTTGGTCATCAATCGTCATCATTTAAACTTTCATTGACAATTTGAAACTAAAAAAAAAAAATCCTCCATTACAACCTTTAAGTGCAGCTGCCACCACATTTGTATAAACCTGTACATGCCAAATTTGTCTTTGCACGCTTGCATTGCCCAGCACAGGCTACTCTGCATCCACACTTGATTCATAACATTTAACAATATTTTCCAAAAAAAGGTGGTATAAGCAGTCATTTAGCTACCAGCCTCTGCTCCAGGTTCGACTAAGGCTCCGTTCCATATCCAGAAATGTTGGTCCTGGGGATATTAATAATCTGGCAAAGTTTCATGCTTGTCCCATAAAAGTCAACAATTGGTTTTGGTCCTTAACAGCTCCACTACTTTGAGTGCCTTAAAAGTGGAAAAGAGCTGTATAAAAATGTGACCATTTAAAGATGAGTCAAACAATCACAAATCAATCTAAATACAACTTTGAAAGGGTAAATGAGAAAGGAAAACAACCATAGCATCATTAAAAGCTCCGAGAAGTTGATTTTGCAGAATGATACAGGCTTTGTAACTGCTTGATTAAAAGGTTAGGCTCAGGAGTTTCAGTTAGTTTGAGTTTGAGTATTATTATTTAAGTAGGTACTAAGCTTGAATAATTTTTAATAAACTTTGTTCATTATGAATGAAGTGTTTATTAACATAGATTTTACAATATTTTTTACAACAACTGACATTATTTGTTGCTATAATTACCTGAATAATTGTCATGGAATAGATTATAGGGCAGAATCTTTATGGGACAACTGTTATACATATTAGACATATTTTCTTCTTTTGATTTGATTTGAATTGTGTGTTTTAAAATAAATATTCTGCTGACAGTTTCCTGAGGGCACAATTAAAGCATTTTCAAGTTCAAGTGAAAACACCAGCTAAATGATTTGAATAGCTGAATTCATCAAACTGTAAGGGCTGCAGTAATTTCAGCAAATGTTCCCTGCTAAAATAAATAGGCAGCCTTGTGGTCTAGACCTCTTTAAACTTGTTCTGAAACGCGTGGGGCTTGTGTCGAGCAGCTGAGTGTCAGTCTTCTCTCAAAATTGTGATGCTGATTTATTCTTAATCACAGAAATGTATTTATGTTAGAATTTGGTGTTTTGCTTCCAATCAGAAAGCAGAATGAGCCTCACATGTGTCTGATGTTTGTGTTTCCAGGTTCAATGCTGAAATCCGGTTTGTAAAGATCTGATCTAATTTATGAGTGCTAGTGCAGCCTCTGCAGCTCATTGAGGGAATTCTGGAGGTTCTGAGCTTTGAGTCATGAGCCTCAGCCTGTCCATAAACTGATGAGAAAAAATATTGTCTGTAGGTTAAGGCGCTGGCAACACATGATCAACTGTGACTGTCCCTTATTTGAAAGCAGTAAAAGAGCAGGGTACATACTGGTCCCGGTACCATTTGTTCTTTTGAATTTCAATTAAGAACAAAAACAATAAAATGGCAAAACTGTTTGTTATTTCATTATCCAGCTTTAGTGTCCAAAAAAAAAAAACAGGTCCCGGGGGACGGGTCAGACGAAGAGTGGTTCAGAAGCCCCTTATGATGAGTTGCAATCAGAGGTCAGCAACGTCGCCCGGATCGGCGTCACCGGGGCCCCACCCTGGAGTCAGGCCTGGGGTGGGTGCTCACCAGCGAGCGCCTGGTGGCCGGGCCTCCCCCCACGGGGCCTGTCCGGGCTCAGCCCGTAGGAGCGACATGGGGCCATCCTCACGGGGGCCCACCACCCAGGGGAGGATCCATATGGGGCCGGTGCAAGAAGATCTATGTGGCAGTCGAAGGCGGGGGCCTTGATGACCGGATCTCTAGCTTTGCGGACATGGAATGTCACCTCGCTGGGGGGGAAGGAGCCTGAGCTTGTGCGGGAGGTTGAGCGTTACCGACTAGATATAGTCGGCCTCACCTCCACGCACAGTTCGGGCTCTGGAACCCAACTCCTTGAGAGGGGCTGGACTCTCTATTTCTCTGGCGTTGGCCGCGGGGAGCGGCGGCGGGCTGGTGTGGGCCTGCTCATTGCCCCACAGCTCAGCCGCCGTGTGCTGGAGTTCACCCCGGTGAACGAGAGGGTCGCGTCCCTGCGCCTTCGGGTTGGGGACAGGTCTCTCACTGTGGTGTCGGCCTACGGGCCGAACAGCAGTGCAGAGTACCCGGCCTTCTTGGAGTCCCTGGGAGGGGTACTAGACAGGGGACTCTGTTGTTCTACTGGGGGACTTCAACGCCCACGTGGGCAACGACAGTGACACTTGGAGAGGGGTGATTGGGAGGAACGGCCTCCCTGATCTGAACCCGAGTGGTGTTTTGTTATTGGACTTCTGTGCTAGTCACAGTTTGTCCATAATGAACACCATGTTCGAGCACAAGGGTGTCCATCAGCGCACGTGGCACCAGGACACCCTAGGGCGGAGGTCGATGATCGACTTTGTACGACATTTGATTTTTCACAAGTTCAGTCAGATACTACACATGAAATCAATACAATCTGATCCCGCAAACATCCTGGATCCTTTGCTCTGAGTTCATTTCATAATGTTTTATAGAAGTATCGGATAGGGAATCGGTATCGGCAAATACTCAAAATCAAATCACTCAGACTCGGAGGCAAAAAAATGTGATCGGGACACCCCTAATAATGATGATACTTATTATATTAAAACGTTAATGATTAATTGAAAATCGATCGTTAATTCTCCTGATGATCGATTAATAAAATTTCACTGAATGCTCATCCTTAGTACAAGGATCCACAGACTCTTTGAAATGTGACTTCTGAACTGAATCTTAATTTGAAATCATAAGATACATATCACAATACAAGTCAAAAAGAAATTCTCAGTTCTTCAGCTCTACTTCCCTCCAACCCTTGAGCTGTAGTACACATACTGTGAGCCTCGTGTGATAATAGCCTCGATAATAGACCTGTCAGCCCTGTCACTGCTGATGAAGTAGGGACACCGTGTTGACATAGTTTGAAAGCTTTTCCCGTCACGAGCTTAACCAACGCCCAGCGCCGACTCAGGGTGTGCTCACAGCCTGTTCCATTCTCTCATACACAAATAACACTCTCTGAACTAAAACTGTCTAATGCACCGGCCATAATCAGCCTCCCCGCAGGACGCCACTCACACTCCTCACAATAGTTTGGTGTTTTGATTCAGACTGCGGTGACGGAGTGTACCAGCTTCTGTCTGCTCGCTGTGTCCAGAGAGAGCGGGGCCAGACAGGCTAATGTGTGCACCCCATGCTAATGCACTTCTAATCACTTGTAATTAGGAACGAGTCTGAATGGAACAAAACACAGCTCTTGCTATGTTTACCACGAATAAACATCACCGTGTTGCAAAAGTTTTAGAGAAGTATTGAACAATTGTTAAAAAAGCCAATATGACGATGTTTTCTGATCTATGTTATAATGTTTTCTCGTCAAACAGACCCAGAGTTGTTTTGTTTCATTCACACTTTAAAAAAAAAAGCAAACCTGAGTTCTTCTCTCAAGCACTCTGTTCCACCTTGTGATGTCATGTGTTAATACAGGAAGTCCTCCACTGTGTTTTTAAATTCCTTACAACTTCATGACAGTCATTTTGAGCATTTCAAGTCTGGTATTGAATATCTCTACTGAACTAAACGTAAACGGTATCTGTTCACTTGAAAAGATAAAATATGCCTTTATTAGTCCCAGAGTGGAGAAATTCCAGTGTTGCAACGTGCAATTCAAGAACAGCAGGAAAAAGGTAACATACAATAAAACAGATAATAAAAAATGGCTTAAAATAAAAAATAAAAAAAAAAGATTCATAATAAGGTGGAAAAGAGCGTTCTGAGCTTTGGAAATGTAGACAGACTAATAACAAAGGGTTATCAGGTAGAGGGTGAGGGTAAATCTTTTAATTTTCAAATAAATTTACAGTGCACCTTATAATCTGCTGTCCTTAGGTGTCTTGCCCTCTCCGGGTGGGTGGAGAGTCCCTGCCTCAAGTGGAGGAGTTCAAGTATCTCGGGGTCTTGTTCACGAGTGAGGGGAGGACGGAACGTGAGATTGACAGGCGGATTGGTGCAGCTTCGCCAGTGATGCGGTCGCTGTATCGGACCGTTGTGGTGAAGAGGGAGCTGAGCCGAAAGGCGAAGCTCTCGATTTACCGGTCAGTCTTCGTTCCTACTCTCACCTATGGTCATGAGCTCTGGGTAGTGACCGAAAGGACGAGATCGCGGATACAAGCGCTCGAAAATGAGTTTCCTCCGCAGGGTGGCTGGGCGCTCCCTTAGAGATAGGGTGAGGAGCTCAGTCACACTGGAGGAGCTCGGAGTAGAGCCGCTGCTCCTCCACGTCGAGAGAAGCCAGTTGAGGTGGCTCGGGCATCTGTTCCGGATGCCTCCTGGGCGCCTTCCTCGGGAGGTGTGCCGGGCATGTCCCACCGGGAGAAGGCCCCGGGGAAGACCCAGGACACGCTGGAGGGACTATGTTTCTCGGCTGGCCTGGGAACGCCTCAGGATTCCCCCGGAGGAGCTGGAGGACGTGCCTGGGGTGAGGGAAGTCTGGGAGCCCCTGCTTAGGCTGCTGCCCCCGCGACCCGGCCCCGGATAAGTGGACGAAAATGGATGGATGGACCTTATGTATTAATTCCAGTTGTATTTACTGTACTCAACCCGATTTTATGTGGTACACGGCGCTCAAAAATCTGTCAGAATGTTTTAGTACGGATTGTCGGAGCATTACAGCTACCGTAGTCAGGAGCCTCGCAAAGTAAAGCTCAATTTAGAGTCCTTAGTCCGACAAAAACTGAACCACATCAGCGCACAAAGACCGAGCTGTTTTTTCAGTGCTTATTGTTTATGCAAATGAGCCATGTGGTTTTAAGTTTCACTTCTGTAAAACGTAAACAAATGTGCTCAAAGCTGGATTAAACACATTATTATTCAATGTATATTTGAATCCTCCTCGTAGGAAAAAACTTAAATGATCCACCCACATTCACATTCATAATCCACATTCACCAAGTCAGGGAGGCAACGCCGGGCGAATTACGCCACAATCTGCCGATGGATCGTGAACGTCTGGGCTAAAGGATCAGTCTCAAGTGTCGTCCGTTTGTTTTGCTTAATGCTCCTTATAATCGGTACAACTTATGTATGAAAATAGGCGAGAGAATTCAACATTACTGATATTGTGCCTTATAATCTGGTACACCTTTATAGTCTGAAAAATACGGTACTCTAACGTGTGAATGAAACAAAACAACTCCAGGAATGTTTTGATGAGGTGATAACATTATAACATGGCTTAAAGCTCACAAGAATCAATTTTGTGTAATATAGGACCTTTAATTTCCTTCACGGTCTTGAGTACTGTGACCGCGCAGATCAAACTTTGGAGCTGTTTACACCGTTTTCACAAATCTACAAAGTTTTGATATGGGTTTGGTCTCTCTTTTGACTTTGCTCAGTTGGCCTTTTCTTTTCAAACCATCAGACTGTGGAATCAGCTTCCAGACAGTCTGAAATTGTCTGAAGATCTTAATTATTGCACTAGAAATGTGAAAAAGCGCATTTATATAATCAAGCGTGTCGACATCAGTGAAGTTCATTTGTCCTGTTCTGTATTCAGTGGAAAAACCTGCACATTATGATTTTTTTAATATCTGTATGGACCGTTGGAAATGGTGGAATTTTATTATATTTTACTGCTTATGTGAAAGGTGCATTTTGTGACTTTTCTATGGAGAGGTCATTGCTCTGTCTAGGAATGTTCCACAGTATGACTTTAAACAACTTTACCTTACATTTTTTTTCAATTACAGGTGGTTTTATATCTCAAAAATGCTTACTTCTTCGCAGATCTTACTTGTAATTTGGTCTGGTTTTCAGATGAAGCAATAACATCTCCACAGAGAAAAGCATTTGACGGACCCACCAGCAGAAAAGTTACACAATGCACCTTTAAGGATGTACTAAGGCTACGTTCAGACAGCAGGGGCTTAATGCTCATTCACATTTACAATTAAATGCAACTTGTATGTGATCTCCAGTGTGAACATTAAACGGCCCAAAAGTGTCCCGCATGCACAATGGAGGACACGACGACATCAACCACAGTGAGCGTGCTCTGTGTTTACGGAAGTTGTCCAAACATGGACGCAGCATTGAGCACCTGGAGATTTTAAAGTTTCTCTCGTACCGGAGCCAGAACATGAACAACTTACTTGTTTTAAGGAGGAGATTGAGAAGTAGAAGGACGAGGCTTTTGGCTGTGGTGTTTTGTGGGACAGCGGCAGCGACGTCCGTTGAAGGGAACGTGTGTATGTGGAGACGTAGCCAAGAGTGCTGAGTGTGATGTGCTTCGCTTCAGTGACACGGAGTTCATTAACAATTTTCGTCTACTTCAGTGCAGAATAGTGATGTTTGTGGCTTGTTGATGACGTGTAGGTCGGATGAATGAGCTTTGGCCGTTCAGACTGAAGTCACATGATCGGATATGTATCGGTTTCAGGACCACATATCCAAGTGTCCTGGGTCACATTTGAAAAAATCGGATCTGTGTCGTTCAGACTGTCATTAAAAGATCAGATACAGGTCACATAGAGGCCAAAAAAATCGGATTTGGGTCACTTCAGGCTGCAGTCTGAACGTAGCCTTAGTTAGTGTTAGAATGAAATTGTTTTGGAATGTGTATTTTTAATTTGTGTTCACCTGCAGCTGGAAAGTGGCTGTACCTAAATCTGGTACAAATCATCTTTTCTTTTGTAAGATGAATGCTTTTGTACAAATAAAGAATAAACCAAACAAAACAAAACCAATCTCCGTGTTGATTGAATCAGAGCTCTGCTGAAAACAGTGGGAAAGAGACAGAAGGGAATGGTCACTTCTGTCAAAGAGGGATGATGCACCTGACCTGAGATAACAACACACTTTACGGCAAGTATACACTAAATGTCCTGGTTTGGTCCTGGTGTAGTCCTGGTCCAGTCCTGGTTCAGTCCTGGTTCAGTCCTGGTTCAGTCCTGGTTCAGCCCTAGTTTAGTCCTGGTTCAGTCTTGGTTCAGCCCTAGTTTAGTCCCAGTTTAGTCCTGGTTTAGTCCTTGTGGTCCAGGTGTCCTCCTGGTCCAGTCCTGGTCAGTCTTAAAAACCTAAAACAGGTTTAAACAGGTCTAAGTCCTGGTCTAAAACAGTCCTGGTTCAGCCCTACTTTAGTCCTAGTTTAGTTTTGGTCTAAACCAGGTTCAGTCTAAAAAATGGTTTAGTCCTAGGTTTAGTTAGGTCCTGGTTTAATCCGTCCGTGGTCTAGTCCTGGTCCAGTCCAGTCCTGGTGCAGTCCTGGTGCAGTCCTGGTGCAGTCCTGGTGCAGTCCTGGTCCAGTCTTGGTCCTATCCTGGTTTAGTCCTGTCCAGTTTCCCGGTGTTCAGTCCAGTCTGGTTTCCGGTGTAGTCCTGGTGTTAGTTAGTCTGGTTAGTCCTGGTGTAGTCTGGTGTCCTGGTTCCAGTCCACCTGGTCAGTCCTGGTCAGTCCTGTTTTAGTCCCATGGTTTGTCCCTGCGTCCCAGTCATTCCAGTAGTTTTGTTAGTTTAGTCTGGTGGTCCTGGTCCAGTCCTGGTGTTGGGCCTGGCGGTCCTGATCGACTTTGCGGTTGCGGCATGTATATATCTATAATCCGCTAATGACACAGCGTAGCTTCAGTCCTAGTTTAGTTTTGGTTTAGTTCTGGTTTAGTCCTGGTTTATTCCTGGCTGTCGGACTAATGGGCCGACCCTGATTCATCATGAGCACAGGCGGGTCCAGGTGGGTTCGAATTTAACTTTGATCTTATAATCACGGGTACGGGCGGGTGCGGGTCTCCAAAAATGAACCCGTGCAGGACTCTGGTCTGGAGCAGTTGTCATGTCATTAAAACTGCCAGGTTAGGTCAAAAATTACACTTAAAAGATCCTAAATAAGACTTTTTCTGAGCTTTAACATTGTCGTAATGTTGTTACCTCCACCTGCATTCCCAAGGTTGTTTTTTTTTTTTTTTTTTTTTTCTCCTCACGTTTGCGCAATCTTGCATTATTAGGCTATTTACGTCTCCAAAGCTCAAAATGCTGTTCCACCTCGTGATATCAGGAATTGTCGTTTTCAAGATAACAGCTCCTTTTACCTTTAATTTAGTAGAGATTGGCAATTCCAGGGTAATTCAATTTTCGGTTTGAGAGAAGAACCCTGACTAAACATGCGGGCTTTTTTTGCGTTAAACACGTGTGAACGAAAAACAAAACACGACTCCAGGTACGTTTCTGATGAGATTCTAACATAGCTCAGAAAATAACGTAACATGGACTCTGTAAATAAACACGCAATACCGATGGAAGTATTTTAAACGCCTAATATAAATAAGACTTTTGAATACAACTGCAAGAAAATCTATTTGCTTTTCCAATCTCCACACACACACAGATCATTTTACTTTTACTGCATGGCTCGCCGAAGCAATGGACCGAGGCAGCCAGCGCCGCACGCCCGCCGCGGCCAATTGCAGCGCGGAAACTATTTAAACAAATCGCTCATTTTTGCTGGAAGTGCTTCTGAACCCAAATGTTCTCTCTCTCCCTCCTCTCCTCTTCCTCTCCTCTGGCTCTAATCACGTCAGCCGCAAATGTGTGTACACGAGACCCGCTGCGAGAGCTCGAGGTTTTATTCCCAGGCAGTTGTGGTAAATAAAGGTGACCACTTCTATTAGAGCCAAATGGAACAGGAAAAAGTCTATTTCACACAAATCACCGCGCGTTACACATTCAGACGGTCCCGCGCCATTTCGGAAACATCTGTGAAATAGCCCTGAGGATTATTGTAATATATGGCTTTAATACAAGCGCTGTGGGGCTGTGCGGAGTGGATGGGAAATATGACCTGCTCCTCGTCGACGCCCGGTCTCGTCTGAAGCTGGCGCTAAGCAGGGCTGGGTCTGGTTAGCGCTGGGAATGTCAGGTGCCACGGTGAGGCGGCGGTGGCGCTACTGGAAACGATGTTGTGTCATTAAGCGAGAAACGTCCCCCACGTTGCCCAGTGTGAATGTGGTTTGTGAGTGAGAGGCCGATAGTGCAGACTGTCAGTGTTGCTTCCCCCATTGTATATACCGTATTTTTCAGACAATAAGTTGCAATTTTTTTCATGGTTTGGGTGTTTCCTGCGACTTATACTCCCGGTGTGACTTATATATTAAAATTAGTGCTGTCATGCGATTAAAAAAATTGAGAGATTAATTAATTATGATCTGTAATTAATTAATCTAATTAATCTCATTTTAATCTCACCTAAAAATTGCTGAGAAAAGCCTTCAATTTGAGGTATTTTCATTTAAATTCATTATTACATTATTGTGGCAGATCAAAAGACTCATATAGATTTAAAAAAAGTGACTTTATAAAGTCATTTATTGTTCAACAAATCTCTCCAAATTGGCTGTTGAGCCCAAGTCTCCATGAATAAGAAACTGTTTGCTGTAAAGTAGCAAAGACGAGGAAATCTGAACATAATAACTTTTGTCGACTTAAAGACAATAAAAAGTCCAGTCTTTCCTTAACCATATTCAAAATATTATTGATAGAGAAATGCTTTATATATGAGATCACTGGTTTTAGTCCTTGTTCTAGTCCTGGTTTAGACCTGCTTTAGTCCTACTTTAGTCCTACTTTAGTCCTAGTTTAGTCCTAGTTTAGTCCTGGAAAGGGTTAGTCCTGGTTTTAGTCCTGGTGTTAGTTCTGGTTTAGTCCTGGTTTAGTCCTGGTTTAGACCTGGTTTAGTCCTGGTGGTTTAGTCCTGGTTTTAGTGGTTTTCTGGTTTTAGTTCTGGTTTTAGTTCTGGTTTAGTCCTGGTTTAAGTCTGGAGTGAAGTTCGGTTTACGAGGCGCACAGGAGGAAGCGCGGTTTACGCAGCGTACGCGAGAAAACACGATCACGCGGCTCACGGCAGCACGTCGGTGTCCGCGCAGTGTCTACGGAAGGAAACGTGGTCCGCGCGTTCTCAGGTTAATGACGATGATGAAGGTGTGTGTGTGTGTTTGTGTGTGTTTGTGTGTTTGTGTGTGTTTGTGTGCGTGTCCCCTCATGTGGCAGGTCACTATAGGACAGTAGTGCAGACATCATGAGCCTATGCAGGTTGTTTTCAGACGATATTATATTTGTTATTTTCTTTTATATTTCACGTCGGGTGAATAATTTCCAAGACATGAATGTGTTTTTACCTGTGCGCTGCTGCCTCTGTTCTACTGGCTGTTCGACCGCGTCCATTGTGCGACTGACGCCGCCAATGTTAACATGACGTTTACTTACACTGTTACTGCGCGCGTTTTGTGTGGGTTTCCGACAATGAGTGGAATTACCGAAATATAAAAAAAATTATAAAATGTGTTTTTGTGTGTGTGTGTGTGTTTGTCCCAACAACACATAAAAACTGGTTTACAACTCGCATACAGAAACAGTAAAGTTAGAGATTAAAAATGAGATTAACGCGATTAAAAAACATAATATGACTGTAATTAATTAATCGCAATTAACGTGATAATTTGACACCCCTAATTAAAATGTTCACACTGAAGTTATGAGAGGCTCTAGTCTTGTGTGTCAGTATCTGCTGCTCCTGTTCCTCCTGTACCACTGTCACTTCACTCTACTGCACATGTCTCCTGCAGAAAGAGCCTCTGTCCTGTCTGTATCATGTCAGTCGATCGCACCATTACTTCTGCACCACTGAAAATTTAACATTTAAGTGACTTCAGTGACACTGAAACCATCCTGTCGAGATTTAGAAAGGCCGGAATAATTCTAACTGGAACTGATGCTGAGTTTGATGACAGTGACACAGAAGAGGAAGCGGCGCTCTGTTTACCTCCGGAGGTCGAGGCCGAGTTATTCAGAAGTGACACCGAGGATGAAGAATTGAATGGATTTAGTGATTTGGAGTGAGATGGAGAGTTTGTTAAACTTGTTCTGTTCAGTTGTTTATGTTATAGTTTATCTGAAGAACTGTTCATATGTGACGTTAACAGTCTGTTGTTCTCTCTTATTCTCTGTAGTTATTACTAGAACTTGACTTTCAACATGAAAAGTCAGTTCCTGGTCTCTGATTTTATAAAAAATAAATTTCCCCCAAAAAGTGCAAATTATATGTTTTTTTTCTTCTTCATTATGCATTTTTTGGCAAGTGTGACTTATACTCTGAAGCGATTTATATTCCGAAAAATACTGTAGTTTGTTCATAGTTCATAATTGTTTATAGTTAATAGTTAGTTTATAGTTCTTTTTTTTTTTTTCTTTCAGCACACTCAGTATCATTACCCATATAGAACAACAGACAGTAATTATTTTATCAGTTTTAACCATGAAACTATGTTTTATATTTCATCTGCATATCAAATTTTGAATCCTCATAGAACCTTTGCATGAAGGGCGATCAAACCTTTTCAGTCCGGGCGCCTCGGCTTTGGAACGACCTGCCTGAGGAGATAAAACTCGCACCATCAGCATCATCTCTTCAATCACTTTCTAAGTTGCCTTCCTTTAACCTGGTTTTAGCTTGATTTTATACCTTAGTTATTTGTATTCGATTTATTTTTCTTTATATATTATAATAATTGAATTGTTTGTGTCATTGTGTGTTTTTGTATGTCTGAGAATTTGAGTGAAATATTGATGGTACAGAATGGGAACAGTACAGAGTGAATGAACAACTTTGGGTGTACTGAAAAGCATCAGGTCATCAGTCCAACAGATAATAATGACACCCAATTTCTGTTTGATGGTACAATTTGATTTGATGCTAAACTGACTAAACCTGACCTCTCTCTGATGTGAATGGTCACTACCTAAACCAGAATCTGCAGCTGAACATGACCCAGTGCTAGTGCAGCCTCTGCAGCTCTGTGAGGGAATTCTGGAGGTTCTGAGCTTTTACGTGAGCCAACCCAAGCTGAGTCGTGATTGTAGTACCCTTTAAAAAAATCATTCTAACAAGGTTTAAAGCCCACAGGAGTTCATTTTGCTTGTAATAGGATCTTTAGAAAAAACACTCAAGGTCAATGAGGGGAAATGAAAACAATTTGCTGACTCACCTCTGCGTCTCGGTGCTGTACTGGCCCCTCCCCACTTGATTGACAGCGCACAGTCTGAACTGATAGGTCCTGGCCGGAGTGAGCCCGCCCACTGTGATGTTGGCGACGGTGGGGTCCACTTCAGACAGATACACTTTCCACGGAGAGTCTAGAGCAGAAGAGACGCACGTAAACACTAAACACTTCACACTTAAAAGGAGCATTTCACTTCTCTAGGGTATCAACTTCTAACACATGTTTTGAAAATGCTATATTCACCGAAAAGAATTCATTCTCCGCGTTAAGTCACATACAGAGCTCCATCATAATACAAAGTGCAATGAAACGGCTGCACAGCACATCAGGTTTGTCAAGTTGTTATGTAAAGTTGTGTGTGTGAAACATGGTTAATTAATTTACAGTTATACAGAATTGTTTTTTACACGATTGTTGTATGAAAGACTTGATTAATTCAGTTACATTTATACATGATTGTTGTGAATTAAGGTAAACATTAATTGTTTTGATGTTCACTGACACAAAAACAATATTTTTATGGTGTTATTATTTTAAATTCTGAACACTGTTGTTTTTACAAGGTGCATTTGAACACCCCGCACTGGTTTTGTATGTGTGCCTTGAACTAAACTGGTGTGTGTTTTTTACCATACCTGCTGTAGCCAGTTTAACTTTTTTTTTTTTCTTTTTTTTTGTGGTGTCATAATAAATATCCCTTGTGGAAAAGACAACCTAAATCGTTTTTTTGCCAAAAGATCTGCAACATTTGTGTCATGCGTTTGTATTTTAATGGACAATTGTTGTCAGAAGAGATCACTAAATTACTGAAACATGCATGGTTGACATCTAAACACCTCTTCAGGCATTATTATTATTTTTATTTTTTATTTATTTTTTTGATGAAGGAACAATATTATCACACACCTACAGTGATTATTTGCTCATCAATAACATGAATACAGTAAAAACCTTTGAAATCTATAGATTCATCTGATGTATTTTACAATATTTTAAAACAACATGCAGACTTTTTTTTTTTCTTTTTTTGTTCATTTGAATAGATTCACAGGGTTCATCCAAATAAATACAATTGAAAGGCTTTCTCAAATTCAGTGTTTGAATGTAGGAAAATGTGTCTCCTGAATAGCAGTAAATAATTTTGTGCTGTTTTTGAAACCATGACGATTTGAAAGGAAAAAAAAAAAAAAGTAGAAAATAGCAATCAGGGCTTTTTCATTTTCTAATCATAATCTTTTTTTTTAATTGATTGGAGTAATACTTTTAATCAACTTCATTCAGCTTGCAGTGCAAAGCTCCGGGCTACCTGCTTTCATAGCTTCAAGAACTAAGCGAACATGCAGACAAATTTTGATTAAAATGTTCTTCTGTACTTCTTTCAAGTGGAACTCAACACTAAATCAGTCTTTCTCAACTAAACTGTGCATAAGGTGTTTTAACAGCATTATCTACTGTTCCTAGTAATTTTGTTAGGGGCAATTTTAGTGCAAACTAGGCATATTTACAGCTTTCTGGTGAAAAATGCTTAAATCTGCAAAGAATCACTTCTTTCAGTAGCCTCTGCAAGTACCATATTTTTTGGACTATAAGGTGTACTTAAACGATTTAATTTTCTCAAAAATCGCCTGTGTGCTTTATGTATTAATTTTGATTGCACTTACTGAACTCGAACCAATTTTATGTGGTACACGGTGCTCAAAAATCTGTCAAAATGTTTTGTTAAAAATGTGTCAACCATTTGATTATGTAAAACAGTTGGGGTAGGACATGATTGTTTTTTTTGTTTTTTAATAAACTTCATCCTACTACTTTTGAGCACCAGGTCCCAAATATGTACATGTACATATCCTTTTAATTATGACTTTGGTAAACTATGAAGTCGTACTGTTTTGTCAGAGCATTACGGCTACTGTAGTCACGAGCCTCGTGGAGGAAACCTGACAAAAGTCTGATAGTTTATACAAATGAGTCATGTGGTTTTAAGTTTTGTTTCTGTAAAATGTAAACAAATATGGCAAAACTGCATTAAACACATTATTACTCAATGTATGTTTGAGTCGTCCTCGTAGGAAATAAAAATCCAAACTTAAATGATCCACCCACATTCACATTCATAATCCACATTCACCAAGACAAGGAGGCAACACCGGACGAATTACACCACAATCTGCCGATGGATCGTGGACGCCTGAGCTAAGGATCAGTCTCAAGTGTCGTCCGTTTGTTTCTCTTCATGCACTTTATAATCTTGTGCACCATGTATGAAAACAGATGAGAGAATTCAACATTACTGACACTGTACCTTATAATCCGGTGCGCCCTATAGTCCGAAAAATATGGTGCTATGAGACACAACATGTGGCTACAGGGGCGGAGTGTGAAGTGTGGATGTCTGTTAGACCAATCACACACCTCCTCACACTGTATGTCGTACCCAGAGTTGTGTTTTGTTTCATTCACACATGTTTAACACACAAATCCTGCATTTTTACACTGTATTTTCCTCTCTAACAGAAAACACGGGTCCACCTTGTGATGTCATATGGTAATACAGGGAGTGTTTTTAAAATCCATACACCTTCACTAGAATCATTTGGATAATTTCAGACCTGGAATTACTACCGTATTTTGTCGGATTATAAATCGCACTTTTTTTCATAATTTGGGTGTTTCCTGTGACTTATACTCCGGTGCGACTTATATATTAAAATGTTCACACTGACAGGCGCGAGAGGCTCTAGGTTTGTGTATCAGTTTTCTGCGCATGTCTCCTGTAGAAAAAGCCACTGTCCTGCTGCAAGTAGTGAAATTTGCAGCAGAAAATGGTAATCGAACAACAGAAAGAAAGTTTGGAGTAGGGATGAGCATTCGATAAAATTTTCTTAATCGATCGTCGGGAGAATTAACGATCGATTATCAATTAATCATTAACATAACGTTTTCATATTAAAATTATCATCATTATAATTACTATCTGCACTACTAATCTGCATAAATAAATTCAACTTTATGACATATAAACTGTAACCACTCTAGAGCCACATCAGCCCGTCTGACATTATAATGTGTTTAATGCAAGAAAAGCAGGGAATTTCTTGTACAAGTCACTGTTAAATGCACATTTGTTTTTCGGCATGTTGCAGACCGACTGTCTGTGTCTCTGAGTGCAGAGAGCTACAAGAGCCGCTCAGTTTAATGTCCCAATGAACGGTAATCAAAACCCGGACATTTGCATCACTTTATTAAAATAAAAAGCCCGGACGCCCAGGACAGGACATGGAAAACGGACATGTCCAGGGAAAAACGGACGTTTGGCCACCCTACGTTACATTCAGTTTGTCAATTAAAAACAAACGGAATCGACGAAATTCTTAATGATCAATTATCAATTAATCGACTAATCATGCCCATCCCTAGTTTGGAGTGAGTGAGAAACTTGTGAGGGACTGGCCGAAAGCGGGGATGGAGAACACAGCTTCACGGCAATTGGGAGGATGCACCATGCAACTTTCCTGGAAGTCACTGGATGACAAAACCTGGACTTCAGTGACAACCAAAGTTGCGTAGAGTTGCTCCGAAGTGACACCGAGGATAAAGAATGGATTCAATGGATTTAGTGATTTGGAGTGAGATGGAGAGTTTGTTAAACTTATGTTCTGTTGTTTATGTTATAGTTTATCTGAAGAACTGTTCATATGTGACGTTAACAGTCTGTTGTTCTCTGTTCTGTTGTTATTACTAGAACTTGCTTATCAAGATAAAATGTCGGTTCCTGGTCTCTTATTTTATAAAATAAATTTCCCCCAAAATGTGTGACTTATAGTCCAGTGCAACTTATATATGTTTTTTTTTCTTCTTCATTTAGCATTTTTTGGCTGATGCGACTTATACTCCGGAGCGACTTATAGTCCGAAAAATATGGTGATCTCTACTGAACAAGAGGTTAGTTGTTAGCACGAAAACTACTCTTACATGACAGCACAAGGTGAAGCAGAGCAGTTTGAGCTTTGGAGATGCAGACAGACTAATAATAATAAAGGATTCCTCAAACATGTGTGAATGAAGCAAATCTCCAGGTAAGTTTCCGAGGAGGTAAAAACGCTCCCAGGCCCGGTTAGTCGTAGTGTGGGTGAATACGTACTGTTCTCGGAGAGCTCCAGCAGGTAGTAGAGCAGAGGAGAGTTCCCGTCGAAGGGCCTGAGCCAGGACAGAAGCACCGAGCGCGAGTCCGTGTCGTTCAGTTTGGCCGTCAGCGAGCGGGGGGAGTGGGGCAGCTCTCTGCGCGGATCACAAAAACACAAAACACACTCAGGTTTATCTGTGTATGTATTGTATATTTAAAACTGCATTGTGTAACTTTTCAGGTGGAGGGTCCGTCGAACGCTTTTTTTCCGTGGAGATGTTATTGCTTTGTCTGAGATGTTTCACAGTGTGGCATTAAACCTTTTTATCTTCATGGAGACCAAACCAGACTCAAGTTACGGGTCAGATCTGTGGAAAGGCGACCCCGCTCGCAGTCAGAATGTATTTTTTAGCTTTACTTGTAATTGTAGAGCTGTTTAATGTCATACTGCGGAACATTCAAGGCAGAGCAAAGACATATTCATAGAAACAAGCAGGTGACGAATCCCATAACCAAAAAGTGACATAGTGCAGCTTTAATATAATATAAGTCATAGCAAGAGTAGTAGAAGTACTCTCCGCTAAGAAAAGTATTAGTTAATAGTAATATTGTTCAAACCAAAGGAACAGTAGTAATAACATTTGTGGTAATTTATCAGCTTCCTGGAGGTGCTAACCAGAGGTGGAGTGGGCGTGGTGCGCGGGGGTATGTGGGGGTATGTGGGGGTATGCGGGGTATGTGGGGGTACGCCGTCCGCCCACTTCTCCCGACGTGAGATATAAAAATAATCACAAATATAAAATAGCTACAAATTAAATGTCAAACCGGAGCTACTGGCAGCGGTGAAAACTCATGATATCTGCAGTAACATCCTATAGTGACCCGAGACATGAGGGACCAGGACTGAACCAGGACTAAAAAACAGAACTAAAACAGGGCTAAATCAGGCCTCAACCAGGTCTAAACCAGAACTGAACCAGGACTGAGTGTCGGGACGCGTGGACTGTCGGGTGACCGCTGGTGAAAGCCTCCTCCGCAGGCTCGGGGTTCTCTCTCTCTCAAGTCCAAGATTAGTCCTGGTTTAGACGCGGTTAAGACCCGGTTTAGACCCGGCTTAGTCTCGGCTAAATCCTGGCTTAGACCCAGATGAGACCCGGTTTAGTCCTGGTTTAGACCCGCTTTAGACCCGGTTTAGTCCTGGTTTAGCCCTGATTTAGAGCTGATTTAGACCCAGTTTAGACCCAGTTTAGACCCGGTTTAGTCCTGGTTTAGCCCTGATTTAGAGCTGATTTAGACCCAGTTTAGACCCAGTTTAGACCCGGTTTAGTCCTGGTTTAGACCTGATTTAGTCCTGGTTCAGTTCTGTTTAGTCCTGGTTCATTCCTGGCTTAGACCCGGTTTAGACCCGGATTAGTCCCAGTTTAGACCTGTCTTAGAACTGGTTTAGACCAGGATTTGTCCCGGCTTAGACCTGGTTTAGAACCAGTTTAGACCCGGTTTAGACTTGGCTTAGTCTCGGCTAAATCCCGGTTTAGACCTGGCTGAGACCCGGTTTAGTCCTGGTTTAGACCCAGTTTAGACCTGATTTAGTTCTGGTTCAGTTCTGTTTAGTCCTGGTTCATTCCTGCTTTAGACCCGGTTTAGACCCGGATTAGTCCTGGTTTAGATCTGGTTTAGAACCGGTTTAGACCCGGTTTAGACCCGGCTTAGTCTCGGCTAAATCCCGGCTTAGACCTGGCTGAGACCCGGTTTAGACCTGGTTTAGAACCAGTTTAGTCCCGGTTTAGACCTGGTCCAGTCCTGGTTCATGTGTTGTAGTCTATGCTTTATGTTCTGTATTGATTATAAACTGTGTTAATGGTAACAGGATTCTGCATCATTTTGAGTAAAAGAAAACATCATCACACAATATTACTTATTTTTACTGGGCCTTTATGTTTGTACTAAAAGTGATTTTTTTTTTTTGGTTTTATAATAAACTAACAATCTCTCGTGATGTCATCGACGACATCACGAATCGCGTACCCCCACTTAAAAAATCCCCACTATACCACTGGTTCTAACTGGATTCCCGGCTTTATCTGAGGCTCTTTTACTGAGGAACAGGAGATCTGATTTGTGCTGTTACACAAGTTTTCTCAAATAGCATTACAAGTCACAAACCAGCCAACAGTTTTTCAGTTACTCACTTTTGTTGAAAATCAAATACCTCAACTTGATTGTGAACGTTTGTATTGATCACAGGCTCCTGAAAATTGTTATTTAAATTTTGACTAAAACTTTTTTGGCAGTGTTTCCTAATGTGTGCGCTGTGCCACCTTGGTATCCGCTGAACATTCCGCCATAGACATACATGCAGAACACCCAGTAGTTGTAGTAATAGCAGCAGTAGCGAGCACTCACATGACTTCCAAGCGTGCCGTTTTGGAATCGTTCCCGGCCTTGGACAGGACGGTGCAGGTGTAGTCTCCGATGTCACCTGACCACGTCTGACCAATGGTGAGCGAGCCCTGCCGCACAGAGACACGCCCCCCGCTGGACGAGACCACAGGTGCACCCCCGCGCTCCCAAAGGAAACTGGAACAGATCACAAATACTGAGGTCAAACACAGAAAACATTTTCCAGAAGAGTTATTAGATACTCAACTCACTTTGTGGATGAATGTGTTCTTGTGAGAGTCGTTTTATTACAACTATATTTTTACTTGAGTAATATTAGAAGTAACGGTGCTCAAGTTAAGCTTCTCTACCCACAGACCTAAGTTGCATAGTAGCAGTGGGATGAGATAAATTTTCCACGAGACATAAGTTTGGCCTTATTTCTATTTAGAGAGTATGAAGCCTGCACTCTTAAAGTTTTAGAAAAGATACTGCAATCACTACTGAACCTACAGATAGAGAACATGTACAAGTTTATGTTATTAGGTTCTTTTTCCAGAGCTGAACTGCTCACTAATGGTCTTCTTCAGTGAGCAGTCGAAACTGTAAGGTGTGAAAAACAAACTCTTGCTCTGGAAAAAGTACCTAAAGCATAAAATATTGGAAGACCAAATGAATCTCATGGGACATGTACAAGTTTGTTTCATTCTCAGTATATGGACAGGCCTCATGTGAAAATTCAGAACCTCCAGAATTCTCTCCGTGAGCTGCAGAGGCTGCACTAGCACCGGTTGAGGATTGGCTGCAGGTTCTGGGGTTTTAGGAGTGAACAATCAGATCAGAAAGAGACATTTTAGGTTTAAACCAAATTGGATTCCGGACCATAATTCACATATTAAGTTCAACAGTTCAAAATCATATTTGAGTGTGTAGTGTGTGTATTATTGATTATCTTAATGTCGCTCTGCTCAGTCTCTAATCTGTTAATATGGAAACACCACCCCCTTCAGGTAACCCGTGTTACTGTTTTGTCACTGGCCTTGTTCACATGCCAAAACTCAAGGAGAATCTGATTTGTGGACCTTTAACATTTCTTAAAGACATGTAAACCACAAAATCTGATGTGAGTGACTACATGTGACTATTATCAGAAAGTAGATGATTTATCTTTTTACATTTTAATAAAATAATTTCATTAATTATTAATTAATCCAGATTTGAGTGGGTATGTAACCACAGTCACTGACAGTCAATAAAATCACATATAGAAGAAGGAGACATAAAAAATAAAATAGATGACTGATGGCATGTTTTTTTTATGTTAGTTGAAGGACAAACAAGCTTCATGTAAGGAATAGGAGAAAAAGTCTGTTATTTCCTAAAATTACATCAAGGAATGTTTATGGACCCCAATCCACCATCTACTGTTGCTAAAGTTAACCTGTCACGATACACTTTTCGACTACAGTTGTTGCCTGACCATGTATTGATCACTCTGTTTGACATGAGCCTCACACCTGTTGTCCACCACAGTGTATAAGAAGCGTTTGTTCCTGAGCCTCAGTCTCTCTGTCGTTGCATGTCGGCAGTAGAACCAGAGCTCTGTGTGTGTTTGTATTAAACCTTCAGAAAACGCTCTTGTGGTCCTCGCCTCTTTTCTTATACAGCAACCAGAAAGTCATGATATCAATGACTAAAGAAATGCAACAAAATAATGAAGATAACATTTTCAAAAGCATCTTGTCATAAGAGTAATTATAGATGAAGTCACATATATTTGATTGTTACATGACTAATATATTCAGGAACAGTCTATCATGACCCACTGAAAATAATACTACCAAGTGGATCATTCCAGCTTCATTCCAGCCCCTATCATACTTATGAATAAATTGTAATCTATTTATCTATCAATTTTAGTACAAATCGTGTGTTTTTTAAATATATTTCATATTTATTGTGATTTTAGTGAAGCGTGATGAATGAATTTAACTAGTTGTTGATGGAACAAACCATTCTGCACTGGGGCCCTGTAACACTTTTTAACTGTGTGTTTTATATGTGTGTTTATTGACGGTGATGTGGATGAATGAAATGTGAAATGTGGGACCTGCCTCTCAAATCTGCGACACAAGTTTACTTACGGGTACGAATAAAGCGATCTAACCTAACCTGAATAACAAAAAAGAATATGTAAAAGGAATGAGTTATGAGCTGCTTATTGTCAGTCTGAAACTAAACTGACCAGTGAATATTGTTGCAGTTTGTTTGTAGTTTTGGATGATACATTCCCAGAAGGAGTGTGAATAACTGTGTGAATAATTCAACTCTGACAGTGTGTCCTATTTTCATTTAATCAGCTTTTTTTAGGATCTATATTCCACAAAATCGACTCTTGTGAGCTTTAAGTCATGTTGAAATGCCATTACCTCATCAAAAACAGACCTGGAGTTGTGTTTTGTTTCATTCACGCATGTTTGAGGGATCTGTTCATATTTATTATCTACTTTTCCAAAGCTCAAAATTGTCTTTTCCAACTTGTGATGTCATGAAGTGGTAGTTTTCAAGTTAACAGCTGCATTTTTACTTTTGGTTCAGTAGAGATCGTCAATTCCAGGTCTGAAATTGATTCTCCAAATGATTCTAGTGAAGGTGTGCGGAGTTTAAAAACACAGTGGAGCACTTCTTGTGTTACCACAAGCTGAAAGTGTGGAGTGTGTTCAGAAGAACTCTAACAAATGCAGGGGTTAAAACATCTGTGAATGAAACAGAACACAACTCCAGGTCTGTTTTTGATGAGGAAACAACATTATAACACAGATCAGAAAATAGCTGAAGATGGGCCCTTAAAGTCTAAACCTTTCATTCCAAATTTTCTTCTCTGAAATCCAGTAAGTAATTCTACAAATTATCGGTTCATTTCTAATCTCTGTGTTTGCGGCATTTTCAGGACCTTTCAAAAGATATATTTTGCTTTGAGGTATTGATTGGATTGTCATGGCAACGGTCCAGATCTTTTCTTATTCTGAAACTCATAGATTTACTTCTCCCCTGGCCTTACCCCTATCTCCTGATAAGTCTATTACTGCTACATAGTTTGTATTTAAGTATTTTAAGTAAGTATTTAAGTATTTTATCCATATTTCGTTATAATGCCGTTTGCTAAACAAAAACAGAACTGGAGTTTTGTTTCATCCACACACATTTAACGCAAACGCAATCTCTGCAGTTCTTCTCTCGGACAGAAAACACTCTGTTCCACCTTGTGATGTCATGTGCAGTGCTGGGAAGGTTACTTTTAAAATGTATTCCTCTACAGATTACAGACGACATACCCCAGAATGTAGTTTGTAACATAATCCATTAAATAAGTAATCTGAATACTTTGGATTACTTGATATTGTCATGCTTTTTAAAACTACATGAATGTAACAACCACATCCTGAAAATTCTTGTTTGTTCTCTTCAAATTGTCTGTTGAGCCCAAGTCTCCATGAAGAGGCAATTGTTTGCTGTAGAGAAGAAAAGACCAGGATCTTAACATAAGATGTTTTGTCTGTTAAAAGAAAATAAAAGCCCAGTCTTTACTTAACCAGATAAAAAATATTATTGATAGAGAAATGATTTTTATATGAGATCACTTTAAATTATGTCCACCTACTGTTAGGTGTCATATTGTTTAGACCTGGTTTAGTCCTGGTTTAGTCCTGGTTTAGTCCTAATTTAGACCTGGTTTAGTCCTAGTTTCTACGCAGCGTAAATGAGAAAAGTTGGTCCACACACAGCGCACGGGAGGACGGCAGTGTCTGTGCTGTACGGAAAAAGATGTTATCTGCGCTTTCTCAGGTTGATGACGATGATGAAGGTGTTTTTGTGGGTGTTTGTGTGCATGTCCCCTCGTGTCTCAGGTCACTATAGGACAGTAGTGCAGATATCATGTGCCTACGCAGGTTATTTTCACCAGCGCCAGTAGCTCCGGTTTGACATTTAACTTGTAACTGATTTTATATTTGTTATTTTTTTATATCTCACGTCTCGTCTTTAAATACAAAGTGATGTCTGAATTTCCAAGACACAAATGCATTTTTCACCTGTGCACTGCTGACTCTGTTCTACTGGCTTCTCGACCTTGTCCATTGTGTGACTAACGCCACCAACGTTAACATGACGTTTACATCGCTCTTACTGCGTGCGTTCTGTTTGGGTTTCCGGCAATGAGGGGAATTACCGAAAAAAAAAATAAATAAAATAAAATAAAGGGATATAGCCCAAAATGTGAAAACAGGAACATATCGCCATGTAATCCATTTATTTTAACAAAGTAACTGTAATCCAATTACCTCTCATTGAAACAGTATCTGTAACCGAATACAGTTACTCATAATTTATACTCTGATTACGTAACGCCGGTACATGTAATCTGTTATTCCCCAACACTGGTCATGTGGTAATAGAGGAAGTGCTCCACTGTGTTTTTTAAACTCCACCTTCAGCAGAATCATTTGGATGATTTTAGTCATGGAATTGCCCATTTCTACTGAACTAAAGATAAAAGGAAGATGTTAAAACCGAAAACTACCGCTTCGTGACATCACAAGGTGGAAGAAAGCATTTAAAACTTTGGAGATACAGACAGACTTGTACTAGTGCAGGATTACTCATGTGTGAATGGAACAAAAAACAACTCCAGGTATGTTTTTGATGAGGTAGTAACAATAAAACATGGCTTGAACCTCACATGAATCAATTTTGCGTAATATAGAAAAAAAAAAAGAAAGAAAAGATAACTCTAGACCCCTGAGGCTGTAGTTACCTGATGTTGACTCTCGGGTCGTGCGTGGCGTTACACTTGAGAGCTGCAGTGGTGCCTTTGATCACCCGCAGGTCAGACGGAGGCACGGAAATAACGGTGCGATCTGTGGAGAAACAGAAACAAGCATATTACCAACACAGTGCCAGATCTGGTTCGAGCTCTGAATATTTAAGTAAGTAAGATCCGGGCCTGGCTAGTACTCGGACGGGAGACCGCTGGGAATACCTTGCAGCCACAGTGGGATACCTGGTTCATCTAAACGAGAACTAACCCAGGTCAGAAACAGAACCACACAAATCCTAGAAACTTTCTGAAACTGACTGATCACCACTGTGCTGTTACACTGCGTAAGGTGGGTGTCTTGCTCAATGACACATTAGCACTATGCTGTAGTTGGACCTGCATTTCTACATAAAACAAGATATCTTGAATTCAAAAACCAGTGTACTTCATATTACAGGCATTACATTTTTTTGTTTTTGTTTTTTTTAGTTTGGTCTCTGAGCATATAAGCTTTCATATGGAAACTAAACTGTCCACTCTGCACCGAAAAATCTTCTAATATTTAATTCAGTCGATTTGCCGCCATAGAGTTATATATATGGCACATTATAATTTCAAAGGTCATTTTCTGAAAATGCCTTTTTCATTTCACAGGGACAGGGATCATCTTGTAAGTAGCACTTATATTCTAGGGATGTAACGATATCCAAGTCTCATGATACGACAGCAAAGCAAAGCAAAAGCAAAGAGACTTTTAATTCGATATATTGTGATGGTCCACGATGTATTTGTGAGAACTTTGACGATATGATGTCATGATATTTTTCGGTTATTGTTACATCCCTACTACATTCACCAAAATTTCCAATCTTATTTAGCAGGATTTGGATGAAACATACAGAAGGATTTTCTTACATCTGTTTTGAAGTTTTAACTCCAAGAATGAGACGAAATTTGAATGTTTAGGTAAATCTTCAGTCAGATCTAAAATCTCCTCTAGAAATTTTTAGAGTCAGCGAAATGAAGCATGTAATTTTAAAAATGTCCTGAGAATTGACCATTTTTGTTATTTTCACACATGAAATGTCTTATTTTTATTTTAAAACATTACATGATGAAAATTTGATAATCCATTTCTTTCTTACATTTATGTAAGTAAACCACAGGGGAACTTTCCAAATGATATCTCAAAATTTAAGATTTTCTCCTATTCACTTGTAGTGTCTTGCCTTGAATTATTGCACATTTTGTGTCTATATTGCACTTGTCAGTACTTCACATGTATATTGTACAAAATAACTTCTATATACACTAAAGCGCAATATGACAAACCTGAACACGTCACTATGGTTCCTTTAAATATTTGCACTTATGTAGTACAAAATTTATATATTGCACTTGGGAGTACTTCAGAATTACTAGCTTTATATTGCACTTCCATGTAGTACACAATTACTTCACTACTAAAGCGCAATATATACTATATTTCCTTTAAATAAATGTACTACATGGAAGTGCAATATAAAGCTAGTAATTCTGAAGTACTCCCAAGTGCAATATATAAAAATGTACAAATATTTAAAGGAACCATAGTGAAGTGTTCTGGTTTGTTGTATTGCGCTTGGGAGTACTTCAGAATTACTAGCTTTATATTGCACTTCCATGTAGTACACAATTACTTCACTACTAAAGCGCAATATATACTATATTTCCTTTAAATAAGTGCACTTTTTAATATATATATTGCACTTATGAGTACTTGCCAATGACTAGCTTTATATTGCACTTCTATGTAGTATTAAATTACTTCTATACTAAAGTGCAATACAACAAACCAGCACACTTCACATTATGTGTCCTTTAAAATAGTATTCTTTTTAATATTCTTTTTAATATATTACACAGAACTTTACAATGACCAGCTTTATATTGCACTTCCATGTAGTACAAAATTACTTCTATTCTAAAGTGCAATACAACAAACTAGTGCACTTCACAATATGTCTCCTTTAAATGACTACACATTTGGTTTATATATTGCACTTATGAGTACCACTAAACATCTGGCTTTACAAATAGCCACATAATGCCCAGTAAGTACTCGGCTTCCACTGGCTAAATTTCCACCGCTTTGTATTGCTTAAGCGCTGTCTATTTTCAAAGACGGAGAAGTGCAGTACACAGAGGAGGCTGGTGTACGCTCTGTGCTGACTAAGCCATATTAAAGGGGCCCCGTGTTCCAATTAGGCCCGTGTGATATTCTATTAAGATATTGATAGGATCGTAAAATGAAAGGACAGAAATGCTCGGTTAGGCCTTTTAATCACTGTAGGGGTTAGATAAGGTATGGTGGGGGGAGTGGAGTAGGTGAAAGTTTTAATAAGGATAATAATATGCCCTAAAACGAGTGTTGCTCCAATACAATATTTTCAGGATCTGATACGATAACGATACTTGGCCTTAGTGTACTTGCCGATACTGTCACCAGTCGGATACCACATAGTGTGAAAAAGTAGGTTAAGTTAGGTTAGGTTGCCTTATTCATACCCGTAGGTAAATTTCTTTCGCAAATTTGAGAGGCCGGTCCCACACTTCACTCATCCACATCATCACCAAAAAACACATATAAAACACAGTTACAAAATAAAGTGTTACAGGGCTCCAGTGCAGAATGGTTTGTTCCATCAACAATTAGTTAAATTCATCCATCACGCTTCACTAAAATCACAATAAATATTAAACATATAAAAAACACACGATTTTTTCCAAGACAAACATACTAAAATTCATAGATAAATAGATTATAAGAATGATAGTGGCTGGAATGAAGCTCCTTTTAAAATGGTTTGTTCTACATTTTGGGATTAAAAGCTTCTGACCAGAGGGAAGCAGTTGAAACCTGAATTTAGTGGATGTTGCACGTCTTTTATAATCCTCTGGGACATCCTCTGTAACTGTCTTGAGTACAGAGAGTCCAGGCGGCTCTGAGGATGGACAATCTCCTCACTCGCCCATTTAACCAACTGATTCAGAGAGTTCTTGTTTTTAGCAGAGACGCTCCCAAACCATGAGACCAATGAAAACGTTAAAACTGATTCCATAAACGTTTTATAGAACAGCGTCATCGTGGTTCTGTCTACATGATAAAAGGACAATTTCCTCAGACAATGAAGGCGCTGGTGCCTCTTTTACGCACAGCAGTACAACTATCGTCAAAGCTGAAATTTGAATCAATGACTGAAGGCCGTCACGCACAACAAGATTTTTTGATCTTGAACGATTTTTAAACGTGCGACACAAGGTGCACCCCGCAGACACAAGGAGAATCTTCAAACGCAAAGACATGGCCGCGGACCACAGGCTACAGAGTTGTGAGCGCACCTCGTGTCAGCTGTTTCCTGTCGACTCACTTTTATGTTTATATGATGAGGGTCTGAACAAAAGATGCAAAAGCAGCGTCGCATCTTCACTTTTTATTCTCCAGCTTCACCTCGATCCTTGTACTGTGTGGATGTAAAGAGACACATGTGGAACTACTCTTGCCTTTTTACTTTTAAAGAACGCTTCAAACTAGATTAACAGCACAGTTTTGTGGACTGGGTGTTATTATTTGTGGAGGAAATATTCAATGGGTAATAGGGGCGAGATGCTGCATTTTACTTTACAACTTTACGAGAGGTGAGTAATAAAGTCACCTCATTATTTTTGCTATTTTCCTGCATTTGTATCTTCCACCTCTGTGTCCACTCACTCCGTCCGCTTCTGACGCTGTTTTATTTGCTGTTACTGTAGAGCTGCTGATGTTTGGTGGTGACAGACTCACACAGACACAAATCGCAGCCTAAATCTGGCAAATTCTAGAGTAATGTGTGGTGGCCTTAACGATACTCAATGAAATTAAATTAGATTTAACAAGTTGAAATGAAACCATAGAACTCTGTATTATGTTCTTACTGAGCACGGTGAGGGTGGCCGAGGAGTTGATGGTCCCTTCGGCGTTGGAGGCCAAGCATGTGTACTCTCCAGTATCCTGCGAGCTGATTGGCTCGATCTGCAGAGAGCCCGATTGGAGGAGACTGAAGCGCGGGATCTGCACCGAACCGCTAGCAAGCACCTGGGTTCCTGCAAAGACAAACGATGAGATATTAACCATGACCTACCCAACCAACACACTGTATACTGTATATTTGGTACGCATGCAAGTTCAGTGTTTACACAAGATGCACTCAATATTCAAGTTATTAAAGGTTGTATAGAGGATTTTTTTAAGGGAAAAGAAATACAGCGACCATCCTTTTTCAAATGTTGTGCATGCGTGACACCACCTTCCTCCTCCACCGCTCCCTCAGTAGAAACGCCTCCTTCCGCCTCCTTAATCTAGAAATGTTCAGAATTACTGTTGAAGTGACCTGTCTAGAAATAATTTAGCGACCGACACATCAGTTTTTAGACCCTTTGTCTGCTTCATTCGCACCATCACTGGAATCTGAGATCTCCAAGAATCACCTCAGTTTGTCTTCGCTCCTTTCCCCCTTCTCTTCTTCTTTCAACGACCTCAATAACGGACTTTGTTTTGTGGCGAACTGGTCGTGGATCCTCGTCCACCATCTCAACAAATTCTGTGCAAACTGCGAGGAAGAGACAGTTTTAAAAAGCCTCTAAGAATCGCTGCATAAACGACATAATCCCCGCGCGCCGGCGAGTCAGTTACACTAGAAACATAGAGAGTTTGACTGACAACCTAACAGCCAATAGAAAATGAGGTAGCCTTGTTTTCTATTGGCTGATGTTTATCTGGCCTCACTACGTCCACAGCTGATAGATTTTGATTCTTTTTTTTTTTGGTCATCATAATTACAAGGCTGCTGCATCTCTGTAATGGTGTTAAACTTTCACTGACAATTTGAAACTAAAAAAAAATAATCCTCATACAACCTTTAAAACAACTTGACAATAAAAACAGGTCCAAATGCAGAAGTGATAGAACTGATGGATTGTGATTTATGTTTTCATTCTTGAAAAATGTCTGACCCACAGTGAGGAGTGTTTGAATAATCACAAGTAAATGCAGCTCTGTGGGTGAGGATTAGCCAGGCTGGCATCACCTAGTGTCTCCGCTCAAGTTCATTTCTCTCCAGCAACTAGAACAGGAATCAGAATACACTAGACCAGGGGTGGGCAAACTACGGCTCGGGGACCATATGCAGCCCTTTAATCTTTTTAGTCCAGGCCCGACGAACTTGAATAATAATAATAATACACATTTTTTGTGTTTTAATGCTTTGTAATGATTTTCACTTATGGGATATTTCAATAACATGGGTTTTCTACATATCCCACTATTATTTTTTTTTTCTCTTATGAGGTGGATTACCAAAAAACTCCATCCATCTGCTCCTGGTTCGACCCTTCAGTCAGATTTTAGAACCCCTTTTGGCCCACAAGTCAAAAAGTTTGCCCACTCCTGCACTAGACTGCAAAAAACCCGGAAGTGCAAGTTCGGGCACCAGTCAATCAACGAAGAGCCAGACATTCTGTATTGGTAACGATTCCTGAGATCGAGGATTTAAAGCCGGAACAAAGAGAATGTTTGGTGAATTTTATCAAGGGGAAAGACGTTATTGCCCTTCTTCCTACGGGATTTGGGAAAAGCTTAATATACCAGTTTAACCTGTTAGCGGTGCATTACATACCAAACATACCTGCCTACTGTCGAGCGAACGAATTCTAACGCTGCGAGGTCAGACGGTTTCCACGACGTGAAACCGGCTGTTGAATCAGGATCGGTGAGGATAGGGGATAGGCAAAATTTTCTGAGAATTCAAGATTCAAACACAATACAACTCTGAGCACTTTAATAATATAGTCAAACATGGTTAAAAGCTCAAGTTGATTTTACAAAATAAGTCAGGTCATCACCCAATCGAGCTTTTGCTTTGCTTTGCTCCGTGAGCTCGAGGTCCCATCTCTCTCTCTCTCAAGTCCAAGATTATGTCCTGGTTTAGACCTTGTTCAGACCTTGTTCAGATCTGGTTCAGTCCTGGTTCAGTCCTGGTTTAGTCTTGGTTCAGTCCTCGTTTAGTCCTGGTTCAGTCCTGGTCCAGTCCGTATGAGGTGCAAAAGTCCGACATCACAGTTTATGTCACTGAAATGGGAAACTTATCTGTTTTTTTTCCCCCCAATATTCATTTAAAAACAAAAAACTGAAAAAAATTAATCATTATCAATTTTTTCATTTTGGTTTTGGAATAAACAAATGACACACGGATTAGTTTCATTCACGGGTTGCGCACTGACTGTGTGCTGCGAAGGTGGAGTGACTTAGCACAGTGAAATTAAACTTATGTTATATTAATGCATAGTTTTTGACGAATACAGCTTTTTCAAAACAATAAAAGGCAACACGGTGATCGAAATATGTTTTGTGCGAGTTTTAAATAAAGAAAATGAGAAGTATACAGAAGTTGGCAATTCATATTTTAAATTCAAGCGATTTTATTTGAGTTTTTGAACAAGAGAACATGGTTAAAAGCTCAAGTTGATTTTACAAAATAAGTCCTTGTTAAATAAACCAGAATGACTAGTATATAGAAATGTAAGGCGAACACAGACGTCTTGTTGTAAAGACAGTAGTTGAGTACCTCTCTTCCACGTGATGGCCGGTCTGGGGGCCCCGCTGCACTGACAGTGGAATACAGCGGTCTGTCCCTCCGTCACTGTCTGGTCCACTGGAGGCTTAGAGAACACAGGAGCCAAACCTGGACACAAACACAAGAACAAGTTTACATTCAGTCAAGAATGTCTGAATTATGTTGATGTTCCATTCGGTGATTCCTGATACACAGAGAAATTGCAGTCAGGACTTCCGAGATTTATGCCGTGTTCCAGGGACCTGAGAGACCAATTATTTCTCATTTGAGGGTTACGAGTTCCAACTTCAGAGCGTTATAGCTAATCTATCTATTAAAGCTAGGAATATCTGTGTGCAGTCTGTGTCCGTGTGCAGTGGTGTAGTGGGGATTTTTTAAGTGAGGTACAGTGCACTCTTTCAGACGACAGCCCAGTAAAAATCAGTCATATTTTATGTTCTTATTTTTACTCAAAATGATGCGTAATCATGTTTTTAACATTAACACCATTCATAATCACCTACAGAACATAAATCATAGACTACACATGTGCCCAGGACTGAACTAGAACTGAACCAGGATTGAACCAGGACTAAACCAGGTCTAAACCAGCACTAAACCAGGTCTAAACCAGGACTAATCCAGATCTAAACCAGGACTAAACCAGATCTAAACCAGGACAAAACCAGGTCTAAACCAGGACTAAACCAGACCTAAACCAGGACTAAACCAGGTCTAAACCAGGAATAACCAGACCTAAACCAGGACTAAACCAGATCTAAACCAGGACTAAACCAGGTTAAAACCAGGACTAATCTTGAACTTGAAAGAGAGAGAACCCTGAGCCCGTGGAGCAGGGTGTGCACAAAACGAGATCGGGCAATGGCTGAGCTTTGTCCTGTGGGGCGTGGAGCTCTGTGCCGCTCCTTTCTCCTGTGGTCACCTGACGGTCTACTCTCTCTCTACCTCTGGGCCCGTCCCAACACTCAATACTGGTTCAGTCCTGGTTTAGTTCTGGTTTAGTCCTGGTTGTTTTCATCGTTGCCAGTAGTTACGGTTTGACATTTAAGTTGTAGCTATTTTATATTAGTTTTAGGCGTACTCCCACATACCACGCCCACTCCACCCCTGTCTGTGAGTCCTCCTGTTGGTTTGTTTGTCTCTTCCACGCAAAACTCTCAAAACACTCATATGACCTACTACTACTACTACAGCTGCTACTACTACTACTACTTCTACAGCTGCTACTACTATTACTACTACTTCTACAGCTACTACTACTACTACTTCTACAGCTGCTACTACTATTACTACTACTTCTACAGCTACTACTTCTACTACTACTTCTACAGCTGCTTACTACTACTACTACTACTACTACTACTACTACTACTTCTACAGCTGCTACTACTACTATTACTACTGCTACTGCTACTACTTCTACTACTACAGCTGCTACTACTATTACTACTACTTCTTACAGCTACTACTACTACTACTTCTACAGCTGCTACTACTACTACTACTACTACTACTTCTACTAGCTATACTACTACTTACTACTGCTACAGCTGCTACTACTACTACTACTACTGCTACTACTACTACTACTATTACAGCTGCTACTACTACTACTACTACTACTACTACTACTACTACTACTTCTACAGCTGCTACTACTACTACTACTACTACTACTACTACTACTACTACTACTACTACTACTACTACTACTACTTCTACAGCTGCTACTACTACTATTACTACTGCTACAGCTGCTACTACTTCTACTACTACTTCTACAGCTGCTACTTACTACTATTACTACTTACAGCTGCTACTACTACTACTACTACTTCTACAGCTGCTACTACTACTACTACTACTACTACTACTACTACTACTACTACTACTACTTCTACAGCTGCTACTACTACTACTACTACTAGCTGCTACTACTACTACTACTACTACTACTACTACTACTACTACTACTACTACTTCTACTACTACTACTACTACTACTACTACTACTACTACTAATTCTACAGCTGCTACTACTACTGCTACTAATGCTACAGCTGTTACTACTACTACTACAACTACTACTACTACTACTTACTACAAGTTTTCCACAATATTTTTTCATGTCAAAAGTGGGAAAAGTTACGAGTTACCCGGAAAGCACTCATATGTATTTGTTTTGAAAAAAAGACCAGAATTAATGTTATATAAATCCAGTTTTCTAAGGACAGTTGCCATTTTTAGACTTACTTAAACTTAGACAAACTTTACTGATCCACAAGGGAAAATATTTGGACATTTTCATTGTAAAATAGAAAAACAACAGCAGATGCATCAGCCAAAAAGAGTAAAGTCAACAGAAAACTCGTGGTGGCTCACTGCTTTTAGTATTTTTATGTAAATACTGAGCAGTAAACACTAAACTCAAGTAGTTAGCAACTTAAAATCTCTCTTTATGAATCAGAAGTAGTAGTAGTAGTAGTAATAGTAGTAGTCCAGAATACATTGAAACTACATAAATCACATGTACAATACAAAATAACAGTTTGGACTCACTGGACACGAGGAGTTGCGTGTAGGCCTGTGTCTCTCCGGCAGCGTTGCGGGCGATGCACTGGAACACCCCGCCGTCTCCGGGCTGCACCCTCCTCACCGTCAGCCCTGTCGCCATGGTGACCTTGTACCGCGGGTTAGCGAGTTTGGACAGGGGTACCGTGTCTTTGAACCACTCCATCCTGGGCTGCGGTATGCCTGAAGGTACACAAAACACAACAGTGTACAGTCCTGTTAGGTTTGTGCTTGTGTAACTGGTGAAAGTACTACAGTATATCATGTAAAAAAGTAGGGTTGTCATAAGTATGTCAGTGTAAGTCACATTCACAAGACAGAAGTGAAGTTTTAGAATGATCTTGAGCTGTATCAGAACAAGTATAAGAGCACAGAGACTAGTATACACCTATGGACTACTGTGGAACCTACCTGGACCACTGAGAGACTACACAGATATAATTACGCATGTTAATGAGGAGAAAATTCAGTTTGTCGACTGGACAAAAGTTACTTTGGTTGAAGACGTTTTGCAGCTCATCCAAGCTGCTTCTTGGATGAACTGAAGAAGCAGCTTGGATGAGCTGCGAAACGTCTTCAACCAAACTAACTTTTGTCCAGTCGACAAACTGAATTTTCTCCTCATGGATTCTACCTGGACGACTGAGGAATTCTTCATACGCATGTTAATATAAACGAAAGTACCTTATTTTTCGGACTATAAAGTTCACCGGATTATGAGGCGCAATATCAATAATGTTGAATTCTCTCGTCTATTTTCATCCATAAAATGCACCAGGTTATAAGGAGAATTAAGCGAAATAAATGGACTGATCTTTTCATGATCCATCGGCAGATCATGGTGTAACTCGCCTGGCATCGCCTCCTTGTATTGGTGAATGTGCATTATGAATGTGAATGTGGGTGGATCATTTAAGTTTGTGTTTGTAATTTCCTACGAGGACGACTCAAATATACATCAAGTAATAATGTGTTTAATGCAGCTTTGAGCACATTTGTTTACGTTTTACAGAAACGAAACTTAAAACCACATGGCTCATTTGCATAAACTATAAGCGCTGAAAAAAACAGCTTGCTCCTTGTGTGCTTGTGTTGGATTTACTCTTCGAGACTCCTGACTATAGTAGCCATAATGCTCTGACAATCCATCAAGCGGTGCGGCTTCGTAGCTTTCCAAAGTCGTACTAAAACATTTTAACAGATTTTTGAGTGCCGTGTATCACATAAAATCGGTTCGAGGTCAGTATGCACAACCAGAAATAATACATAAGGTGCACTATTGATTTTTGAGAAAATTAGAGGATTTTAAGTGACCCTTATAGCCTGAAAAATATGGTAATATTATTTAAAATTGAAAATTACATTCAATTGTCTAAAGAAAGAGTGTATTTTTATTATATCGTGGTATCGGAATCAGTTTTGAGTATCAAGTCTATTTCTTAGTATCAAAATTGAGTTTGAAATATTAGTATTGTGGCAACACTAGGAACAAAAAGGTTCTCTATCTTGATTTAAAGGCAGTCTGAAAAACATGAAAAACAGAACTTTTTTTTTTTTTTATATTTGCTCAGGTGTTGCCACAGTGAACCAGATGCAAGATGATTTGTTAAAATTTTGATGCCAGATGCTCACTTTCACCAGCCCTTTTGTTGTGGGGAAAACCTTTACCAACTGTGACTTTTGCCTTTTCTGTGAAAGAAAAGAATTTCTTTGAAATCCTGAGCAGATATATGTTTCTTTTTTTCAGTTTTTTTTTTCTTTTTCTACAATGTTATAATGTTGTTCCATCATCAAAAACATACATGAAGAGATTGTAGATGCCATTCTCACAGCCCATATGACAACCCCCCAAAACTGTTTAACTAAAGAATGGAAAAACGGATAATGGCCGTTTCCCGTTTCCATGACTTAAACTGCGATTCCAGACTTTTGCGCTAAATACACACTGAACCAGGACTGAACCAGGACTAAAAGAGGACTAAACCAGGAGGAGGACTGTTGGGACAGGCCCAGAGGTGCACCCACGAAGACCATCGGGTGACCTCAGGTGTCAAACAGGCCATCAACCAATCGAGCTTTTGCTTTGCTTTGCTCCGCGAGCTCGAGGTCCCATCTCTCTCGCTCTCAAGTCCAAGATTGTCCTGGTTTAGACCTTGTTCAGTCCTGGTTTAGTCCTGGTTTAGTCCTGGTTTAGTCCTGGTTTAGACCTGGTTCAGTCCTGGTTCAGACCTGGGATCAGTCCTGGTTTAGACCTGGTTCAGTCCTGGTTCAGACCTGGGATCAGTCCTGGTTTAGACCTGGTTCAGTCCTGGTTCAGTCCTGGTTCAGACCTGGGATCAGTCCTGGTTTAGTCCTGGGATCAGTCCTGGTTTAGTCCTGGGATCAGTCCTGGTTTAGTCCTGGGATCAGTCCTGGTTTAGTCCTGGGATCAGGTCTGGTTTAGTACCGGTTTAGTCCTGGGATCAGTCTCGGTTTAGTCCTGGTTTAGTTCTGGTTCAGTCCTGGTTCAGTCCAGGTGTGCTCAAAAGTTCAGCATCACAGTTTATGTCACGGAAACAGGAAACAGCCGTTATCTGTTTTTGTTTGTTTTGTTTGTTTGTTTGTTTTTTCCATTATTCATTTAAACCCCAAAAAACTGAAAAAAATTCTCATTATCCATTTTTTCATTTCGGTTAGGGGACAAATAATGAAGAAAACAGTTATTTTTTTCATTTTCTTATTTTTGGTTTTATATTGAAAAACTAAACAAGGAATGATACACAGACTATTTTCATTCGCTGTGAAAGGGGAGTGACTTAGCACAGTGAAATTAAACTCATGTTATGTTAATGCATAGTTTTCGACAAATACAGCTTTTTCAAAACAATAAAAGGCAACATCTTGATCGAAATATGTTTTCTGGTAGTTTTAAATAAAGAAAATGAGAAGTATACAGAAGTTGGCAATTCATATTTTAAATTCAAGCGATTTTATTTGAGTTTTTGAACAAGAGAAAGTGCCACACACTCACTTTGGACCTGGCATTCTTCTCCATTAAGCACGTCTTATAAATATGCATGTGGCCATAATGAGTATTAATAATATATAGATCGGAGGTGTAGGTGGGTAAGGGTGCCAGCAGGGGCCAAAAAACACTCTGAATAAAACATGCGCTAACCCGTCTGTCTTCTCTCACTGTTCTGGAGATCCATATCCAAAAGTTTTCTGTTTACTACTGTCACGCAGAGTTTATGAAATGTTAATAGAACATTTTGAAACACAAACAGAACAGTTATTGGAATCTACCTCTCAACACAACTCACATATTATTAAGTTTTCCTGTCACCGCTAAGCTTCTGTCCAAAAGAAAAGGTGTTTGAATTTTGGCTGTAATAAAATCTCGTAATATAGAGATGACAGTATAAGAGGAAATGTATTAATGCCGCTTTATGATGGTAGATTCTCCTTCAACTCATGAAATTGTAGTAAAGTTTTGTTGTAACTTTTCTGCTGGGGAGGTCTGCCACCTGCTTTTTTATTGCTTTGTCTGGAATGTTCCACAGTATGGCATTAAGATGATCCGTCTTGCATTGATTTAAAGGCCCTGTGTCCAATTTGTACCATAGACAAAGAAGTGGACTAAGTGAGTGTGATGTCATCCACGGCGTTCAGCTCCAGTCCAATGAAGGTGACAATAACAAACTATAAGTCACACTTTTTTTCATAGTTTGGGGGGTCCTGCGACTTAGGCTACGTTCAGACTGCAGGACTTAATGCTCAATTCGGATTTTTTTTGTGAAATCCGATGTTTTTGCGAGGTCGTTCACATTTCCAATTAAATGCGACTTGTATGTGATCTCCAGTGTGAACATTAAACGGTCCAAAAGTGTCCCGCATGTGCACTGGAGACACGATGACGTCAACCGCAGCGAGCGTGCTCTGTGTTTACGGAAGTTGTCCAAACATGGACGCAGCATTGAGCACCTGGAGATTTTAAAGTTCCTCTCGTACCGGAGCCAGAACATGAACAACTTACTTGTTTTAAGGAGGAAACTGAGAAGGAGAAGGACGAGGTTTTTGGTCGTGGCGTTTTCTGAAGCAGTCCGTTGAAAGGAATGTGTGGATGCGGAGACGTACCCAAGAGTGGCGGGATAGTGATGTGCTTCGCTTCAGTGACACGGAGTTCATTAACAATTTCTGTATGACGAGAAGAACGTGTGTGTACATTTGTCGCTTGTTGATAACATGTAAATTGGATGAATGCGCCTTGGCCGTTCAGACTGAAGTTGCATGTCAAAAGATTGGATATGACCACAAAAGATCAGACAGGAGCACATATCCAAGTGGCCTGGGTCGCATTTGAAAAAATCGGATCTATGTCGTTCAGACTGTCATTAAAAGATCAGGTACAGGTCACATAGGGGCCACAAAAATCGGATTTGGGTCACTTCAGGCTGCAGTCTGAACGTAGCCTTATACTCCGGTGCGACTTATAAATATTAAAATGTTCACACTGACAGCTGTGAGAGGCTTCTAGTCTTGTGTGTCAGTATCTGCTGCTCCTGTTCCTCCTGTACCACTGTCACTTGGCTCTACTGCGCATGTCTCCTGCAGAAAGAGCCTCTGTCCTGTCTGTATCATGTCAGTCGATCACACCATTACTTCTTAAAATTTAAACAAACTTATAAAGACAAACGAGAAGACTGAACGCAAAAAGAAAATATTTTTTTGCAGATTACAAGCTGCAAGTTGTGAAATTTGCAGCCGAAAACGATAATCGAGCAGCAAAAAAAAAGTTTGGAGTGAGCGAGAAACTTGTGACACCAGGAGGATGCACCATGAAACTTTCCTGAAGTCACTGGATGGATGGACAAAGCCTGGACTTCAGTGACACTGAAACCATCCTGTCGGGAGATTCAGAAAGACGAGAATAATTCTAACTGGAACTGATGCTGAGTCTGACGACAGCGACACAAAAGAGGAAACGACGCTCTGTTTACCTTCGGAGGTCGTGGAGTTGCTCAGAAGTGACACCGAAGATGAAGAATTGAATGGATTTAGTGATTTGGAGTGAGATGGAGAGTTTGGTAAACTTGTTCTGTTGTTTATGTTATAGTTTATCTGAAGAACTGTTCATATGTGACGTTAACAGTCTGTTGTTCTGTTCTATTGTTATTACTAGAACTTGACTTTCAAGATGAAATGTTGGTTCCTGGTCTCTTGATTTTATAAAATAAATTTCATCCCAAAAGTGCAACTTATATATGTTTTTTCTTCTTCATTATGCATTCTTTGGCTGGTGCGACTTGTACTCCGGAGCGACTTATAGTCAGAAAAATACACTAGTAGTAGTCAAATTTGGAGTCAAGTTTCATATTAGAAATTGAATTACAGACAACATAGCGAAATAACGTAGAGCGGGTTAATACGAACATTTTATGACCAAAACGAGGAGAAAAACAGCAGCAGTTACAGAGAGAGCAACAATGTTTTTTAATACAAAGTGAGTCTATGGACCCAGGAGTGCGCCCCATGCTCACTTCCTATTTGGAAAGTGTTTTATATTTACAGTCTATGATTTCAATCCAATTTTCTCCCATGCATTTCAATTGAGTTTACTTTATTTCAGTCACACAATGCTTAACATTAACATTTTCAAAACAATAACAACACATTGTCTTTGTGACAGTGACTGAAAAGGCTCAGGCAGACACAAAGCTTATCAACGCCTGCCTAATTTATATGCTACAAGCTCTTTTCTCTTTGCAAAACAATATCATGAAAAGAAGAGAGTAAAAGAGAAAGAAAGTTATATGAGCTTCATTTACAGCCATAGAAAAAGAAAAAAAAGAAAAACCTAAACTACACAATTTTGTTTCTGAGATGAGCGCTGTTCCACAATTGAACTCAGCAAAGGAAATGCATCTACTTCCAATTTATTGCTAAGTAAATTTGCATCTATTAAGTAAATCATATTTGCTCTCAGAAATTGAAAAGAACCTTTGAATACAGTCAGGAAATATCTTTGTTTTTGCTTTTTCCTATTTGAACAACATTTCTTTTTCGGTACAGATTTATTGTACACGCAGCTCTTGAGATTATAATAAGTCTCTTGCATGCGGGCTGTAGCTTATCATCAGTGTTGGGAAGGTTACTTTTAAAATGTATTCCCCTACAGATTACAGATTACATACCTCAAAATGTAGTTTGTAACAGAATCCATTAAATTACTTAGAGTGAGTAACGTAATCTGAATACTTTGGATTACTTCATTTGTTGCAGAGAAGCAAAGACGAGGATATCGTAACATAACAACATAACGTAAGATGTTTTGTCTGCTAAAAGAAAATAAAAACCCTAGTCTTTACTTAACCGTATTAAAAATATTATTGATAGAAGACGAGGAGACACGTCCACGCAGCTTTAGTCCTGTTAAATCCTGTTTTAGTCCTGGTTTTAGACCTGGTTTAGACCTGGTTTTAGTCCTGGTTTAGATCTAGTTTAGATCTAGTTTAGACCTGGTTTAAGACCTGGTTTAGATCTAGTTTAGATCTAGTTTAGACCTGGTTTTAGTCCTGGTTTAGATCTAGATTAGACCTGGTTTTAGTCCTGGTTTAGACCTGGTTTAGACCTGGTTTAGATCTAGTTTTAGTCCTGGTTTAGATCTAGTTTAGGTCTAGTTTAGACCTGGTTTTAGACCTGGTTTAGATCTAGTTTAGATCTAGTTTAGACCTGGTTTTAGTCCTGGTTTAGATCTAGTTTAGACCTGGTTTTAGTCCTGGTTTAGACCTGGTTTTAGACCTAGTTTAGATCTAGTTTAGACCTAGTTTTAGTCCTGGTTTAGACCTGGTTTAGATCTAGTTTAGACCTGGTTTTAGTCCTCATTTTGTCCAAGTTGTCCAAACATGGACACGAGCATTGAGCACCTGGAGATTTTAAAGTTCCTCTCGTACCGGAGCCAGAACATGAACAACTTACTTGTTTTAAGGAGGAGATTGAGAAGGAGAAGGACGAGGTTTTTGGCCGTGGTGTTTTTGTGGGCAGCGGCAGCGACGTCCGTTGAAAGGAAAGTGTGGATGTGGAGACGTAGCCAAGAGTGGTGAGTGGTGATGTGCTTCACTTCAGTGACACGGAGTTCATTAACAATTTTCACCTACTTCAGCGCAGAATAGTGACGTTTGTGGCTTGTTGATAACGTGTAGGTCGGATGGATGCGCTTTGGCCGTTCAGACTGAAGTCGCATGTCAAAAGATCAGATATGTATCGGTTTCAGGAGCACATATCCAAGTGGCCTGGGTCGCATTTGAAAAAATCGGATCTGTGTCGTTCAGACTGTCATTAAAAGATCAGATACAGGTCACATAGGGGCCAAAAAATCAGATTTGGGTCACTTCAGGCTGCAGTCTGAACGCAGCCTAAGTGCAGTTATTTCTCAAATAAATGGCAAATTACGCATCTTGGTCTGTGTAATTGCGCACGCCTTGTTATTTTTAATTGAATAATTTGGATAATTTCAGCACTGGAATTCTAAAAGGTAACTGGCTGTTAACTTAAAAAAAAAAAACAGAGAGGGGATTCTGAGCCTTGGAAATGTAGACAGACTAATAATAAAGAGTTACTCAAACATGTGTGAATGAAACAAAACACAACTCCAGGTCTGTTTTTGAGGAGGTAAAAACATTCTAACATGGACAAAAGCTCAAATGACATTCAGTCCATTTCGTATAATAAAGGACTTTTAATAGCAACTTATTGATCGTCTCTCCTCAATAAAAATGTATTTGTGGTGAACGTAAACCCCGCGCTTTACCTGTAGCCACACATGGGATCTCCACGCTCCTCTCCAGGTCTCCCACGGTCCTGCTCTTGGGCTGCATGGCCAGGGTAGGGGGCGCTAGAGAGACACAGCATAGACAGGTCAGGTAAACAGTGGACACGTGGGATTATGTATCGATTAACAACAAATATCATGTCATAAATAATAAAAGGTTGTACACATTACTGTATGTCACAGCAAAAAAATCCATATTGTACTTTAAATAATGTTAAATAAATAATCTGTGTAAAAAGTCATGTCATATGAATGTAAAGTTTGTTTTTTTGTTTTTTTTTATTTGTGTTTCATTCTAAAATAAAATAAATAATAAAAGGTCACATACATTTTGTCACAGCAGGCAAAAAATACAACCAAAAAACAAAAAACATATTGTACTTTAAATAATGTTAAATGAATATTTTGTGGAAAAAAGTCATATCATATGAATCTAAAGTTTTTTATTTTTATTATTATTTTTTTTATTTATTTAAATTCTAAAATCATGTTACAGCAAGCAAATAAATAAATAAATAAATAAAAATAAAAAAACATATTGTACTTTAAATAATGTTAAATGAATAATTTGTGGGAAAAAGTCATATCATATGAATCCAAAGTTTAGTTGTTTTTTTTTTTTTGTCTGAAACGTATCTCCTTTTGATATGAAATATAAATACTTAAATACATTCAATGCAGTAACATCACAGTGCTCTGCATGTATGTGTAGGGCATAATGTTGAGCAGTTATTATGGTAAAAAAATGCAAAATAGATTTAAACAATACAGTTTCAAGACCCTGTGATCAATACGAGAGTCCATAATCCTGTTTAGGTGTTTGATTTTCCACAAAAAAAGTGACAAAAACCAAAAAAACTGAAAAGCTGTTGGTTCGTCCTCTTGTATTTCAAGCTAAGTCAGTTCTTTATGGTGAGACTGTGTTAAAACAAAACTCAGATTAAAGTCTAACATGGGTAACAGAGCTTCAGACAGAGCAGTGCCTAGAGTTAACATGACTACAGAGAAAGTGGGTGACATCAGCTGTGAAGTGTGAGTAGAGGGTGTCAGTGGCCTCACCTATAACCGTGAGGTGTGCTCGGGCCTCCACGGGTCTGGTGGTGCTGTTGCTCAGGGCGGCCTCACAGATGTACATGCCCGAGTCGGCGGAGTCCGGAGCGGGCAGGAGCAGACGGGAGCCGCTGCCTATCCTCCGGCCGTCCCTCTTCCACGACAAAAGCAGGTTCTCCACCGGTCTGCAACCAAAAAACCACGGGGATTAATGTTGCTGTCATGGGGTCAAAGGGATCATGGTTACATTTTTCATGGTCACATTTTTATATAGCACATTTTCACCTTCTAAGCCAGGGGTGGGCTTTTTTTTTTTTTTTTCCATGAGGAAACATGAGAAACAGAAATTATTGCAGAGGGCCAAAATGCTTGACTCAATTCCGCATAATATTACCATATTTTTCACACTATAGATCACACACTTTTCATGGTTTGGGTGTTTCCTGCGACTTATAGTTCAGAGCGACTTATATATTAATTTTTCGCACTGAAGCTGCGAGAAGCTCAAGTCTTGTGTGTGAGTTTCTGCTGCTCCTGTTCCTCCTGTACCACTGTTACTTGGCTCTACTGCACATGTCTCCTGCAGAAAGAGTCTCTGTCCTGTCTGTATCATGTCACTCGATCGCACCATTACTTCTGCACCACTGAACATTTAACATTTAAACAAACTTATAAAGACGACTGAAGAAGGCTGAACACAAATACCCCTAAAAAGAAAATCATATTTTGCAGATTACAAGCTGCAAGTTGTGAAATCTGCAGCTGAAAACGGTAACTGAGCAGCAGAAAGAAAGTTTGGAGTGAGCAAGAAACTTGTGACACTGGGAGGATGCACCATGAAACTTTCCTGAAGTCACTGGATGGATGGACAAAGCCTGGACTTCAGTGACACTGAAACCATCCTGTCGGGATTCAGAAAGATTCAGAATAATTCTAACTGGAACTGATGCTGAGTCTGACGACAGCTACACAGAAGAGGAAGCGGCGCTCTGTTTACCTCTGGAGGTCACAGATTTACTCAGAAGTGACACCGAGCATGAAGAACTGAATGGATTTAGTGATTTGGAGTGAGATGGAGAGTTTGGTAAACTTGTTCAAAAATTGTAATGTTTGTTTTTAATGCAGTCAGTGGGGTCTTGCACCTTCCTACTGCTGGAGGTCCCCCGGTCCCAGTGCAAACAGTGGGGTGACCGTTCTTTTGCAGTGGCCGGTCCAAACCTCTGGAACTCTTTGCCCATGGACTTACGTTCCATCCCTGACCTGCCTCTTTTCAAAGCCAAACTTAAAATCTACTTATTTAGAACGGCTTTTAACACTTGGTGGCCCTGTGACACTTTCTTTATTTTAATGGTGTAATGTGCTTTGTTGACCTATTTCTATGATGTTTATTGTTTTTTTTAAACTTGTTTTAATGTTGTACAGCACTTTGGTTGTTGGAAGGTGCTATAGAAATAAAGTTTGATTGACTGATTGTTCTGTTGTTTATGTTATAGTTTATCTGAAGAACTGTTCATATGTGACATTAACAGTCTGTTGTTCGCTGTTCTAGTCTTATTATTAAAACTTGACTTTACAAATGAAATGCCAAGTTCTAGCCTCTGATTTTATATTAAAATTTCCCCCAAAAAGTGTGACTTATTTATGTCTTTTTCTTCTTCATTACACATTTTTTTGCTGTTGCAACTTATACTCCAGAGTGATTTATAGTCTGAAAAATACGATAATTGTATTTCTTTATAAAAAGCAGTTAACAGCATTGTTCTGACAAAGGTGGCAAGACTAGTAAGAGTTTATTTTATGACTAAATGAAAAAAGTGAGGCTGTCTTACAAAAAATGTAATAAAAAAAAATGTGTTCATGCATGAGGTAAAATTATGCTTTACATCCACTCACCCATTTACACACACATTCATACACCAGTGTACGAGACTATGGTGAGGGCTTAAGTGTCTTGCACAATGACACAACAACATATGGACAACAAGAACACTACAGTCACCCTTGCACTGGTAGGTTTTACATGGCAATTTAAACCTCTTCAGGCACGTTTATGATGACAAAACAACGGCACGACAGCATGTAGAAAGCTCAAAAAAAGCCCCTCTTTAACTAAAAAAACAAAATCTCGTCTCAAAGCGAATTTACTCAGATCGGCTTTTAACTCTCACTGTTTGACACTTTGTACATTTTGTCGTATTATTTCACAATTGATTGTGATGAATGCTTTTATACTGTCTTGATTTTATTGGAAAGCACTTTAGTCACCTCGAGCGTTGTGAAGGGCTCTATTAAATAAAGTTTAATTGACTGATCTGTGCCAGCGAGCATTATTTTCACATGACAGTTGATAGTTAGCTGCGTAGCTAACCAGAAAAGCCTGTCAGAGCGAGAGGCACGTTAGCCTCCGTACAACAAAACACACTTTCTTTTCTTATTTTACATCTTTTTACACTGAGTTTTGACCATATTATACAAACTTGAAGTACTTTGATTATCAAGTAAAACGTAAATTGTCTATCCACTGATTTCAGAAACCAACAAGAGGATGGTCTCCAGTCTATGTAATTCTATTCCACATAATGCCCTAAAAAGGATCTTAAAGGTTTATTAAATACAGGGTGCCATTTGTCCAAGAAGCAAATATAAAAATAAAATAAAAATAAAATTCCTACTAGGCTATTAAATAGTGTCACAAAAGCACCATGAGCATAACTCCTGCACTTCTCGGGCTTGGCACACAGCATATGTAAATATTAGCCAATAGCCAAGGAATCATCAGCTCAGTCAAATGTGTGAACCAAACTCTGGGTCCAAGCGACTTTACATTGAAGTCCCAGCAGAGATGGGGCCTGTGCGGGGCCGGTGCGGGGCCGGTGTGGGGCCTATCCGCAGGTCGTTGAGGCTGTGTGCAGCACGAGTGTCAAACAGACGTGGCTGTGGGGATGAGATGAAGAGATGATCATCTGTACAACATATGAGCTGCAAATGAATGAACTGTTCAGTCTTGGGACACAGTCAGTCCTTTAAGTGGACACAAATACAAGTCATTTTTTGTTGTCAGCTATGATAAAATTAGTAAAAGTGAGGTATTTTTTCAGCGATCCTATGAAATGTCAATTCTAAATAGGCTTAAAGAACCAGCTACTGTAATTAAACAGTAAATGACTTCATTCTGGAGCCTAACACAGGAGGAGAGGGTTACAGAAGCAGAGAGCATGGGCTCCAAGTTACAGCTGAGCTGTACAGTCTGATATTAGAAGATTGCTCACTGCTGAACCTGCTCCTTTTCCAAATCCTCACAGCATCACAGTATTCACACTTCACATTCTTGAGTGTGTGTATTGTGTGCGTCTTGTGTGTGTCTTGTGTCCTCTGTCTCTCCTCAGTGTGTGAGGTCCTGTTCTGTCAGGAGTCCACTGCTTCTCCATGTCCAGTGCTTTATATAAAGTGATCACTGTTTATTTAGTTTTTATTTTCATCATGATACTGATACAAGCCACATGTGAATCAAGCGCTGAAGCCTTAAACTCTTTCTACAGGCGTCCAGTCAAGCACAAATACAAGAAAAAGTAACCAATGACAGCACGTGTAGACAGTCTGTCCCTGACAGACAGTCAGAGCAATCAGAGTAGAGAACAGGACATCTACAGACATAAACTGTATCAACAAGTGGACTAAACGAGTGTGACATCACCCATCGTGCTCCGCTTCACTCCAATGAAGCTTGCAGTGCTAATGGTTACGGGGTGAATTTGGAGCCCGGCTCTATATTATTATATTAATGGGCAAAATTGAGAAACCCCCCCCCCCAAAAAAAAAAACTCCAGGATCATGTAGAGCGGGTTAATACGAGCATTTTAAAACCAAAATGACATGGCCACAATATTCCCATGTACTGTAAGTCATGTGCCCGCATGCAAACTTCCTATTTCAAAGCGCACAGTGCATTAGCTATGTCCATTTATATACAGTCTATGGCTGCAGACGAGCTGTGAGTATGGGTCTGTACAGAATACTGGTACTGTTAAAGCCACAAAGAGAGTGTACCGACCGCTCACTTAAAGCATGGACACAGACTCTACTGTTCATGCTGTTTTATCTCCCCAAGAGTAAAGCAAAGAGAAGGACAGGAAAAACAAACTCAGAGAGGGAGAGAGAGACAGCCACACCAGCAAATCACACCCTGATTAAATAAATGGTTTAATTGTACTATATAAGAATAATGGATTGAAATGTCATGTCCACATATTTTTAATATTTGACCACAATTTATTTCTGCATGAATCACTTTGGACACATACTCACGGAACCACAGTTATATTAGGCAACTAAGAAATAGTATTGTAGTATTTTGAATACAGCAATACTCTGACTGTGAAATATCCCTCCAGAAGAACATATTATGCATTCTATTCTATGTGGCTTTATTTTCCTTTAAACACACTTGAGATAAATGCTGTGGAACCTTTAATTTCTGCATAATGTTCACAAGGACAACTGCTCCACTTCTATCATTGACATTCTTCTGTGTTAAGCTATTATTATATAGTTATAATGAATTAATTTGTATAATTTGTACTTTTCAGATATTATCCGTTTCACAGAAAAGGTATGCTCTGCGCTTGTCATTGTTTCGGAAAGCTGCTCTTCTTCGTTTCTATGTAAAGCTCTTTCTTGGAAACATCGTCAGACTTGAATAGCCAATTTGCGTCAGACAGGTTCAGAGACAGACAGACTCTCCTGCCTCTATTGTCAAATCCCGGAAACATTAGGACAATAGGACTCCATTTTTTCTTGTAATAATGTCCGAATATGGTCGCAGTTGGTAGAGTGTTCGTCTTCTGATTCAAAAGGTTGACAGTTTGAATCCTGCTCTCGACATAAAAGGCAGTTGGTAGAGCGGACATATGCCCTGAATTACAGGTTGGCGATTCCAGGTACTTCCAGAATACTGACTTTTAAGTTCTTTTGCAAAGTGTTTTGAGTACTGTTTCCGGGCTATTAGGCACTCTGGATTATAAGGCGCACTGTCATTGAATGGTCTATCTTCAAACTTTTTTTACAAATAAACCGCCCCGGACTTTAAAGGAAACACAACAGTTGGATGGGTCAGTCAGACTTTGTTTGATGTGTTCACGGTGACTCTGGGGTTTGTTCAGTTGTGGCGTGTAGGGAGGGTGCTGTCTGGGACCACTGAATTGTCGGCGTGTTCGCAGTAACTTAGTTGTTCAGTTGTATCTAGAAGTGGCACATCGCACTCGTTTTTTCGGTTCATTCCTCCGTTCCGTTCCCTTGTCCTCGTGGAGTGATGAGTGTGTCTGTGGGTGTTTTTCACTGCGCGGTCGCTGTCTGCTCCGTGTGTGTTTGCGTGTGCTGAGGCTTTGTAGTTTACTGAAGTCGTGCTGGGACACCCGAGTGGATTTGTGTATAGGGCGGGTTGGAGGCTTAAGAGCACGCCTAGTAGCCCGGAAAATACGGTACCCAGAAAGTAGAAAAATACTATATATACTGTATGTGGCCATTTATTTATACTAAACCCCCATTTCTGATGAGGCGTTTAGGCGTTGGAGCTCCCTCTGCAGTCAGCAACGGGAATGGAAAATCAAACAAATGAGGTCCTTATGCCTCATGAACGCTATACTAATAGTCCTGTGCTCAATGTGAACGTGATTTGACCACAGAATGAGTCCGGTGATAGTTTATGGACTTAAAAACTGTGCCTTGTTTTTTACCTGTGATGTAACAAACTGGGCCAAATGGAAACTGAACAGTTTTGAGTGCTCAGAGAAGAGAATTTGGATTCATGGATTAATCAGACAAGTGTGAATGAAACAAAATACAACTCCAGGTATGTTTTTAAAGAGGGGACAACAATATACCATATTTTTAGGACTATAATGAACACTTAAAATCCTTTAATTTTCTCAAGACAAAACAGTACACCTAAATTGGTGCGCCTTATGTATTAATTCTGGTTGTGTTTACTGACCTCGAAACCAATTTTTTGTGGTACACCGTGCTCAAAAATCTGTCAAAATATTTTAGTACGACTTTAGTAAGCTACGAAGCCGTACCTCTTCATGGATTGTCGGCGCATTACAGCTATTGTAGTCAGAAGCCTTGGGAAGTAAAACACATTCACCAAGACAGGGAAGCGACGCTGGACGCATTAGGTCATGATTATTTGTCTCCAAAACCAAAATGAAAAAACGGATACGATTCGTTTTTTCAGTTTTCGATTTTGTGTTTAAATGAAGAATGGAAAAAACGGATAACGGGAAACGGCCGTTATCGTTTTTTCCATTCTTCATTTAAACACAAAATCGAAAACTGAAAAAACGAATCGTTATCCGTTTTGGAGACAAATAACGGAGAAAACTGTTGTTTTTTCGTTTTCTTATTTTTGGTTTTATATTGAAAAACGAATGAACGAATGATACACGGATTCTATGAAAATAGTGTGATTTTAACTGGGTCGTGTTCGGTCGGGTTCAGACACAAATATCTTAATGTCTACCGGGCTCGGCTCGGATTTGATTACTGCTCTGTTGGAGGCCTGATCCACACTCTAACCCTGGACTGAGTAATTGTGAATGAGTAGAATAAAGTTTGAATCATCTGTTTTGTTTCACTTAATGCGCCTTATAATCCGGTGCACCTTATGTAAGAAAATGGATGAGAGAATTGAACATTACTGATATTGCACTTTATAATCCTGTACGCTTTATCGTCTGAAAAATACGGTAACATAATTAAAAGGTCAAAATAGTCAATTTGACAAAACGTGTTCTTTAAGTAGAAGTACTTCACTGGTTGATACAGATTGTTTGTAAAATGTGACAATATGTGCTCTGTTAATAAAAGCTTGAGTCTTAGCATTCCTTTTAGATCTGATTCTGACATCTGGAGAGCTGCTGATTGCTCGTATTGCTATTTGCTGGTCAAATTCCAGTGCAGAGTTCAGTGCTAAGTGAGAATAGTGTGTCAGAATGGAGTTGTATGGAGTTGGTTTGCAGGGCTTTCATGTGGACGGGCTTTTGTGTGGCGGTCATTGCCGGAGCCGTGTGCAGAATGCGGCTATTGAGCTGAAAAAGAGGATGTTACGGTGCAGACGATTGGAGTGACAGGTGAAAAGAAGGCACTCAGTTTAAAAGGGATGCTCGAAAATCAATGGAAACAGAGGATGCACTTGGATTTGCCTATACTGAGCGAGGGAGAGTGGGGGTTTGGGCCAAGCTATATTAAAAAGGGTCATGTTAAGGTTTCGAACTGGCTTCTTTTATTTGTTTTGATGACCTTGAGGTTAAATGATTCGTTCACCAAGATTATCTGGATTAGGTTTCCCTCTGCTGTCAGTGCAGTGAGGCAATATATTAGCAATATTAAATGATATCCCTTCAAACTATACAAAATTGGTTAGTTGGTCAGATTTTCTTTTCTGATTTGCTGTCAGTGAAATGTTTTCTGATGTTTTTGCGATTAAAAGTAGAACTAATTGTTAACATATTTAGATTTACATGTTTTATTTTACTGTATTCGCTGAAAACATCTTGAAAAAGGCTTCAGTTATGAATCTAGGAGCTAAACTATGAGTATAAAAATTGGAAGTGAGTGTATTATTTCTGCTGAAGAACTGTTGAAACAGTAAATGAGTGTTTGCGTGCCTTTTATGGGCTATTGAACGGTTGAAGTGTTGTTTTGCTCAATAAATAAATACATAAATGAGGTCCTAAAATGTTTTATTACTTTCAGTTATATCCCTTTTCTCTCCACGCTAAGTCACTCCACCTTCAGAGCACTGTAAAACCATTCCAGGCATGAGGGAACAATATTTTAACATGTTAGAAAGCTCCAAAAAGTCGATTTTTGCGACATTCACTGGTGTTTGTACAGAGCATTAAAGATCACATAGCGGCAGTAGGTAGTTGGTTGGTAGAGCGTTTGTCCACTGATCTGAAGGTTGGCGGTTCAAATCCCACTCTTGACACCAACCATCATTGGTTAACGGGTCAGCCCACAGGTTGGTGGTTCCTTGTTGTAAAGCGCTTTGAGTGCCTTGAAGGTGGAAAAGTAGAAAAATGTGACCGTTTACCATATCGTTCTTGAGCTTGTTATATAGTCAAAATGTACGACAGCCATGGATTATTATTAAGGGTGTAACGATATCCAAGTCTCACGATACGATATCGTCATGGTATAAACCTCACGGTACGATATTTATTGCAATATCGTGGGAAAGCTCATGATATGGTGAGGAGGCTCTATATTATGATATTATACAAAATAACAAGACTGACATTATAAAATGCTTTGACCATCATTTAGTGCAACATTTATTGTCATATTCATATCAGTGACATTTTGAACAACTTGAAAAGCCTCTGAAGTTGAAGTACAAAATTCAAATAAGAACTAAACAATTGTAATAAAAGTCTGGGTTGCTCTTCAGTGGTAGGTGAGATGCTTTCAAACAGCAGGGAACACTGTTTGACTGCTGTATTTTTCATACTATAAGGCACACTTGACATCCTTTATGTATTAATTCTGGCTGTGCACTTATGCAAATTAGCCATGTGGCTTTAAGTTTTCATTTCTGTAAAATCACTAACCTTTTAAACCCAATGCCGTCCACCATGGAAAATGGATGCAAATCACTTGTTATCTATTCTGTGATGTATTTGGTTATTTCTTGAGCGCTGTTGTGAGGCAGCGCTGTTGTAAATGCTTCACTTATAGTTTTTTGTCCCGACTTGATTTTTTGAAATCACTCTTGAAAATTTTCGTTGTGTCGGTTTATCACGGTCCTTCTCATGTTGTAGTATTTCCCGAGGTGAACCACACGTTGCACTGTCAGTGTTTGCACACTGTCTGTTGTTTCTCCATCACCTTTTCTCCTTTCTCATTTTGTGTCACGACAAACCCAAAATGCTTCTAGACCTCAGACTTAAAAGCCGCTGGTGCATCCACAACAGGCACACTGGCCAATGACGCGGTCACAAAGGATTATGGTCCATATAGTTTACTGTGCTGTGCGCCACAAAACGGACTGAAAATTCATATTTTTTTGCCTAAAGACACAAGCACAGAGTTTAATAACGTGACAAGACCATATCGTAACAGTACCGTGGCAATTTTACTACAAAAATATTGTGATATCGCCAATATCGGTACACCCCTAATTATTGTGTTACTATTTACACATTTTAAATCACATGAGTTATCTAAAACCACTTAATTAAAGAAATAGTCCGCACACAACCACTTTAGAAAGATACAGTGACCAATGGGAACTGATGTCACTGTAAACATCATCATGAACAGAGTCAGTGTTATGGATTTGTTGGGGCCAGTGTGTAAATGCACCATGCACGCCACAGAAAGCCTCCCTCTGCAGACAGACGTGTGTCCCAGGGCTTCTGGGGCGCTGTCTAAATAAAATGTCAATGTTCTTATGTGGCTTATTTCTGCCCTGTCTGGTGGAGATGTGGATTTACACACTTGTCCGACCTGAAGGAATCTGCGACACACATGCCGAGTATTTGTGTCCCTCACCAAATCCAAATCCAAAATACAAACCCACCTTTTTTTATATAACACATTTTACAAACAAAGTAATTGCCAAAATGCTGCACAGGATCATAAAACAAAGTCAAACAAAATAGGTAAATTGATAAAAATTTGTCATACCAGTCCTAAAACAATAAAACTAGTCAAATCAAATAAAAGCAAATTATAATAATCATAAAATAGCAGTAAATAAGTCAAATAAATAAATGTGTTAATAAATGTAAATGTGGGGCAGTGTGTTCCGAAGCATATCTCTATATTCACACAAACAAGCTGACATGCCCACTTTGCTTCATAGATAACTTTTGGACAATTTAATAAAGTGATACACACTCAAAAAAAAAAAAAAAAAAGCCGGGTCCTCGAAAGGCACACCCACATCTCCTCAAAAACTTATACCAAAATGATTACACTATGCTGCCGAATGCGACGCCTACCACTGATTGAGGGCTTGTTTACATGAGAAAGCTTACGGGTAAAAACGTCAAAATATTTTATCCGGAAGTGCCTTTTGATTGTCATGACATTTTGGAGGCTTAAAAAGGCAAAAATCTGAAACCACCCTCCAGAGTAGAAAAGCTGAATACGCTCGGCAGTAGCGTTTCCATCTACACTGCCCAAGACGCAAAACTCTGGTCCAATCTGCTCACGTCGCGTACGCCTTTACGTCACATACATACAGTACACAGAAACCTGGCATGCAGACCCAATCCAATTCCATACACTTTTGCGTCACCGTATGCACGCAGATTTCCTCGTCTAAACGTGGAATAAAAAGTGAAGACGCGACGCCACTTTTGTGTCTTCTGTTCAGACCGTCATCGTATAAACGTAGCGCGAGAACATAAAACTGTAGACTGAAGTTAGTGCAGAACAATCTGTGTATCATTCATTCGTTTTTCAATATAAAACCAAAAATAAGAAAATGAAAAACAACTATTTTCTACATTATTTGCCTCCAAAACCAAAATGGAAAAAAAAAGGATAACGATATGTTTTTTCAGTTTTCAATTTTGTGTTTAAATGAATGATGGCGAAAAAAATGGATAATAGCCGTTTCCCGTTTCCGTGACTTGAACTGCGATGCCGGAATTTTGCGCCACATACGGACTGAACCAGGACTGAACCAGGGCTAAACCATTTTCAGTCTCAGTCCCGGTCTCAATCACGGTCTGGTCCTGGTCTCTGTCCCGGTCTGTTTTGGTCTGGTCCTGGACCTGGTTTAGTCCTGTTTTAGTCCTGGTTCAGTCTGTATGCGGCGCAAAATTCCAGCATCACAGTTTGAGTCACAGAAACAGGAAACGGCCGTTATCTGTTTTTTCCATTATTCATTTAAACAAAAAATCGAAAACTGAAAAAAATAATCGTTATCTGTTTTTTCATTTTGATTTTGGAGACAAATAATGAAGAAAATTGTAGGGTTTTTTTTGTTTTGGATTCAGAGCAGTGGGCGTGTGCCGGTGGCGGTGAACACAGGGCATGATCGGCGATATCGTGTCTTGAAAATAAGTGATTAAAGATGACTCAAACACGCATGAATCACTCCAAATACAAGTTCCAGAGGGAAAGTGAGAAAGGGGAACCGTTATAACATGATTAAAAGCTCTGAAAAGACGATTTTGCATAGTAAGTGTCCTTTAAAATGCATGTGAACTAAACATTTGTGTTAACTAAACATTTTTCTTTGTGCATAGATCTCTTTAAAGTACAATTTCAATCAATACGAAAAGCTGACTCCAATACCTGCACTCTACCTGCCGATACATTTACATTATACTACCCAATTACCATTCTCCCTTTCACCTTTCTCGGAGCGTGTGAGGGGGGGCTTCTTCTTACCGACCGTACCCCAGGACAGGCTGTGTTTTCTGGGCTGTAAAAGTGAGCAGAAGTGCTGACTTGGAGGAAGCCTGCTCCTTTGATTGCCTGAACAGATGGGTGCAGGTGCGGCAGGTAATTGTTTGTCAGAAGCGCTTGGTTTGATGCATGGAGGCGTACCTGGCATTGGCGATGCACTCCAGCGTCACCGCCCTCCCCGCCACCTCCGTCGTGTCTTTGGGAGCCACCACGATCACCGGGGCAACCAGGTCAGTGTCAGGATCTGTGGGAGAGAAGAGGCATAAATTATACATCCAATTATACATTCATTTGAATAACCAGGAGGAGTAAAGGTTTGTGATTGTTCGGGTCAAATGTGATAAGATTTGCAGAGGTGGATAGTAGTGTCGTAGGACTCGAGACCGGTCTTAGTCTTGAGACCGGCCTTAACACCGCTTTTTTAAGGTCTTGTTCTTGTCTCAGCCTCAAGCACATTTGGATTCGGCCTTGTCCCTGTCTTGAAGGTGTTTGGTCTCGGTCTTGTCTTGGACTCGAGCACATTTGGACTCAGCCTTGTCTCTGTCTTGAAGGTGTTTGGTCTCAGTCTTCTCTCGGACTCGAGGTCTGACACTCGATGACTGCGCTCATATTTCATTACGGCCGGTAAATGTGCAGAGGCTTCTAAATATCACTGCAAAACTAGTAAGAGAATGTAACTGTAAATGTTATGAACTTGAAAAAACCCACTTGATTCAGTTTGAAGTTGTTTTCTGTAAAGAGCCAGTGGAAGCAGGATTAAACTGTGGGTCGGGGTCCAAAAAAGGGGCGTTTAAGTGCAGCACAGTTTTAGTCCAATGAGGTTCATTTGATAATTCTGATAATTTATGTTATTAGGTTCTTTTTTCAGACCAAGAGTTTGTTTTCATACCTGACAGTTTCGACGACTCACTAGCGCTCTTCCTCAGTGTGGTCATGTGATGTTGCTGTGCTTCGACTTCCTCGGGACAGTATCCCAGGTGTGTGAGAGTAAAAAAAGAAGCTGGGATACTGTCCTGAGGAAGTCGGACTGCAAGTGGCACTGTCGTCCTGCCTCCACCGGTAGGAAGACGGCGCCAAAATCTGTTTAAATCAACTGACCGACACGTCACAGTAACATCACGTGACCGCTCTGAGGAAGAGCGCTAGTGATCAGTTCAAACTGTCAGGTATGAAAACAAACTCTTGCTTTGAAAAAAATAACCTAATAACGTGCAGCACAGTTTGCTTGGCCTATTTTAAACCTAAATGTACACTGACTGGATCAAATGGAGATAGATTTACAAAAAATGTTGATGTATATGTACCAAAATACAAATAAATGTAGGTAGGAAATGACAAAGATGGTCCCGATTTAGTCTCGATGGGCCGTGGCCTTGGTCTTGTCTCGGTCTCGACCCTCAGAGGTCTTGGCCTTGTCCTGGTCTCAGGACCCTTTGGTCTCGAACTAGTCTTGGTCTCAATCTTGACTATAACACTAGTGGATAGAGTAGCCAAAAATTGTGGTCAAGTAAAAGAATAGACTCTATACAAATGGATGGCTGCCCCGTTCCAAACAGGAAGTGAGCATGGGCGTGCTTCTGGCTCCATCGACTCTGGCTACAATTCACTTTCTATTAAAAATCTGCCACTCCGCTCTACTAAGCACCTGCCACCTGCCAAACCAGCGGTGAGGGCGGGAAGAGGCGTTACCGGATTGGATCTTTGGTTGCTATGACACACGTGGTGGGAATGCCAAATATGGAACCCCGCTCCAAATTCACCCCTATAACTGCAGCCTCAATGAGCTTCATTTGACTGGAGTCGAACGCTATGGGTGACGTCACACTCACTTAGTCCACCTCATTACAGTCTATGAGTAAGAGTAACTTTACTTTAAACTAATATTACTCAAGTAGAAGTGCAATGTAGTGGTCCAAGAAACTACTGAGGCAAGATTATGTTTCATAATTTGAAAATATAAAGGACAAAACAATAAAAATACCACAAAATCTGGTATTGTCAAAGGATAGACATAAACATGAATCTAAATCATATCTGAAGGAGCGAAGCAAGAAACACAAACGTTCAAATAATTTCATATTGTCGACATAAAGTTTTTGTCACTTGTAGACTTACTCACAGTGGGAAAAGTAAGCACAACTTTTACTTTTACACAACAAAGAATATGGTTACTTCAACAAAAAAAATAGAATTCAAGTAGGAGTTAAAGTATGCTGCTAGAAATGTACAGAAGAAAAGTACAATTTCTTTAAAAAGTTACTGAGAGGAAACAACTATAACATGGTAAAAATCTCAGAAAAGTCGATTTAACAAAGGCCTTTTTTAAATAAAAATTCACCCAGTGGCCACAATGTTAGATTTGTTTTGAATAAAGTCTTTGCATTTATTGATTGAAGTCAGATATCAACAGGAATAGAACACAGTATCTCTCAGAAAATGCAAATTCAAACTGCTTGCTAGTTTCTTCTTCTAAGATCTTGGAGACATTATCAAAACTTTATGGCTATTATCAGGATCTCGGATTTGATGATTTATAACTCAGTTCACTGCTTTTTGAAAGAAATATCCAAATGTATTATCCACAAATGTTGATTCTTATCATTGTTTGGTAGTTTTGTAATATTAATCTTATAGTTTAAAGTCCTTTCAACTGACAGCAATCACATTTTTGACATTTTGAAGTGACCTTGTGCCAGTTTCATGTAGATAAGGTTCAATAATTATAATCATAAATCAGGTCAACAAATCAGCAATCTGAAAGTTAAACAGCAAATTCCACCAGTGAATTCTGAACTGTCCTCAGGCTCAAATGTTCAAAAACTCAAAAGTACCATATTACCCTCAACTGACTCTTGAGAGCTTTAATCCAAGTTATAATGTCATTTCCTCATCAAAAACAGACCTGGAGCTGTGTTTTGTTTCATTCACATGTTTGAGTAATCCTACGTTATTCGTCTGTCTACATCTCCAACTCTCAAAATGCTCTGTTCCACCTTACAATGTCTTGCGGTAGTTTTCAAGTTAACAATTCCTTTTACCTTTTGTTGATTTTAGATTGAAATTTTCAGGCATGAAATTATCGAAATGATTCTAGTAAAGATGTACAGCATAGAACTATAATCAAATCTGGAAGGTGAACCCAAGATGGCGTTGTATTTTTGGCCCAAAAATAATTTTCTCTTCTGCATTACTTCCTCAATATGGGCAACGTCACCCATGTGGCGTCTGTAACGTGCACCAATCAGAGTGAGAGCTGCAAGAGCGGAGCTAGGCTAAGTCTTACAAAGCAAACTACTGGGTGCTTTGAGGATTTAAAAATGTAAAAAGTTTATGTTGGGAAAATAGAAAAGAATCATACATCCGTTAATGCACATATAATAAGGCATAATGCATCCGTTTTATAAAGCGCTTTTCTGGACACTCAGAGTCTTTACAGAATAGTATTTACCCACTCCATACCTGGTAGTGATAAACTACTACTGTAGCCACAGCTGCCCTGGGGCACACTGACAGAAGCAAGCCTGCCAGTCTCAGGCTTCGCACTCTTTTTCAGGGGCAAAATTTCAAAACTTTTCCATGACTTTTTCATGATCTAAACTGAATTTTCCATGACTTTACAGCATCTACATGTGTAGAATTGATCAGACTTTTAGGGCTAAATATGAAATGTTAACCCGTTCATTCACCTTATGATTTGGGATTAGTTTTTTAATATTCAATATCCTGTCAGTGCAGTTATTGTCGTCTCTTTTAAACAAAAGGCTCAGACGTTCAAAAATAATCATAATAGTGTAATGAGAACTTAACATAACACTGGAGTTGTATGAAAGAGATACTAAAATTCCATGACTTTACTTTAAATCCTTGTTCAAAATGCACCTTTTCCCCCTGGCATTTACCTAGAGTTAGGAAGAGACACCTTGCACCTTGCTATTATTATTATTATGTATATATTTATCATTATTCTCATTGATTTGTCTATTGTATGTTTCATTTCACTGTTTAGCACTTTGGTAAGCTTTGGCTGTTTTAAATGTGATTTAATTTGACTTTTCCAGGATTTCCACGAACATGGGAACCCCGCAATCTGCACCATCGGCTCCTCTGACCACCACCATCACTTACACACAAAGTTGTTGATGTCCTGTTGACCGAACACGGGCAGTTTGAATTCCCAAAAAATACGTTGCGCTCTGTGGGAGAATTCTTTCCGGGCCAGAGCGCTCAGGAGCTGCAGTACCTGGAGCGGCCACTCGTCAGTCTCGAGTTGGGACAGAGGGGGAATGCCTTATCCAGTTCTTCTCATAGATCCATGGTTTAAGGAGCCAAATGGAGCACTACCTGTATTACCACATGACATCACAAGGTGGAGCAGAGTGTTCCCAATTGAGAAAAGAACACAGCTTAAATTTGGAGGATTTTTGTGTGAATGAAACAAAACACAACTCCAGGAAACAACATTATAACATAGATCAGAAAATATCACAATATTGTCCCTTTAAACTACTCAAGAATGTTGTGATGCCAAGTGAACCCAAACTATAAAAAGAACAATGAAAACGTCAATTATTCACTGTATGCCTCGCGCCACGGTTTGAATCGCGTGGCCCCGTACAATAGAGCATCTTAAGGCAGAGACACATCATTAGACTGAGTGTGGCTGCTGCCTGTAGATCTCCATTGAAGCGGAGTGAGCTTTGAAGACACCGGGAAACATGCGCTCACTGATCCTATGCACTTTGTAGCAGACTCTGTCCTCTTCTTCGCTCTCTAATCAGGTAGAAAGCACGCCAAGGGAAGCCGGGGTGAACGCTACAGGAAGTGCACTAGATGAAGGGGACGTATTATGCGTAGTGCTTCCCGTAGGTTGTTTTCGGATTCTAGATTGTGATCGGAGTGGGCAAAAGTTGTGCTTCAAGGGGCATTATGCAACGTTTCAGGAGGAGTGTCCACCACCTACTTGGAGATGTTTGCTTGCTTGGTCTAGAATGTCCCACAGTATCTATCGGTCTTACAATAACTACATTACAGGTGTTTTTATTCTTCTTAAAAACATGTATTCTCATAGTCAGTGTAGTCGCCTCTCCATAGTTCTGACCTGGTCTTGTAGTGTCACTTGCTTGTTTCTTTGGAAATTGTTTAGTGTTTAGAAAATTGGGCTGTAGAAAATTCCAGGCAAAGCAAAAACATATCCATGGAAACAAAGCAGTTAGCGGTAGGAATGCACCAATACCACTTTTTTGAAATCCAACACGAGTAAGAGTATAATCATTTGTGTACTTGCCGATACTGAGTACCGATACCGATACTTTAACCCTCACCCCCATGAACATACACTGAGTGTGTTTACATGCACTTCAGTATCCCAGTTATGGCAGTATTCGGGATATGTTGTTTACATGCGCACTGAGAAACCGGGATACTCATACCCCTGTGTACATCATCAAAAGGAGTATTCAGGGATACGCATACCCCTGTGTACATGATTAAATGAAGTATCCTGGTTTCTTGACATAATCGTATAAACAAATAAGTGTGAAAATTTAATAAACCAGGAAAAATACAAACAACCACAATGCTTTGCGCAAATTTGTTTATGTTTTACAGAAACAAAACTTAAAACCACATGACTAATTTGCACAAACTATAAGAGCTGAAAAAAAAAAAAAGCTCCTTGTACACAGATGTGGTTCAGCTTCTGTCGGACTAAAGGACGCGACTCAGTGGAATATGTGTGTTCTCTCTGTGACAGAGGATGTGCTGCTGATGGTGAGTCTGTTCTGTGTGTATATCGCATTGGAGATGGTTCATGTTAAACTTTTCAGAGATAATACATGTGCAAGACATATGTGTGCAAGTCTTACATGTGCAGGTCATACATGTGCAGGTCATACGTGTGCATAACTTTAACAGTCATTTCACTCATGCACAGTCATTTTATGATATTATAATATATTATTATCATATTATTTAATGTGTCGTGTAATAGTGGTATCGGTGCTTGGTATCGACAAATGTTTAACGAGTATGAGTATATAAAGGAAGTATTGGTATCGGTGCATCCCTAGTTAGTGAACCCTTCAACAGAAAAGTTACACAGTGCAGCTTTAAATATGACTAAGGTTACTTCAAAATGTAAGTAGAAGTAGGAAGCATCGGGCTGAGTAAAAAAGTATTTGCAGAAGGTACTACTGAAGCAAGAGTAACTTAAAGAGAAACTGTCAGAACGTAACATCTAATTTATAATCTAAAGTTATTATAATTGAAAGGGAAAAATGTTAATAATAATAATTTAAAATATGGTAATTTCAAAGGGCAGAAGCAAAAATTAGAAAAACTAAATAATATCTGAAGGAGCGGTGCCAGAAACACAAAGGCTCAAATAATTTCATATTGTCAACATAAAACTTTTGTCTCTTGTAGGAACCAAAACAAATACTGTAACTTCAATAAAAAAATATTTCTCAAGTAGCTGCTAGAAAAGTACTCTGAAAAGCTACTCTGAAATGTAACGGAGTACTACCCACGTCTGATTGCTGCGATGTCAAACTCCCAGAAGGACATGGACACCATTTCTATTACTGACTAGACCCGTCCCCCCAGCCCATCTGTATTAAATAATATTGGCCTATAGAATGTTATGATGCCATCTGGAACCCGGCGACAGTCTGGCTTCCGGAAATACGACTTAATACTTAGATACAAAGAGCTGTTGCCAAAAATATGTAGGAATTTTGTTCCAATTTGTCGTTGGAGTTTTGAGGTCAGATGAGAATTTGGTGATCGACGCCCTCTGCTGGCAACGGTGACGCTCGAGCCATGTTAAACTGTCTAATTAGCTGCATGGCTAATATGGATGCCGAATGTAACAGATGGTGCTGTGGATTTGTGACAGGCGAAACAAGTGACTTATGTTTCGATCCAATATCAACTAATCCTAGCACATTCTGTGATATTAAAGGTCCTGTATTGTTTGAGTAAGCCTTTATGATTTTGTTTACCGTATTTTTCGGACTATAAATCACTCCAGCCAAAAAATGTGTAATGAAGAAAAAAAATATATATATATATATAAGTCACACTGGACTATAAGTCACACTTTTGGGGGGAAATTAATTTGATAACATCAGAGACCAGGAACCAACATTTCATCTTGAAAGTCAAGTTCTAGTAATAACAATAGAACAGAGAACAACAGACTGTTAAAGTCACATATGAACAGTTCTTCAGATAAACTATAACATAAACAACAGAACAGAAAAAGTTTACCAAACTCTCCATCTCACTCCAAATCACTAAATCCATTCAATTCTTCATCCTCGGTGTCACTTTTGAGCAACTCCGCAACCTCCGGAGGTAAACGAAGCACCACTTCCTTTTCTGAATATTTCACTACTTGCAGCTTGTAATCTGCAAAATTTGATTTTCTTTTTGGAAGCATTTGTCTTCTCAGTCGTCTTTATAAGTGACCACTTTGCCCTGACGAAGACCATCTTGTTGGTCGAAACGCGTTGGCGTCCTTCATGAAATAAAGGACTTTTTATATATTCAGTCGGTATTCAGTCCCACTTTTAAACTTTTTGGCAAGGGTAATTCTGTTTAAGGGCTATTGTTTTTAACTCCTGTAGAGCACCTGTACTGCTATTTTGCACTCTTTTGTGACCCAGTGAAGCACTCTACCTCTTTTTCTTTATCTGTCTGTATAAGTTTGTTTAAATATTAAATGTTCAGTGGTACAGAAGTAATGGTGCGATCGACTGACATGATACACACAGGACAGATGCTCTTTCTGCAGGAGACATGCGCAGTAGAGCTAAGTGACAGTGGTACAGGAGTAATAAGCCTAGAGTGCCCTCTTACGGCTGTCAGTATGAACATTTTAATATATATGTCACTTCAAAGTATAAGTAGCAGGGCCACCCAAATCATGAATAGAAGTGCGACTTAATGTCTGAAAAATACAGTACATCTCCAAAGCTCCAAATGCTCTGCTAACAGCGACCTTTTGCCTTTTATTCAGTAAAGATTGTCAATTCCAGGGCTGAAATGAGCCAAATGATTCTAGTGAAGATGTTCAGAGTTTAAAAACACAGTGAAACATCATCACAAGGTACAACAGAGTTGTTTGAGAAAAGAAATCAGCCTAAATCTGCAGGGTTTGTGTGTTAAACATGAGTGAATTAAGTTTATGATGAGGAAACAACATTAGAATATGGATCAGAAAATAGTGCGATTATGGGCCTTTTAACTCTTTCATAGCGACAGTATCAGATACAATACCAGCAGGCAGGTTTTACATAACCATTACATAACTTTCCAATGATAAAAGATAGAAACTAACCCTGCATTCAATTATCTTCCAACTCCCACTAGGACCTTGGATTTTACGTCACGTCTGAGCTTGAAGTGAATTATTATGTTTTGTGTATCAGATTGCATGAATTATGATTATGACTAGTGATGGGCAAATAAGATGGAGCTCCGGAGCACGTCTTGTTCTTTCTGAAACAAATTGCTCCGAAGCACTGCCTCGGAGCTCGTCTCGCAGCAGCCGCTCACGTGACCAAAGTGTGGAAGTGTGGGTCCCTCCCCCTACTACTTCGCTCTGCGTGTCAATCGCTTCAGCGTATCGAAGAGTTTCATTGGCTCAGCGAATGTTCCGCTCTGTGATTGGTTCAGAGTGCTTCAGAGTGTTCAGCGCACTTCTATGGTTTGACAAGCGCTAAACTGCTACAGTATAAAAGATGCACCAATATTTCTTAAAAATGTTGGGTAGTGAGGAGTATTGTGTGACTTTAGTGGTGATTTTGGTGACTTTTGGCATTTTTTTTTCATTTTTGATGGCATCTACAAGTGGAAAAAATTTGGTTTGGGATCACTTTGATCTAATTCCACCCAACAAGGTCACCTATTTTCTTATTTACAGTATGTTATTTATGTTGCTCTTTACATATTATTTTAAATCATCATTATTGTTGTTGTTGTTGTTAGGTACGGTGTCGCTCTGCACACAAGTATTGTCTTATTGTTAAATTTGTCCACTAGAGGTCAGTGTTTCTCCAAGGCCTCAGACGCGTCGAACCATTTGAGACAAGATTGCGACTGAGGTGTCAATGCTTCACGAGGCTCCATTCGCCCATCACTAATTATGACTATTCCTTCATCTTATGATTGCTCTTCCGTTACAACCTTAGGGACATTGTTCAATATTGGTCTCACCACAACATCGACTCCCACACCCATAGACAGCAATATGCACGCAGTGATACGAGTGACTGAACTTGTCATTTAAACCACCAAAGTCCAAACACAATGAAAACACTTCATATTTACACGTCACAGTAGGAGGAGCCATCTTGGATTCTGACTCGGAATTCTTGTTCGATCTGGTTTTTTCTGCCACTGAGGTCTGAGTCGCGCCGTCCCAGGAAAAGGGATGTATCACGTGTGTCACTAGGCAACTTCCTCGGAAAACCGACTCGGAAGGATAATCGAACGCAGGGTTACCCCCCCCTTGAAAATGAGTGTCCAGCAGGAACTTTGATTTCTGCCAAACTCTTGCACATTCATTTTGATTGAGCCAAACTTTGTCAAAGAGTGTAGTGAGTCAAAATGGTCGATGCTCTGAGCGTCTGTGTTCGTAACAATTGGAAAAGCCACTCTGAGTGCAGTTATTTCTCAAATAAATGGCAAATTACTCATCTTGGGCTGTGTAATTGTGCATCTCTTGCTATTTTTATTTGAAAGGTTTCTTTCACTCAAAATGTCCAAATCCAAATGTAATAAACCCCATGGAAATGCAGGAAGTGATGTGGCTCTGTGTCCTGGACCTGACATCAGCTGTTTCCATGACTGACACCAGGAAAGTCATGGGGCCATCGCACTTTTTTTTTTGTTTTTGTTTTGAGGCAATAAGGATATTTTTAGTTTACTTACAGACTTGATATTTTGCGCTTTTGTAGCTAAGGCCCTAAATTACACACTTTTTTATGTACAAAAAGTTGTTTATACATGTTTGTTGTGTGTTTGCTGTGTGAATTTCATTTTCCTTTTTTTTTTTTTCCCCCCATTTGTATTTTTGGTCCTGTAGCTTTTATTACAGCCATATGCCACAACTACAGCAGCAGATTGTGAAATAACAAGTTGTACTAAAAAAAAGGATGTCTAGCACTTCATTACGGGTTAAAAGGGGAGTTTTAACAGCAAAATTAAGAAAAAAATCCAGGCGAGAACAAATGTACTAAAACTGTCCTTAGGTCTGGAATTGTTAATAACAATGGGTTTTGTATTAAAATAAATTGAAACTCCACTATAAAGAATTTTACACTGGCACATGTAAAAAGGTTATATTATATTCACTCAATCAATACCTTCGGACTTTGTACCAGCCTGAGTCTTTTTCTTCTCTCTTTTATCAGGTAGAGCGCATACGAAGTGAACATGAGGTGAACATTACAGTGCGCTAGTTCAAGGGGACATGTTTTGCATACTAGTCTGGCTTTTGGAAATACGAGGTAACACTTGAAACTTGAAAGCCTTGATGCATAAGTATTTCATGTTTTTACTTCAAAAATATGCAGAAATTTTGTTCCAGTTCACAGTTCGAGTTTTGAGGTCCTTTGAAGAATTTGGTGACCAATGCCCTCTGCTGGAAATAGCGGCAATTGAACCATGTTAAAATGTCAAAGTGGCAACGTGGTTAATGTCAATGCGATGCTATTAGATGCTGTGGAATAGTCATGAGTGATACAGGTGACTTTTTTTTCGATTCTATTGCATTTTATACCCAAAATACCAAAGTGTTTCATTAAAGGTCCTTAAAAGGTTTGCAAAATTGACTCTTGTAAGTTTTACCACATCAAAAACAGACCTCGAGTCGTGTTTTCTTTCATTCACACATGTTTGAGTAACTCTTTATTTCAGTCTGGGTACATCTCCAAATCTCAAAATACTCTGTTCCACCTTGTGATGTAACAAATCGTTTCCACTTCCAGCAGTTGCCTTTTTTCCTTTTGCTCACTAGAAATTGGCAGTTCCAGATTTAAGTGTCTGCTAACACCTGATAACAACCGATGGGTTCCCACGGTCATGGAAATCCTGGAAAATTAATGGAAATTGAAACTGTCCTTTTCCAGGCCTGGAAAAGTCATGGAAATTTGGAAATTCAATGACAGTTTTGGAAAAGTCATGGAATTTTAGTATCTCTGTCACGCACCTACAGCGTTCTGTTAAGTTTTCATGAGACTATTATGATTATTTTTTGAATGTCTGTGCCTTTTAGTTTAAAAACAGACGACACTAAAAGTATTTACGTTTGTATTTGTAATTGCATGTATTTACATGACAGGATTTTGAATGGTAAAAACTTAAGGTAAGTGGAAAGGGTTAACATATTTCATTAAAGTCTGATCAATTCTACACATGTAGGTGCCGTAAAGCATTGTTTCCCAAACAATGGGTAGCAAGAGATTTTTTTTTGTGTCGCCTTGTAGATCTTCTGCAATATACATATACATTCATCTCTGTGCACCCCCAGAAATTTTTTACAGAAACAGAATTTAAACCCACATGGCTCATTTGCATAAACAATAAGCACTGAAAAAACTGTTCGCTCCTTGTGCGCTGATGTGGTCAGCTTCTGTCTGACATGACTCAGTGGAATATGAGTGTTCTTTCTGTGACAGAGGATGTTCTGCTGGTGGTGAGTCTGTTCTGTACTTTTGCATTGGAGATGGTTCACAGATTATACTCCATGAGGCTCCTGACTACAGTCGCCGTAATGCTCCGACAATCCATCAAGCGGTGTGACTGCACAGCTTACCGAAGTCGTACTAAAACATTTTGACAGATTCTGAGTGCCTTGTACCACATAAAATTGGTTGGAGGTTAATAAGCACAACCAGAATTAATACATAAGGTGCTACAGATTATAAGGCGCACTGTCAATTTTTGAGAAAATGTAAGGATTTTATAGTCTGTAAAATACAGTAATAATAATGATAAAGAATAAAGAATGCACAGAAGTTTATGATCGTAGGGATGATATCAAAATAAGCAAGAATGTAAGTTTTTTAAATTTATTTTTTTTATTTTTTTTAATGGTTGTACAAACTAATAATACTGTTAACTAAGGCATGAGAATTTATCATTTATGATCTCACAAAATAAATCAGAACGAAAAAATTTACGAATTTTATTTATTTATTTTTGTTTATGGTCTATACATTTGTTTATGGTCGTACATATTGCATCAGTGAATATGTCCAAATAGGATATCGATTGAACCGATATTTGATCTATTTTGGTGTATGGCATTCAGAAACTCAGCCTAAATAAGCTGGATTTGTGTGAATGAAACAAAACACAACTGCGGTGAGGAAACAACATTATAACATCGACCAGAAAACAGCGTAATACGGGCGTTCCTTTAAAAATCCATACACACAGCTCATTAAATGCACCGCACGTTCTCAAATAAATGACCCCCTAAACAGATGTAGACTTGGGGGAGGAACAGGGGGCTGGGGACCGTGCCGTGTGTCCATTATCGTTCACTTTCCCCGAGAACGTTTGGCAGAGGTCGGCTGACTCCTGCTCACTCCACTGGGTCTATACGGCGTAATGAGATCCAGTTGGACTTGAACCCTCAACCTGGCCTGCCCACTCCGCCCGCTCTGCCCTGGACTGAACGAGGGAGAAAAAAGGGAGCAAGGATATGACTTAAAGTGGAGCTAAACACGAAATCCACCCCTTTTTGCTACTTAAAGTGCCCACTTAGGTTATTTTCTGATTTGTTATAATGTTGTTTCCTCGTCACAAACGGACTTGGAGTTGTGTTTTTGTTTCATGCACACATTTTTAAAACACACTGCATATTTAGACTGAGTTCTTCTCTCAAACTAAAACAATCGGTTCCACCTTGTGATGTTATGTACAGCACATGACATGGTCCACTGTGTTTTAAAGGGTCCATCTCATGCAAAATCAACTTTTCAGAGCTTTCTACCTTCTAAGAGTGATGTGTGGGCCTTGTATATGTTGCTGAAGTGGTTTTTAGATTGATTCTGCGTTTTTGTAACAAATTGCAGCGTATTTCTGCCACCCTCCCACGTGACAACGAATTAAAGCTGCTACAACGATGATGCGGCAGATACACCTATGACGCATATGACGTAGCAGAAAACACTTCGCACACCCCCCATCGGTTGACAATTCCCACATTAACACCTAAACAAAACACAATATAATAAATTTATCTACTAGTGTTTATTAAATCTTTACCAATCAGTAATGTTCAGCTGATGTGGACGTCCTTGTCTGATTCCGGGTCCAACACATGCGGCTGAACGTGCTGTATCACCATGATGAATAAAAGTTTATTTCTACCACTATCAGGGTGCACGTCTGTCTCCCCCTCCCTCCCTGAGATGGTGGAGGAAGGGCGGCTCACTCAGAGCCTACGTCACGTTTGGAGGGCGGAGCCTGTGCTTTCTCAGGACGGGCGGGGGGATGAGCAATAGTCTGTCTTTCTTAGTTCCTGGTCTGTGACTGTCTCCAAGAAATCAGTAAGATTTAAGATTTTATTGTGTAATGGATGTTCCAAAACCCAAATTGTGCTTGTTTATGTGCAGAAGATACAATGTGAAAAGAGTTATTTTGCATGAGATGGACCATTTAAACTTCAGACTCCTTCACTAGAATCATTTGGATGGTTTCAGCCCTGGAATTGCCAATCTCGACTGAACTTAAGGTAAAAGGTAGTGAACTCAAACTTACTCAGACTTGTGCGAATGAAACAAAACACAACTCCAGGTCTGTTTTTGAGGAGGTCACAACAGTCTTACCTGACTTAAAGCTCACAGAAGTCAATTGTCTGTAATATGGGACCTTTAAGGAGGTGTTTCAAAAGTTATCTGCTTTTCCAAGTCATTTTAGGTAATGTCAGTGACAACTAGATAAATGTGCAGCTTTCTGGTCAAACAAAGTGCAGGAGTGCATCCAGACTCCACAGGCCACTGCAAATAGTTGTAGTTGGTGACATCACGCAGAACTGCCCTGATCACAGACAAGTACTACTGAATACACCCGAACCACTCCACCCCTCCTTCCCCCTCACTCTTTAATCCTCCAGGTATTGTCCAGTTTAGCAGCTCTATATGAAAAGTGGTTATGGCGGAGTTTAGGTGTTCAATCCCACTTTAAGACTTTAAGAGCAGGCTTCTTTTTTTTTTTTCCACATTTTGCCACAACAGATGAGGAGAAAATGTCTTCATATGTTTTTATTCATAAATAAGGCAACCATGTTTTAGTATTTTTAAAAACTAGATCTTACTGGATCGAATATCTGTGTTTTTGAACTGAAATCCTCTCTATGCAGACATGACCCCACCGTACTGGGTCACAGTTCACATTGTGTGTTTTTCCCGGAGTATTTTTGAGCAATAAAAGACTTAACCATAGTAATATAAAGCCTTAAATGGCATAGTGTTATGCCATAACAATGGTCTTCATTCATGAAACGTTTTTAGCAACAATTTTGTACTTACGGCCTTTTTATGAACATTTTTGACATTCACAAAACGTTTTCTTAACTGAAAATGTTCTTCTGGAAGAACAAATCCTACGAGCAGTCAGGAGCACTCGTAAGAACAAAAACTCTACTATTATTACTCTGATAATGCAACAGTGTGATATATTTTCTTAAATTATTTCCCATAAACATATGACTGTGTGATCCAATAACATTTATGAGGAGTTTTCTAGAGCCTGTGTCTATTGGGTCTAACAGACTTTCTCCAGGTTGCAGTGAGCCTCAGTCTGTCCCAGGCCCAGTGTCTCCATATGGGCCTCTGTCACAGCCCTGCACCTGGTCACCGCACTGGACTGAACACCCCCATCACCCCCCTGAGGAAGTTCAGAGGGAGTTTCTGCCTAAATACATAAAAAAATAAAATAAAAAATTATATGTAAATGAAATGTAAATGAGCGTGGAGATGTTTGAATCTGGATGTTGGTGAATTCGGCAGAAATGTCAATGAAGAAGAAATGTGCAAGAACATTTTGTGAATCTGGCACAGAGTCTCTCACCATCTTCTTAAAGTGAAAGTTACCTACATAGTTTAAAGAAAAGATGAATGAGACCCACTGAAGTTAAAGCAATACCATCTCTAACCCTTCACCAGAAAAGTCCCACATTACACCTTTAACTTGCCCTCGTGTGTTTCAGAGAGGTCGGGATGGTAGAGATGAGAGTGTTACCTTTCCAACCGCGGTTCTTCTTGCCCACTGCACGTCAGCCAAACAAAACAATAAAAACAAAAACAGGACGGGATGTGAGAAAAGAATAAAATGACATTTAGATTTTTCAAAAGAATTCACACAATTCAAGGATAAACAAAGGTTGAATTGAGAATAGGTTATGTTCATGCATTGTCATAAAAGTATAAAAAACTTTTGTAGAAACGACGATTTTTGGGACATTTGGATCTCAATATCGATAAAACCAGCTTTATTTTTTTTCCTTGCTTCATTTTTATTGCTGCAGAAGATATCTTATTTGGTTTTTAAATGAACAAAATCTCACTTTTTGATGTTGAAACTTAAATAAATCAAACTTTGAATTAGATAACCAAAGATCCTTCATCAATCTTCCTATGGGGGAACATGCATTTTGAGAAATCAACCTTTGAAATTCCAATTTAACATGAATGCGTCTTGTAAAAGATGATTGCAGAGAGGATATTTTTGTTTCCACATGAAAGCTTGTAGGCAAAAAGACCGAACTGACCAAAAAAACTACAAATTGAAACTAAAAATAACCACGCTTTGAATGGAGCTCAGTGAGAGAAGGCCAAGGGTTTTCAAAGCAATGGATGAATACTTTGAGGACTCTAAAATACAAAACAGATTTAGAGTTATTTCACTTTTTTTTTTGCTTCATAATTCCAAATATCTTGAATTAAAACATATTACGCTACTTTCTGATTTATATTAAACAGTTGTTTCCTCATCGCAAACAAACCCGGAGTTGTGTTTTGTTTCATTTTGTTTCATTTAACACACAAACTCTACATATTCAAGCTGAGTTTTCTTAGCTCTTAAACTGAAAACGCTCAATTCCACCTTGTGATGTCATGTGGTAATACAGGAAGTGCTCCAATGTGTTTTTAAACTCCATACACCTTCACTTGAATCATGTAGATGATTTCAGCCCTGGAATTCTACGGATGTAACAATATCAAACCCTCTAGATACGATATTCTCACGATATCCATGTCACGATACAATATTTATAGCGATATTTTGTGGAGGCAAAAAATAATAATAATACAAAATTGTGAGTCCGCTACTTTTCTCTCATCACAATCCAAATAATTACAATTTTGAAAGTGCTTATGACAGTTATTTCAGCATGGAGATTGGACTGAAAGAGAGAAAAGCATCATAGTCATGTTGTTCTCACTATTTTCTCATGAATATAAGCAGAGAGACTTGAGATTCGATATATTGTGACGGTCGACGATATTATTAGTAAGACGTTTGACGTTTACAATATCAAGATATTTTGAATATCGTTACGTCCCTACTGATCTCTATTCAGCAGAAAAGGTTAAAGGTGGCTGTTAACTTACTAAAAACTACCGCTTCATGACATCACAAGGTGGAAAAGAACATTCTGAGCTTTGGAGACTAAACAGACTAATAATAAAGGTTTACTCAATCATGTGTGAATGAACAAAATGCAATTGGAGGTCTGTTTTGGATAGGTAACATTATAACATGTTTGGGTTTTTGTGTGTGTGTGTAATATAGGACGTTTAATGTATATATTTGAGAACTTTTGCCTGATCGTATATTTCTTTAACCCTCAAGGCGCCACTGTTGACTTAAGTTGACAAGATGCAGCTCTGAATAAAATGGACGATTTTGCCAAATAGGGTGTCAGATTTCATTCAAGCTGAACCAGGTCTGAACCAGGTCTAAACCTAGACTAAACCAGAATGAAAATGGGACTAAACCAGGACTGAACCAGGACTAAACCAGGACTGAACCAGGTCTGAACCAGGAGTAAACCAGGACTAAACCAGGATGAAAATGGGACTAAACCAGGGCTAAACCAGGCCTAAACCAGGACTAAACCAGGACTAAACCAGGGACTAAACCAGGAGGACTAAACCAGGACTAAACCAGGACTAAACCAGGAAATAAACCAGGACTAAATGGGACTAAACCAGGACTGAACCAGGACTAAACCATGAAGAAAATAGGACTTAAGCAGAACTAAACTAGAACTGAACCAGGTCTAAACTAGGACTAAACCAGGGCTAAACCAAAATTGAACCAGGCCTAAACCAGGATGAAAACAGGACTAAACCAGGACTACACCAGGTTTAAACCAGAACTGAACCAGGACTGAACCAAGATGAAAATGGGACTAAACCAGGACTAAACCAGGACTAAGATGTGAAAATCTAACATTCTAGGGAAAAACCTGTGGCGCCCAAAGGGTTTTAACTTAGTTCCTTGTTAGTTTTCATAAATGGAAGTTGTCAAATCCTATAGAACATGAACATAACCTACAGAGGACGGATCTGATTGGTGGAAAGTAGGTGAAAACAAACAGGATGAGGAGAGAGAAAGAGGAGGAAGAGGACGTGTTTACAGCCATCCATCAAAGAGCACACACTGCGTTCAATAAGGCCCGGGCTCCAGGATCATTTGTCAGAGAGGAACAGGGAGATTCAGAGGAAGTTACAATACAACATTTGCCAAAAACTAAAATGAGACTACCACCGGGAAATTATCATAATATTCTATTTTCATATCACAAGACAAAGATGTCAAATTCCCATTCAGATCAGAGAGAATCCTTTAAACCAACTTTTTATTTTAGCATTAAAACTGGCAACCCAGATGACAGACTGATGTGAGGCTCATTGAATGGTCCTGAATGGTCACATGATCATTGTCACATTCTTTTGTACCTTTTAGCCAGAGAAAAGAATTGGTTTGAGAGGGGAGTGAAAGAAGCCATTTTTTGTTAAGAAAGAGAATCCTTCTTTAAACAGAAACTCCAACTTACAACTCCATCCTCAAACCTAAATCAAAACAAACAAGAGAACAACAGGTGTATCCAGGTCAGGTCCAGAGGTGTGGAAGCTCCATTATGACCATGAATTGTGATGCTAATTAAACCCCACACACTGTACAGGTCAATAGGCCAAACTAACAAACAGAAACTGTAAACAAGTGTGTGTTAGTTTCAGTGTAGTTAGCTCCTCCCTGCAGACAGATATAAGGAAGTGTCCACCAGCGTCTGACCAGAACTGAAGAAGCAGCTTGGATGAGCTGCGAAACGTCTTCAACCAAACAAACCTTTATCCAGTCGACATATTGAATTTTCTCCTATTTTTACCTTCAAGGCACTCAAAAGTAGCCAGTCTGGCACCATTTACAGTCTCTGCTCAATTTAATTTCTCTCCAGCGACTAGGTCAGGAATTAAAATACAATAAACGGTTCGCAAAAACCCTGGAAGTGCAAGTTCGGGCACCAGCCAATCACTGAAGAGTCATATATTCTGTGTTGTCAACGATTCCCAAGATCGAGGATTTAAAGCCAGAACAAAGAGAATGTTTGGTGAATTTCATCAAGTGGAAAGACGTTATTGTTCTTCTTCATACAGGATTTGGGAAAATCTTAATATACCAGTTAGCCCCGTTAGCGGAGCATTACATACGTCACGACCAAATAGCAGCGATTGGTTAAATGAACATAAGTACCCACCTACCGTCGAGCGAACAAATTCTAATACTGAGAGGTCAGACGGTTTCTATGAAGTGAAACAAAGTAAAACCGGCGGATGAAGCAGGCTAACTCAAAAGCGCTCATTTATGCGACACATTTGACATTTTCATTGAGTTTCCTTCCTCTCAACAAAGCTGTAGCTCTGGCACAAAATTATTTAGTGAAATATATCAAAAAATATTCAGTAGTGACTGATACCGATATATTGATACAGCAGCTCTGATATTGACACTGTATCATTACATTAAACAATATGATATTTTGATATTTTTGCACACCCCTGATGTATCTGTACTCTCCACTCCACTACATTTTAGATCTAGATTCTTATTCTTCATGGTTTGAGATCATTTAATTTGAGTTAATGTTCCAACTTTGAGCAAACCAAATGCACAAAAACAGCAAAAAAAAAAAAAAAAAAGAAAAAAAAAACTTGACATTTTCACTGTTTTGATGAGTTTGTGTTTCATATGAACTTGGTGGTTTAACAAAGACTTTTATTTATTCTTTTTTTTTTTTTTTTTTTTTTTTATTGAACCGTATCAAATCAATTTGTAATATATCTTATCGACACAAAACTGAACTGATTCAACACAGTTGAGTGAAAAATTATGTCTAAATCAAGACTGTGATACTAAAAGTCTTTGTTAAACCACTTCTTGTGCAAAATGAATATGAAACAAACATTTTACTCATCAAAACAGTGAAAATATCAAAAGTGCTGCATAAATGAGTTTCTTTCCTCTGAACAAACAACAAAATGGTACCACTGTAACAAAATAATTGAGTAAAATATACTAAAAGCCCACGTTATCGACATAGTATCATCACATTAAGTGATAAATTTGTCAAACAAGTAAATGTGGCTGTAAAATCTGGCTTTTATCATTTGCGGCTTTTATCTAAAATTAAGCCTTTGTTTTGTCTTTTAAATCATTCAAACAGGCCACACATGCTTTTATCTCCTCTCGTTTAGACGACTGTAATGCCCTTTTTTTCCCGGCATCAGCCTCCGTGCACTTTCTCACTTACAGTCGGTCAAAAATTTTGCTGAGTGCCTTTTAATTGGAACAAAAAACGTGAACACACCCGATTACGCCCGATTTTAGCGTCTTTGCACCGGCTTCCAGTTCGTTTTAGAGTTGATTTTTAGATTTTATTGTTTGTTTTTAAAGCTTTGAATGGACTGGCCCCACAGTATGTCTCGGGCCACATCCGAAGGGCCAGGTCCGAGGTCCAGCTCCAGCTCGTGGTGCCCAAGACGAGACCCCCCTCCCCCCGGTGAAGAGTTTTAGGTCTCTTTAACTTCTTGGGTTCTTTTTAAAGACAATGCAGTTTCGGCTGAAGGAAACATCAGGGAGAAAGATAAAGCAGAACAGGAAAACCTAAAATCCGCCACATCAGACACTGTAAAAGGAACAGCCACATTCAGAATTGGGACGGGGCTCGAGTCATTGGATCAGAAAACAACAAGTTCAAACGTTGGATCAGGGAGGCCATTGAAATCAGGAAACGAGGCGCAGACAGCATTAACCGTGATGACGGCGCGTTTCTCCTTTCACACACCTGGGACACCCTCCACCAGAGAACACCGGGCGACGGGAGGAGTGGTCAGATCCATCAGGCTGACCACTCCTACAGGAAGTAACAACAGCTGATATACAACATGTCACCACCAACACCAGTGACAGTTCTGAAGATGGCTTGCAGTTAGCAGCCGAAACATGTCAACAAGGTAAATACACTTTACTGTATTGTCTTTAAAAACAACCCAAGTATATAAGAAGACAAAATGAACATCATTGGCTTAGTTTTATGTCTCGTCTTAAGACCCACTTTTACTCTCTGGCTTTTAACACCATGTGAGTTGTGTGCTCCTCTGTGTCTTTATTTATTTGACTATTTACTGCTATTTTATGATTTGTATGTTTTTTTTTGCTTTTATTAGTTTTAGGACTGCTATGATCAAATTTTAGCAATTTACCTTTTTTGTTGTCTTTATTTTTATTTTATGATCTCTGTGCCGCACTTTGGAAACTGCTTTGTTTGTAAAATGTGGTATATATTAAAGTGAATTTGAATTTTGGATTTGGATATATTAGATATTTGGATCAGTATTTCGATATTTTTGCACACCCCTAGGGTTAAGTGTCTTGCCCAAGGACACAACAGCAGCATTCATCTGTGGGACAAACACTCATATCAACTGAGCCACTGTCTTGAGAACAAAAACACCAAATTCTAACAAAAATACTGTGGCCATTATGTCCAGTGTTTTTGTAATTAAAAAAAATAAATTAATAAATTAAATAAATAAATAAATCAGCTATACAATTGCTAAGAGTAAAAGCTATACTCTATTTTTATTTTTAAATATGTCTAGCTTGTGTCTGGAAATATACGTCAATTACTTTTCTATGAGTCCCGCAGTGATTTTTAAATATAAAACCGCACAGGGTTTCAGCCTATGACGCAACAATCCTGGGAAAATTCAACCCGCAAGTTCTAGGATGTTCAGATGCAAAGAAGTTTTTATTTTTATTTTTTTTTACAGACTGAAAGCAGCATGAATTAGGCAAAACACAACTCCGGGTCTGTTTTCGATAAGCGGACAAAGTAACATCACGGTTAAATGCTCCAAAAGTCAAATTTGCATAAAACGTGTCCTTTAAATATATGAACAGAATCAGATCCGCGCTGTGAGTGAGTAAAAATATTGTAAAGTCAAATTCCGTGACAAAAGTGGGGCTGATGTGCGTTTCTAATGGTGGAAACACGATGTGAGCCAAGTTTTAAAAGCCTGTATTATTCTGAACAGCACACGGGTCAATGACAGTCCATTACGGCAGGACATATTTGCATTAAGGAGACTTGTATTCATAATATGTGTAAAGACAATGGTGAATGTCCTATTTTATCCTCTACAAACCTTTACAACCCTTAAGTTGAGTTATACTAAGAATATATCTGTTAGCATCGTGTTGTTAATAGCTTTTCCTATACTTTATTATCCGCTGAAGTCAAAAGGAGACAAAGAACGATAAAACGTCTTTATACTTTTGACAGTTGGCTGGGAGTATCTCGTACCACAGTGGAGCGACAGAGTGGTTCAAGTGGAAATTGTTGTTGTGTTCTTAGGCAAGACACGTCGCCCACAATGACGATTATAGTGTGCGTGTACAAGCCCATGTATAATCACTGTTGGGCAAGTTACTTTAAAACTGTAATGTGTTATTTTTATGACTTGTTACTGTCATTTCAGAGTAATTTGTTACATTGCAGTATTACTGTGTTTAAAATGAAAGGCATTACATTACTATTGCATTACTTTTAAGTTACTCTCACCAAAATAACTGCAAAGATGTTGAACTTTTGCACCGGATATGGACTGAACCAGGACTGAACCAGGACTGAACCAGATCTAAACCAGGACTAAACTAGAAAAGCACTCAGAGCGCGCAGACCTCCGCCAAGGACTACCCCCATTTTTTATATAAATTGCGATAAAATCAGTCTTCTGGATCAGATCCGGATCAGCCTTTGGAATATGAAAGAGGATCCCAGTGTCCATCCCTGAGTCAAATTTCATGGGGTTTGGCCAATAATTAACCGAGATATTGAGAAACACATTTTTTGGCCCCATTTACCACAATGTTAACTAAAATTTCAAAGTGATCCAGAATCCAGGATTTCTTCTGGATCACCCCCAAAATGAAATCAGTTCTTCCTTTGCACATTTCCAACAAATCCTGAAATTTTCATCAAAATCGGTCCATAACTTTTTGAGTTATGTTGCTAACAGACAAACAAACAAACAGACAAACAGACAAACGCCGGCAAAAACATAACCTCCTTGGCGGGGGTAACCAGAGTTGAACCAGGACTAAACCAGGTCTAAACCAGTACTGTTACGGCTCGCGGTCTGTCTCCGGCTCCGCATCGCCTGGCGCTCCCCGTTTGTATTACCGCGTGTATCTTCCGTGTTTGCATGTCCTGTGTGGTGCCTGATGTCTGACTGGTGGCCGTGGTTCCGATGCTGTGGTCTGGCTCCGACACCCCTTGTGCTGTGGTTGGAGGATTGACGTCCCGTTCCTCCAATCCCTTCCTTCCACATCCTTCCATATCAATCACCTCGACCAATAAAAGTGCTGTGCCCCTGTCCCTCCTGGCGGCTGGATGGCAGTTTCAGTTCGCCCCTCACATCTGTAGACGTTCGCTCTTTGATACTGTAAAGTGTGTTTGTTACTATAATTTTTAGTTTTGCCAGTTTGGCTCGGCCCTTGGGCAGTGTTTTTTGTTACTGTTAACTACCTTAGTTTATGAGTGGTTTAGTAACTTTGGGGAATTCCGAATTATCAAATGTGAAACGTTTATTTTTTTTGGTATTGTACTTACCTACACCACTTTATAAAACCCGTTTACGTTACATCCTGTCTGGTTTGTGTTACTTTCCTTTGTCCCTAGCACTGGGTTGTAACAAGTACTAAACCAGGACTGAACCAGGTCTAAACCAGGTCTAAACCAGGACTAAACCAGGACTGAACCAGGACTGAACCAGGTCTAAACCAGGACTAAACCAGGACTGAACCAGTCTAAACTAGGTCTAAACTAGGACTAACCAGGACTAAAACCAGGACTAAACCAGGACTAAACCAGGACTAAACCAGGACTGAACCAGGTCTAAAGGTCTAAACCAGGACTAAACCAGGACTGAACCAGGTCAAACCAGGTCTAAACCAGGACTGAACCAGGACTAAACCAGGACTGAACCAGGTCTAAACCAGGACTAAACCAGGACTGAACCAGGTAACCAGGACTAACCAGGACTAAACCAGGACTAAACCAGGACTAAACCAGGACTGAACCAGGACTAAACCAGGACTAAACCAGGACTAAACCAGGACTAACCAGGACTGAACCAGTCTAAACTAGGTCTAAACTAGGACTACCAGGACTAAACCAGGACTAAACCAGACTGAACCAGGACTAAACAGGACTAAACCAGGTCTGAACCAGGACTAAACCAGGACTGAAACCAGGACTAAACCAGGTCTAAACCAGACTAAACCAGGACTCAACTAAACCAGAACTAAAGTCTAAACCAGGACTAAACCAGGACTGAATCAGGTCTAAACCAGGACTGAACCAGAGCTGGACCAGGTCTAAACCAGAACTAAACCAGGACTAAACCAGGATTGAACCAGGTCTAAACCAGGATTAAACCAGGACTAAACTAGGTCTAAACCAGGACTAAACCAGAACTGAACCAGGATTAAACCAGAGCTGAACCAGGACTAAACCAAGTCTCAGTCGGAAAATGAATCGTTATCCTTTTGTTTAGTTTTTTCATTTTGGTTTTGGAGATACCGTAAATAAAGAAGAAAATAGCTGTTTTTTGTTTTAATATTTTTGATTTTATATTAAAAAACGAAAGAACGAATGATACACGGACTGAATGTGCCTTTTTAGATATAAATACAAAAAAATACAACATTCCCGCTTAACTCACTCACTAACATCTCTTCGGTTGACTCATATAACTCCATTTAGGTTTAACTCAACTTGATTTCAGCATTAAAACTGGCAACCCAAGTGAAAGACTCAGACGAGGCTCTTTCTGCTTTCTGACTGGTTAATCGTCTTGAACCAAAACCCCAAAATAAAACATTTAACTTTGCCAGCATTTGTTTTTACGCAAATGTCAAGTACGGGCACTTACAGAGTTAAAAGAATTAGACAAAACCAAACCAACTCCACAAAGTCTGCTAACTGTCCATCTCTGGGAGTCCCATTTAAGCACATTTCTCTGCTGTCTGCTGCCTGTCTGTCTCCTGTCTGTACCCGGACTTCACCTCGAGCCCTCACTGCTCCAATTTATCCTGTCAATCTCCTCTACTCCTCTAGTCCGACTAACATACACCTTTTAAAGCTCGCCCAGACCGACCGCGAATCAGCCACTGGCGTTTCTTCAGCGGAGTGGATGAGGAGAAACTCTGAAGGTGGACACTTTCTATCAGAAGATTTCCAGTCTGCCAAAAAAATAAGTGGATGTTTTATGCGAGGTCAAAACGATCCTGTGACTGCTTACGTAAAGAGGGGGTGTTATGTGAAATCGTTTTTTTTTTTTTTTTGACCATGTTGTACCGTAGTTCTTTCATCAAAAACATATCTAAAGAGGTTTGAGATGTTATAAAAGCATGTTTGAGTAATCTAGTGATCTCTCCAAGGCCCTATTCCTGAGGTCTTCAACAGGGGGGTCGCGGAATCTTTGGTTGATTAGACTTCCTTTTTTTTTTTTTTTTGTTTTAATATATATTTCATCATTTTTAAAGGATGGAGGAGGTCTGTTTGCGACTTCATCACGTCTGTTTATCTCTCTTCATTCCCTCATCTCTCATTTACGGAAGCCGAGAGGGGTCACAACAAACACAAACGCGGCAACAAATTTTGTTGTGACAACACAACAAAAAGCTGCAACACATTAAAAAGCCACAACAGAAGTGACCCCGGGACTCTTTTTTCCGATGGACCAATCAAGCCGCAAGTGAAGAAGAAGAACTACAACAAATATGCTCAAAGCTGTGTGGATAGGGAAGGCTTGCGACACAAAAATTACGTATCACTCCCCCTTCAGAGCGCTACCACAACACAATCAGCATGCATCCCGCTAATGAAACTAATTGTTGTTGTCTACACTTTTGCATCATGTTTTTTGTAGATTTAAGAAGCACTGAACAGAATCTAGCAGCTAACCATAAGGAGGGTTTGAAGAGATCGCTAAATTGCTCAAAGATGCATAGATGACACCTAAAACAACATTATAACACAGTAGAAAGCCAAAAACACGCACCCTTTTCAAATATGCTTTCTATAGTAAAGGCTTTTTTTTCAGTCGGTACATTTCACTTGCAATTCACTTCCCAACAAGGTCCACAGTAGCTGATTTTGAATCTCATGAGCGCCATCTAGAGGGGGGTACTGAAAATGCACCCACGCTCTAAGTGCACCCTTCTACTCGGTTTGTTGATATGTTTAGGATACAGTTTTACAAATGGATGTTATTTTCTCAGGCACGTTTCAAACAACACTGGACTCGTTATCCACTCAGCATTATGACATACTTTATAACTCCAGGACGCTTTCAGACACAGATTCATACTTGATTTCAATATTTTTCCAATTCAAACGGACCACGGATAAACCACCGGTAGTTCTTTGGCGCGGCGGATGTGGTGAAAATTCGAGGGTATGGGCACGCTGTTCGAGACAATTTCCAGTTTTGACAAAAATAAGTGGATAATTCAAACAAGTTCCAAACAGATGGTTCTGCGACGACGTGAAAGTGAAAATAAAGTCCGCCGTCTGTTACTTATTTCTTTTACTTTGAACAAACTTGTTTTGCAGGTGCACCGAGCGTAGTCTTCCTGAAATTTAATCAGAGGCAGTACTTTTTACTTCAAACTCAAGTAACTCTCATTGTGTTGCGATGCAGACTCAGACGTGCACTGTGGAACTTTTTGGTTAGGGGTCCACAGTGTTGGGAAGGTTACTTTTAAAATGCATTCCCCTACAGATTACATACCCCAATATGTAGTTTGTAATGTAATCCATGAAGTTACTTAAGGTGAGTAACGTGATCTGAATACTCTGGATGACTTGATATTGTCATGCTTTTTAAACCACATCCCCTGCACGGAAGGATGGTTGATGACGCTGATGAAGGTGTGTGTTTTGTGTGTGTTTGTGTGCATGTCCCCTCATGTGGCAGGTCACTATAGGACAGTAGTGCAGATTTCATGAGCCTATGCAGTTTGTTTTTCACCAGTGCCAATAGATCCGGTTTGATATTTAACTTGTAGGCAATTTTATTAGGGGTTCAAATTATCGCGTTAATTGCGATTAATTAATTACAGTCATATTTAGCGCGTTATGTTTTTTAATCGCGTAATCTCATTTTTAATCTCTAACTTTACTGTTTCTGTGTGCGAGTTGCTTTATTATAAAATCTGTTTTTATGCGTTGCTGGGACAACAACACACACACACAAAAACACATTTATAATTTTTTTATTTCGTAATTCCACTCATTGCCGGAAACCCACACAAAACGCGCGCAGTAAGAGCGATGTAAACATTATGGTAACGTAGGCGGCGTCAGGCACAATGGACGAGGTGGAAGAGCCAGTAGAACAGAGGCAGCAGTGCACAGGTAAAAACACATTTGTGTCTTGGAAATTATTCTCCCGACGTGAAATATAAAAGAAAATAACAAATATAAAATCGCCTGAAAACAACCTGCATAGGCTCATGATGTCTGCACTACTGTCCTATAGTGACCTGCCACATGAGGGGACACACACAACAAACACACACACCTTCATCATCGTCATTAACCTGAGAACGCGCGGACCACGTTTCCTTCCGTAGACACTGCGCGGACACCGACGTGCTCCCGTGAGCCGCGTGTGGATCGTGTTTTCTCGCTACGCTGCGCAAACCGAGCTTCCTCCTGTGCACCTCTAAACCAGAACTAACACCAAGACTAAAACCAGGACTAATCCAGTCCAGGACTAAACCAGAACTAAACCAGAACTAAAAACCAGAACTAAAACCAGGATTAATCCATTCCAGGACTAAACTAAGACTAAAGTAGGACTAAAGCAGGTCTAAACCAAGACTAAAACCAGGACTAAAAACCAGTGATCTCATATATAAAGCATTTCTCTATCAATAATATTTTTAATATGGTTAAGGAAAGACTGGACTTTTTATTGTCTTTAAGTAGACAAAAGTTATTATGTTCAGATTTCCTCGTCTTTGCTACTTTACAACAAACAGTTTCTTATTCATGGAGACTTGGGCTCAACAGCCAATTTGGAGAGATTTGTTAAACAATAAATGACTTTATAAAGTCACTTTATTTGTTCTATATCAGTCTTTTGATCTGCCACAATAATGTAATAATGAATTTAAATGACAATACCTCAAATTGAAGCTTTTCTCAGCAATTTTTAGATGAGATTAAAATTAGATTAATTAGATTAATTAATTACAGATCATAATTAATTAATCTATAAATTTTTTTAATCGCATGACAGCACTAAATTTTATATTTGTTATTTTTTTTATATCTCATGTAGGGAGAAGTGGGTGGACGGCGTACCTCCGCGTACCACACCCACTACACGCTCAGCCCTCTCGTCTTTAAAAACAAAGTGATGTCTGAATTTCCAAGACACAAATGCGTTTTTGCCCGCGCACTGTTGGTTCTGTTCTACTGGCTTCTTGACCTTGTCCACTGTGAGACTGACGCCACCAACGTTAAGAAGACGTTTACACAGCGCACACGTTCTGTTTGGGTTTCCAGCAATGGGTGGAATTACCAAAATAAAACAAAAATAAAATAAATAAAAAAAACAGGAAAATACCGCCATGTAATCCATTTATTTCAACAAAGTAACTGTAATCCAATTACCTCTCATTGAAACAGTAACTGTAACGGAATACAGTTACTCATAATTTGTACTCTGATTACGTAACGCCGGCACATGTAATAATAATATTGTATTTACAATATTGTACAGGTGGTAAAGGGTTTTTCCTATTCTTATATCGTCTGTGAAAGTAACATGAGTTCTCGTGGGAAGATGCGCGGGGAGAGAGTAGAGGGAGAAATCCGGCTGGGATGCCTGGGAAAGAGCCACAGCAAAAGTTGTCTAATTTTTGCGATTTTTGTAAAGATTTGTAGGTTTGTCAGTGTGTGATCTGCAGTCAGAGACAGGGTTAATTTCAACGTGAAACTTGTGGACTGTGCTTTTGACACTAATTGAGAAGTCATCCTCGCTAAAGTGACGGTGGGCTGCTCTTCGCCAACCACACGGTACAAGGAAGCTTACAGTGGATCGTTACCGAACTGGACAAAAAGGGACGGAGTCGAACTGCTTTACTGGAGGAGACAAGGACGCCACAGAACTGGACTGGACGATTCTGGTGGGATTAACACATTTACCAGTGTACCCTGCTTTTATTTTATTGTTAAAGGGAGGGTCATTTTTCCATCTACCGTATTTTTCGAACTATGAGTCGCCCTTTTTTTCATGGTTTGGGTGTTTCCTGTGACTTATACTCTGGTGCGACTTGTATATTAACTTGTGAGGGACTGGCGTAACTGGGAGGGTGCAGCATGCTTTGACTTCAGTGACAGTCGAAGTTGCGCGGAGTTGCTTTAGAGTTGGATTTCGTGACTTGGAGTGAGATGGAGAGTTTAGTAAACTTATGTTCTGTTGTTTATGCTATAGTTACCAGTTCATTCTTTATTCCATTGTTATTGTTATTGTTATTAGTTCTTTATTCTATTGTTATTACTAGAACTTGCCTTTCACGATGAAATGTCGATTCCTGGTCTCTGATTTTATAAAATAAATTCCCGTCAAAAAGTGTGACTTATAGTCCAGTGTGACTTATGTATGTTTTTTCTTCTTCATTACACATTTCTTCATGGCTGGTGTGATTTATACTCTGGAGTGACTTGTAGTCTGAAAAAGATGGTACTTTGCATTAATTTGGTACCCAGTAGGCTATTTACTTCTTGTAATCTCTTAGTTTCTAGTGTTAGAAGAAGAGAAGAAGTTAAGGTTCAGTATGAGAATAGTACACTGTAAAAAAAAAAAAAAAACTCAGAGCCCACTCATATAATTCATGAGTATATAAGGGCTACACAGACAAAGCAAAAACATAAACAATATATCTGGAAGTCTCACTGTACTGACCAGCAGCCCTCCACTACAAATATTCTTCTATATGTGGCCCTCGGTGAAAATAGTTTGTACCCCTGGTCTGACAAAATGTTATGTCAAGACACTACAAGCAAAACTTGGTCTCTTAACATATAAGCTTTCATGTGGAAACAACAAAACTGGTCACTCTGCACTGAAAGATCTTTTAATATTTAATGTACTCAACTTGCCTCCATAGAATTACATGGGACATTGTAAGTTCAAAGGCCAGCCCTTAAAGTAGCACCAAGATTTGGACGAATTGTACAGAAGGATTTTTTTGGTATCTAGTTTTAACTGAGGCATGAAAATCTTAGGCAAATTTTCAGTCTGATCATGTTTACTCAAATACTAAATAAGACAAAATCCCCTCTGTATATTTTTTAGTATCTAATGGGTCAATAAGAAGTTCTCACACATAAAATGTAAAGCATTTTATATAAAAACTTTACCTGATGAAAACTTGTAATACATTTTTTTCTTACATTTATGTAAGTAAACTACAGGAGAAGTGTGAAAATGATCTCTGTAAATGTAAGATTTGTTCCTATTCACCTGTAGTGTCTCGCCTTAAGTCAAAGTCCATTTTGTAAGAGTGCTGAAACATAAATGAACCGCAAATGTAATTTACTGTATGAAAAGCCTCATAATAGAGTTTGGGTCAGTACTGATGAGCTGTCAATCACCTGAGCTGTGAGTGGTGGAGGCTGTGAGTGAGTGCAGCTACACCATAATGATGTTTCAGACCTTTTGGCCCGGCTTGTTCTATAGTCACTACACCAGGAATTGTTCTGCCCTGTTAAAACTCAGTGTTTTTTTTCAAAGTCCCCACGATATTAATACATGATTAAAGATCATGTGGTGGACGGTGAGTTGTGTGTGAACATCACTGACAGCAGGTTAATGTTACTCAAGCCAATACTGCTCATGATATCATAAAAATGATTTTTAAAAAGTAACAAACTGAACTCATCTACATCAGAAACTACTGGGTCATTTCAAATTAAATTTGTACTCAATTATTATTATATTTCACCTTAAGTAAAAGCTCTAGAGTTCTGGACTTCTATTATATTTTACTCTTAAGTAAAAGCTGTATAGTTGAGACACAAAGACGTATATAGAAGTGTCCTCCAGTGAAGTACTCCTTTCATCTAAGTGAGTGACTCTCCACTTTATAAATGTATTTACTTTAGCACACTTCTGTTACACACAAAGCCAATTCCTGCAATTATAGTTTGTGTTTTAAGAGAAGCTGATCTTTTGTACAGACCAGATGTGGGCATTGTCAAGCTCCCCAACCCTTTGGTTGACTCTGACCAGTCCGTTTAAGATCATTTGGAATTTAAAAAAACACAGTCATGCATGGACTAAAGCTGCATTGCTTTTATTTCAAAGGTGTTTGTTAATGACATTTTTTTGTAAGGCAGCTTCGCTTTTTCATTGCTTAGGCTATGTTTATATGATGATGGTCTGAACAGAAGATGCAAAAGTGGTGTCGCATCTTCACTTTTTATTTTGCATTTAGACGAGTGTTTTTGGGAGGAAATCTGTGCATACAGTGATACAAAAGTGTGTGGAATTTGATTGAGTATGCATGCCGGGCGGCTCGGTGGTGAGGCTTGGTGGTCATGTATGTGACGTAAACGTGTACGCGACATGAGCAGATCTGAAAAGTTTTGTGTCTTGGGCAGTGTAGACGGAAACACTACAGTGGAGCATATTCAACTTTTCCACGCTGGAGAGTGGTTTCAGAATTTCACGTTTGTAAGCCTCAAAAATGCTGTCACCGTCTAAACGAACGGCCAACATTCTCGTGTAAACAGAACATAAACTCTTACCAGTCTGAGCAGCTCGTCAGAACAATGCTTTTTACTGCTTTTTATAAAGAAATACAATTAATATTATGCAGAAATTAGTTAAGCATTTTGGCCCTCCACAATATTTTCTGTTTCTCATGTGGCCTCATGAAAAAAAAGAATTGCCCACCTCTGGCCCAGATGGCTCCTGACACCCACTGGCCCTACCTGATCAGTCCTATCCATCCATCCATTAATCCATCCATCTATCCATCTATCTATCATTTATACGAGTGACTTTAGTATGACAGCCACTCTTGAATATGTAAGTGATATCTGAAATCCACTCCAGGAGTAAAACAACTCCGTAAATAAGTAGTCCATATCCTCTGCGGAGAACACCCCCGTCCTGTCCTGCAGCGTTTGACCTTTCACATTCACCGTGTCAATCAAGTCAGCTGTCAATCATCTCCACGCGATCACAAATGTCACCGGTTTCAGGCACTGTTTTTTTGTTCACGTCAAGGTTATCCCAAGTTACGGACGGATTTCTGCTCATTATTTCAGGATGATTTTATTTTTCGGTTTGTTTGCGCGACCCCTGTAGGCTGCCCCGTTGTCACCCGCTGCTCCCGCTGCTCCCGCTGGGAATGAAAGAAGGCGATGGTGATAGTAAATTATACTTTAACCTTTTATGCTGATTGTGTTGTGATGGCGCTGCGAAGGGGGAGTGACTTCGCGTGGAGCAAAGAGAGGGGAGACTCAGGGCATGAAAAACTAAACTGAAATGCATTAAATTTGTTTTGGCGAACATGACATTTGCAAATTAATACTGGAAAACATCTAACTTGCTGCGATTTATATTGTTTGAACAGTCCTGTTGTAAAATAGACCTCAGTGTTCTCAGCTTAAAAATACACAGTTGTCACGGAAGCTCTATTTTTACAGTCTTGCAGTTATGGAAATGAATTATTCACCACCTCACAAGTGTTTAGACAACAGTGTTTAGACGACCTTTGGAGAGAGCGGGAGGGTTAGAATAAAATAGATTTTGCTCCCTTTAAATTATAGCAGGACAGAATCAAACATTAAAAGTGAATACGTTTTCGATTTTTTTGTAACTTAAAGGTGCACTGTGTTAGCCTGATTCATCAGCCGGTTTCACTTCGTGGAAACCGTCTGATCTAGCAGCATTAGGATTTGTTCGCACAACGGTAGGCAGTGTTGGGAAGGTGACTTTTAAAATGTATTCCCCTACAGATTACAGATTACACACCCCAAAATGTAGTTTGTAACTTAATCCATTAAATTACTTAAAGTGAGTAACGTAATCTGAATACTCTGGATTACTTGATATTGTCATGCTTTTTAGTTTAGTTTTGGTTTTAGTCCTAGTTTAGTCCCAGTTTAGTTCTAGTTTAGTCCTAGTTTAGTTCTAGTTTAGTCCTAGTTTAGTTCTAGTTTAGTCCTAGTTTAGTTCTGGATTTAGTCCTGGTTTAGTCCTAGTTCAGTTCTAGTTTAGTCCTGGTTTAGTTCTAGTTTAGTTTTGGTTTTAGTCCTGATTTAGTCCCAGTTTAGTTCTGGTTTTAGTCCTGGTTTAGTCCTGATTTAGTTCGAGTTTAGTTCTAGTTTAGTCCTAGTTTAGTTCTGGTTTAGTCCTAGTTTAGTTCTAGTTACTCCTAGTTTAGTTCTAGTTTAGTCCTTGTTTAGTTCTAGTTTAGTCCTAGTTTAGTTCTGGTTTTAGTTCTAGTTTAGTTCTGGTTTTAGTCCTGATTTAGTCCCAGTTTAGTTCTGGTTTTAGTCCTGGTTTAGTCCTGATTTAGTTCTAGTTTAGTCCTAGTTTAGTTCTAGTTTAGTCCTAGTTTAGTTCTAGTTTATTCCTAGTTTAGTTCTGGTTTAGTCCTAGTTTAGTTCTAGTTTAGTCCTTGTTTAGTTCTAGTTTAGTCCTAGTTTAGTTCTGGTTTTAGTTCTAGTTTAGTTCTGGTTTTAGTCCTTGTTTAGTTCTAGTTTAGTCCTAGTTTAGTTCTAGTTTATTCCTAGTTTAGTTCTGGTTTAGTCCTTGTTTAGTTCTAGTTTAGTCCTAGTTTAGTTCTGGTTTTAGTTCTAGTTTAGTTCTGGTTTTAGTCCTTGTTTAGTTCTAGTTTAGTCCTAGTTTAGTTCTAGTTTATTCCTAGTTTAGTCCTTGTTTTAGTTCTAGTTTAGTCCTAGTTTAGTTCTAGTTTAGTCCTTGTTTAGTTCTAGTTTAGTCCTAGTTTAGTTCTGGTTTTAGTTCTAGTTTAGTTCTGGTTTTAGTCCCGGTTTAGTCCTAGTTAATTCTAGTTTAGTTCTAGTTTAGTCCTAGTTTAGTTCTGGATTTAGTCCTGGTTTAGTCCTAGTTCAGTTCTAGTTTAGTCCTGGTTTAGTTCTAGTTTAGTTTTGGTTTTAGTCCTGATTTAGTCCCAGTTTAGTTCTGGTTTTAGTCCTGGTTTAGTTCTAGTTTAGTCCTAGTTTAGTTCTAGTTTAGTCCTGGTTTAGTCCTAATTTAGTTCTAGTTTAGTTCTAGTTTAGTCCTAGTTTAGTTCTGGTTTTAGTCCCGGATTAGCCCCAAATGTGAAAACAGAAAAATACCACCGTGTAATCCATTTATTTCAACAAAGTAACTGTAATCCAATTACCACTCACTGAACCAGTAACTGTAACTGAATACAGTTACTCATAATTTGTACTCTGATTACGTAACTCCGGTACATGTAATCTGTTACTCTCCAACACTGACGGTAGGCAGGTAGCAAAAGACAAAGGTTTACTGTCTAAAGCAGACTTGGAGAGTCTTATCCATGCGTTTCTGTCCAGTAGGTTTGACTCCTGTAATGTTCTCTCACTGGTCTCTCCAAACGAGCTGTGAGACGCTGCAGTACATCCAGAACCCTGCAGCTCAGATCTGGACTATAAACCAGGAAGTATGAACACGTGTCCTGTTCTCAGGTCTCTGCACTGCCCCTTGTGGCTCAGAGATTTTAAAGTGGCTCTGCTTGTCTCTCCATAACCGAGCACCAAAGTCCATCTTTGATTAGTGCCATATGAACCATCTCGCACTCTAAGGAGCTCAGGGACCGGCCTCCTGCTGGTGCCCAGAGTCACGACTAAACACGGGGAGTCAGCATTTCATTTTTATGCAGCTAAAACCTGGAACAGTCTTCCTGAACATGTGAGACTGGCTTCTACTTTGACTCTGTTTAAATTCAGACTCAAAACAGCTTTGTTTAACTGTGCATATGACTGAAAGGTTTTCATTCTGCACTCTTCTCTCTAATTTCTCTCTTTTTTTTTATTTTAATATTTAATTTCATGATGCTTAATTATGTTTTGATTTGTTTTTATTGTGATTTTAATGTATTTCTTATTCTGTAAAGCACTTTGAATTACTTTGTGTACGAATTGTGCTATACAAATAAACTTACCTTGCCTTGCCTTACTTTTTAATTTAACCAATTGTGACTATTTGGTCGTGACTTATGTAATGTGCCAAATCCCGTAGGAAGAAGAGCAATAACGTCTTTCCCCTTGATAAAATTCACCAAACATTCTCTTTATTCCGGCTTTAAATCCTCGATCTCAGGAATCTTTGTCAACACAGAATGTCTGTCTTTGTCTACATCCATCTCGATGCTTTGTTTACTGTTGTGTTGTACCACAAAACGGACTCAGACAGGAGCGACAAGTTTGACGTCATGGCTTCACAGCTCTTCGCTGATTGGCCGGTGCGCGGTCTACAACTTCCATGGTTCTTGCAAATCCTCTAGTGTATTCTTGACCTAGTCGCGAGAGAGAAATGAAATTGAGTGGAGGCACTAGGTGGCTCCAGTCTGGCTAGCACTGTGTAAATTTTGTGCCTGGAATGTTCCATAGACCCCGTCCACACTAGTATGTATTCGAGTCCTTTTCGTTGCAGATGCAGTGTTCGTCCACACTAATCTGATTGAAAACTGCTCCAGAGACAGAAAGATCTGGTACCACCAGCTCCCACGAATTCATTTGAGTATGGATCTGATCCGGCACTGTGTGGACACCTGAAAACACTGATGCACTGATGTAGGTCTGTGTGTTGTGAAGTAATTCAGCGCCAATATGCTAAGAGGCTAGAATATAGACGCAGATCATTTCTGATACGGTGATTCGTTTCAGTGTAAATGTAGCCACAGTATGACATTAAACAGCTCTACTTTACATTTACTCAATTACAGGTGGTTTTAAAGCTCAAAAATACTTAAAAAAACAGGCATTCTGACTGTGAGCGGGTCACCTCTCCACAGATCTGATCTGCAACTTGGTCTGGTTTGATCTGCATGAAGATAGAGAGGTTAAAGCCATACTGTGAAACATCCCAGGCAAAGCAATAACATCTCCATGAAGAAAAACATTTGACGGACCCTCCACTAGAAAAGACACAATGCACCTTTAAAAAAATAAAAGGGAATTTGTGAAAAATATCGAACTACCAGAGAGACAAACCAGCATCGTCACTCACACCTGCTCAAGCCGCCATCTTCAGGTGCCTGTCCTGCCGCTTCCACAGTTTAGGCTCCTGGCTCCACTAATGACATCACTCTGTTGCAGCCAAAGCAATAGCGACAGGTGTAACCCTGTCGTCATATCACTGAATACATCTCAGAACGTCTAATAAACAAAATATGAACTAAAACATTTTCAATTAATACTTCTGAGTCTGGAAAAATATTGGAATAAATTCATATGCAAACTTTGAGTTCAAGGCCAGACTTTTGGAACACTCAAGAAAAAGCAATGACATCTCCATAGTGACAACCCTCCACCAAAAAAGTTGCGAAGTGCATCTTTAAATTCAAAATCCACAAAGAAATATCTGATATACATTTTCACCGTGAACATATTGCTTTTTATAGTTTAGATTACACAAAAAAGTGGGGGAAAATTATATCCACTTCACAATTTTGTTTTTAGTTTTTATTCAATGTACTTTTTCACTGACAGTTTATTTTATTTTTTATTTTTTTTGGTAAGAAAACTCCCACAACAGTAGCACAACGGGCACACAGCCGTTTACAGCACAGCAGACGGATCGCTCACGCCGCCATTAAAGTTGTTAAAGCTCACCGGGGACCACTCTGCAGGATACTTCCACCAAGATACTACTACTACTATTTTATCTCTGTGCGTTTGGGACACGGCACGGCCAAAGTACACTCTCCTTTAAACACAATCAATCTGTCCAATCAAAGCCGGTACTACAGTAGTGTTGTTACGATACTCAATACCAATTCCGATACCATGATGATAGAAAAAAACTTAGAATGCAATTTTCAACATTAAATAAATCTGACCAAAACTGCACTTACAAGACTACACCTGCTCATGCAAAAACTACTATTTAAGCAGGAAAAAAGTACTAGGAAAGCATGTATTTATACAAACATACCAGTAGAAGCCATCACCAGCACAAAGAAGAAGGGGAAGGGAAACCAAAAGGAAAAGTTTAAAGCCCCCTAGAAAAGCATACACTGTAAAAGGCATTGTTCAGTTGCGTTGACTCACTTGATTTCACAAATATTAGGGACGGGACGAGATCTTGCGAGACAAAATTGCCACGAGAACGTGAGATTTTCTTCCACATAGTTTTTACATTTGCGTTGGATTAAAAAGGTTAACTTTGCTGAGTAACAATTAGAGCTTTGAACTCCGCGGGACCCGATGCAAAACAGTACGGCGTGGGACACATTTTGAAAACTCATTGTGGGAGCGGGCGGGTGGGAGGATAAACTGCAGTCCCGCAAACTAAATATGAGTGAGTAAAGTAAAATATATAAATGATTAATGTGCCTGTCATGCATAATTTGTGCTGGATTTTATTTGGCATTAATGAAAACATTTTTAGCAGCCTAAACTTGGATATGTGGTCTAATCTCGCGCACATTTTAGATCAGGGGTCCCCAAACCCCGGGCCAGGGACTGAAAGTGTGAACCCCCCCTCCCATACACCTCGTGGGCTGCGCTGTTAAACCAGAACTAAACCAGGTCTAAAAACAGGTCTAAAACAGGATTTAGCCAAGACTTAACCATGCCGCCAGACTGTCCGCCTCGTCCCATACGCAGCCCCCGAAATATTGTCTGATATAAAACTGGTCCGCTGCGCAAAAATGGTTAGGGACCACTGTTTTAGACAATTCCTTTCCACTTCTCTGTGTTTGATAGAGCTTAAGAAAGCCAGTGTCGCCTCTCGCGCGATTTGCGGGCGGGAACGGGACAAAATATTGAGGATGCGGGCGGGAGCAGGACTGAAAATTCTGTCCCGCGCAGACCTCTAGTAACAATGTCACCAAAACTGTACAATTCAATACTAGGGATGTAACAATAACCTAAATATCGTGATATCGTGTCGTTGTAAGTCTCACAATAATATCGTGGGCTTTCACAATATATCGATTTACAATTCTCTTTGCCTAAAATTATTGTTATGGTGCAGCAATAGCTAAAAAACTGACGGAACTACATAGACCATGATCCTTTGCTCTGGTTCAGTCCAATCTACATGATAAAACAACTGTTATTAAACGCTTTTAACTAAAGTAGTATGTTCATAATTTATTTAGCTTCCACAAAATATCGTAATAAATATCGTACCGTGAAATGCATATCTTGAAAATATCATATCGAGAGATTTTGCATATCGTTACATCCTTATTAAATACATACAAAATTTGGAAGCCAGAATTGTGAGCTGAATGGTGCACAATTTCTTTATTAAAAATTGTAAAATCTTGTCTTTTCTTGTTCTCGACGAATCTCGTGACATGTCTCGTCTCGTAGAAATTCTGTCTCTTCCCATCACTAACAAATCCAGACATTTTTTTTTTGTTTTTTTTTTTTTTTCCAGTTTCAAATTCATCGTTTTGGTTTATTTCAAGCCAAAATACCTGTCAGTGAGGCATTGTAGTTTTTTAATGAGCAAAAACTACAAAAAACTCAAGTCATTCTAACTGAAGTATTCATTTTGGAAGTGTATGCAGATCTATAGGACCGGGGCACCCCAACAAAGCATGCATATTTCAGTAAACAGATACAAAGTTATGGAGTAAGAAAGCTTTCAGAAATATTTGTGTGCATAGGATAGAAATCCGTACATATTTGAGTGTAGTCGAACATAAAATATTCGTAAACTCTCCAATGAGTCCAGTCGTACATAGAATGTACTTTATGTGTGTATTTTATTCATCAGAATACACATTGAAAAGTTATGACATCAAGAATTACAATCACAAAATGAAAATATATTACGTTTTCTTCAGTACGAATACAAATTCACAGACTCAATGGTGAAAAATACGTCATCACTTCAAAGGAATTATTTATTGAGCAGGAGAAACATTGATTGAGATGCCGGACTTTTGTGCCACATACGGACTGAACCAGGACTAAACCAGGACTGAACCAGGACTGAACCAGGACTGAACCAGAAGGACTAAACCTGGACTGAACTAGATCTAAACCAGGACTAAACTACGACTGAACTAGGTCTAAACCAGGACTAAACCAGGACTGAACTAGAAAGGACTAAACCTGGACTGAACTAGGTCTAAACCAGGACTAAACTACGACTGAACTAGGTCTAAACCAGGACTAAACCAGGACTGAACTAGGTCTAAACCAGGACTGAACTAGATCTAAACCAGGACTGAACTAGGTCTAAACCAGGACTAAACTACGACTGAACTAGGTCTAAACCAGGACTAAACCAGGACTGAACTAGATCTAAACCAGGACTAAACCAGGACTGAACTAGGTCTAAACCAGGACTAAACTACGACTGAACTAGGTCTAAACCAGGACTGAACTAGATCTAAACCAGCACTAAACCAGGTCTAAACCAGGACTGAACTAGGTCTAAACCAGGACCAAACCAGGACTAAACCAGGACCAAACCAGGACTAAACCAGGACTGAAACCAGGACTAAACCAGGACCAAACCAGGACTAAACCAGGACTAAACCAGGACTGAACCAGGACTGAACTAGGTCTAAACCAGGATTAAACCAGGACTGAACTAGGTCTAAACCAGGACTAATCTTGGATTTGAGAAAGAGAGAGGGAGAACCCCGAGCTCACAGATAAGGGTGTCTATAAAGCGAGATAGGGCGACGGCTGCACTTAGCCCCATGGGGTGCGGAGCTCTTCACCGGTCTACTCCTAGTTTAGTCTTCTTGGCTCAGTCCTGGTTCAGTCCTGGTTCAGTCCGTATGTAGTGCAAAAGTCGGGCATCTCAATCAATGTTTCTTCTGCTCAATAAATAAAGCCTGTGAAGTGATAATGTATTTTTGACAGTAAAGTTTCGTCTGTGAATTCATATTCGTACTGAAGAAAACTTAATCGTAAATTTTCATTTCGAGATTCTATTTCTTGATGTCGAAACTTTTCAATTCGTATTCTGATGGATAAAATACACACAACACATTTTATGTACGACTGGACTAATTCGAGAGTTTATGAATACTTATTTTATGCTCAACTACAGACAAACATGCACGAATTTCCCAAATATACACGGATTTCTATCCTATGCACACAAATATTTCTGAAACGTTTCTTAGTCCATTCAAAGCAAAGTGAATTCCCAAATTTGCAGTTAGAAATTTGACTTGGCAATAATGTTTGAGTAGAAAATCATTTCTTTCATCAGATTTCAAACTTTAAATGCAACTCAATTTCTCACTTTGAGTTTTTTAACAGTTTTTTTTTTTTTTTTTTTTTTTGAAAATGCTACACTACAGTATGTTTTCTGCCGTGAAATATGAACCAAGGTAAAAAAAAAAATAAAAATTAAAGTTCCAGTCTGACCTGTTATGCTGACGTAGATGGCTGGGCTGGTCACAGACTCCCCCGTGAGCTCGTTCACCGCGTCGGCATGGTAACGGCCCGCATCCGACACCGTGGTTGCCAGGACGACCAGCTGATTGTCCAACGTGATTGCCCTATAGGAAGAAGGCAAAGAATATAGTTATTTACCCAAGAGATTCCTTTTCAGACCACAAATCAAGTTGAGCATTGTATTTAAATCGGGACTGGTTCTGTCATATAAACTTTTCTTTCTGTTGTTGCAAGAAGAGCATCTGGAATGTTCCACAGCATGGCATTAAACATATCTATTTTGCTTTAATTCATTCATTCTTTTCTAAGTCTGATGTTTTTTGTTTTTTTTTATTATTTGGAATCAGGCTTGGGACAGGGTGTAGCACAGGATCTTTTGTTTTCCAGACTCCTTTTATCGTGGCATAACGGAGCATGTTAGCCCCAGAGTGATGAAAACCAATGTAAACACAGGAATGAAGACTTTTTAAAGGCGGATTAGCTCTTAGTCTATCCGTTGTCTTAAATTCCTTTGTGGGCTCAGACAGAAGAGCTCTACGACAAATATTTTAGGATTACAAATATTTTCATGTAATAAAGTACAATTAGTTTTGCTCCAGTACAGGAATATTGTAAAAGCAGCTCCTTAGGGTCACAAAAATGAGATTGTTAATAATACAGTGATGGGAAAACTCTGCTCTGCCCTCGGACATTAGTGAGATTTTCATATAAACTCATTGCGGTGAATAATTAGGATACTCGGAGGGCATAAAGTATGTGGAGAACTTTAGATCACTGCAAACTCGCTCTGTTTTTCAAGTTTTTCAGGAAGATCTGGTAAAGAAACATACAAGAGGTTCTTCTGCAAAGAAATGGATTATTAAATGGACTTGCAATGAATTAGCAAATAGACAGAAATGGCCTTCTTCCCGTCTCCTGACATTCTTGTAAGTATTTAAGTAGAATAAAGAATTCAAAAGAAATGGATTAAATCCTCAGTGCCCCCTTGGCCCTTCAGGACTTCCAGTTCTGCTCGCTCCACCAAACACACAACCTTTACTGGTGGAAGTACCATAAAAATGTGCAATGAAGAAGAAAAAAAACATATATGAGTCGCAATTTCTGTGAAGTCAAGTTCCAGTAATAACAATAGAAGAGAGAACAACAGACTGTTAACATCACATATGAACAGTTCTTCAGATAAACTATAACATAAACAACAGAACAGAACAAGTTTACCAAACTCTCCATCTCACTCCAAATCAATAAATCCATTTAATTCTTCATTCTCGTGTCACTGTTGAGCAACTCCTTGATCTCTGGAGGTAAACAGAGCGCTGCTTCCTCTTCTGTGTCGCTGTCGTCAGACTCAGCATCAGTTCCAGTTAGAATTATTCCGGCCTTTCTGAATCCCGACAGGATGGTTTCAGTGTCACTGAAGTCCAGGCTTTGTCCATCCATCCAGTGACTTCCAGGAAAGTTGTCGGTGTCACAAGTTTCTCGCTCACTCCAAACTTTCTTTCTGCTTCTCGATTACCGTTTTCAGCTCCAGATTTCATTACTTGCAGCTTGTAATCGGCAAAATCTGATTTTCTTTTTGGGGGCATTTGTGTTCAGTCTTCTCAGTCGTCTTTATAAGTTTGTTTAAATTTTACATTTTCAGTGGTACAGAAGTAATGGACTGAGATGATACAGACAGGACAGAGGCTCTTTCTGCAGGAGACATGCACAGTAGAGCCAAGTGACAGTGGTACAGGAGAAACAGGATCAGCAAATACTGACACACAAGACTAGAGCCTCTTGAGATTGTCAGTGTGAACATTTTAATATATAAGTCGCACCGGAGTATAAAATGTATATGAAAAACAAGTGTGACTTATAGTCCAAAAAATACGGTACTGCTGCCACACGCTTTGTCCCCATGGATTTTCTGGATTTGAGATGTTTCATAGTATGGCTTTAAACTTATCTATGTCCATGGATTACAGCGGGTGAATTGGCGATACCAATTGGTGATCTTGCTCACAGTAAGATTACAGATATTGCATTCAACAATTACACTTGTGATTGAATATCTGCAACATGGACACATATGCAGTATTGTGGAACATCTGCAGTAAAGTGATCTCCATGGACACAAGTAGATGTTTTGTTTGCTTTTTTTTCCCCTTATCTTTAAAACTTGAAGAAGCACTTAGATCAGAAAACATTACTTTGCCTTTAGATTGTGGTCAGCAAAGTGGTCAGACGCGCCGCAATGTTCCGATCCAAAATAAAAAAACATGACTTATTAACACGTGCATTATTTAAACATGTCATCTCCATACGGCCCTACACACAACAGTCCGCACAGAAACGGTGAACACAGCACTTGGAGCCTAAAAATACCCCTGTGGTTAAAAGGCAGAGGAAGTGACATGTTTTAAGGCCTGGACGCGCTCCCGGCTGCTACGTTATTTATCCCGTGTCACTGTACATAAAAACTAAAAGCAAAAACAAGCTAAAATTGGAAGCCATCAGCCGGAGCAGAGGAGCAGAGGAGCAGAGGAGAGGCGAGGAGGGTGAAAACGTGATTCCACAAGAGCACTCAAAAGAGCCAGGGCTTGTCCACTATAGATGGGCTAGAAAATGCTATATTGACTTTTTCTGTTATTACGGTGTGAAATGTGGGCGCTTCGAAAACTACTGCTTGAGGTTTTGTTTTCGCTTGTTTGTTCAGCATTAAAGGGCCCACATTGTAGAGTTTCCTGATCTATGTGATAATGTTGTTTCCTCATCAAAAACATATCTGGAGTTGTGTTTTGAAGTAAAATGATTACTCTAATATTCAACTTTTAGTAATCATTCAGTCATTTGTGCTTTTGTCTCGAACCGTACCTAAAAAAAAAAAAGAAATAAAAATAGAAAATAAGTAACTCGATTACAATACAATCTCAATTTCTGTATTTTTCTGTATAATCAAACACAGAAATCCAGACCTGGACCATATTTGGGCAGAGCTCAGGCCCAGGACAAAAAATTTAAAATAAATTAAATAAACCCTTTCTCCTTTAGTCCTCCAGACTGTGCCTTTCCTGCTCCACCACTTTACCCTTTAGTCCTCCAGGTCCCAACCCTCCTTCCACCTTTCTTTCCCCTTTAGTCTTCCGGACACCACCACCTCCCTCTCTCCTTTCACTCTCCCCTTTAGTCCTATATTCCCCACTTCCCCACTCTCCCCTTTAGTCCTCCAGATCCCCCCCTTTCCCTTTCACTCTCCCCTTTAGTCTTACAAACCCTCCTTGTCCTCTCACTCTCCATTTTAGTCTTCCACACCACCTCCCTCCTCAATTCTCACTCTCCCGTTTAGTCCTCCAGATCTCTCCTTTCCCTGTCACTCTCCCTTTTAGTCCTATATTCCCCACTCTCCCCTTTAGTCTTCAGACCCCCCTTTTCCTTCTCATCTTCCCCTTTAGTCCTATAGACCCTGCCTCCCCACTTTCCTCTTTAGTCCTCCAGATCTCCCCACTCCCCCCTTTAGTCCTCCAGACCATGCCTCTCCTGCTCCATCACTTTCCTCTTTAGTCCTCCAGGTCCCAACCACCTCCCTCTCTCCTTTCACACTCCCCTTTAATCCTATATTCCCCACTTCCCCACTCTCCCCTTTAGTCTTCCAGATCCCCCCGTTCCTTCTCACTTTCCTCTTTAGTCCTCCAGATCCAATTTCCCGTTCACTCTCTCCTTTAGTTCTATAGACCCTCCTCCCCACTCTCCCCTTTAGTCTTCCAGACCTCCCCCTTCTCCTCTCATTCTACCCTTTAGTCCTATATTCCCTGCCTCCCACGCTCCCCTTTAGTCCTCCAGATCCCCCCCTTCTCCTCTCATTCTCCCCTTTAGTCCATCAGACCAGACCAAAACACTGACCAAAACCAGGCAGGAACGGTCAAAAGAAAGTGAAGTTCACGTCAGCTCAGCGTGTCACAGTTGGCATCTGGGCGGCGCACGCAGGCTTAAACGGCACGCGGCGGACGGAAGGGGAGAAATCTAATAAGCCTCAGTAGTCGGTTAGTTGCAATTTCTCTTTAATTGAGTTTTTTTTAATTAAAGACAAACTAAATTGCGGCGACGTGGCAGATGTTTGCGTGGAGCGGAAATATGCATTCACCGTTCGTCCCCGGGCAATACGCAGAGAAGAGACTATAGCGAGCGCTGGAGCCATACTTCCCCATCAGGCTGACTTTGTATTTAATTGAAAAGAGCAACTTTAAAGGATCCAATTCTTTTAATTATTGTCGCGTTGCCAATTTTGTTTCCTATGACCGGCAAGTTAATTTTTAATCAGGAGTGAAAGGTCCTGTACTTTGCAAAACTAACTCTTGTGAGGTTTAAGTCACGTTAGAATGTTGTTACTTCATCAAGAACAGAACAGAACTCGGAGTAGGGAGGGCCAAAAAAGAAAGTGTTTTTAGGGTCTGTTTACACGAGAATGCCTGTGGATAAAAACAACAAAACTGTTTATCGGAAGTGCCTTTCGTTTAAACAGTGACGGCGTTTTTGGGGCTTAAAAATGCAAAAATCTGAAACCACCCTCCAGAGTGGAAAAGTTGAATACGCTCCGCCGTAGCGTTTCCGTCTACACTGCCCAAGACGCAAAACTCCGGTCAGATCTGCTCACGTCGTGTACACGTTTACGTCACATACATCACCACGTCGTGTCACCACCCAGCCGCCTGGCATGCATACACAATCCAATTCCACACACTTTTGCGTCACCGTATGCAAGCATATTTCTTCACGAAAACGCTTGTCTAAATGCAGAATAAAAAGTGAAGACACGACGCCAATTTTGCATCTTCTGTTCAGACCGTCATCATATAAACGTAGCCTTAGATTCTCTAGTTTAGAACCCTGCGTTTGGTTCGATATCTGGCCCAAATATTTCGATCCAAATATGCTTTTTGGCTACAATCTCCTTTTTCTTGGTCAATTGGGTCATTCATGTGAATCGTATAGAACCGGAGAGTTTTTTTTTTTTTGTTTTTTTTTAAAGGGGGACCCAACACAAACATGATCCAAACTTTTTCATCAGCCTGTGCGTCATCGCGTCAGAAGGGCGACCCAACATGCATGCGCTGAACGACTGGAATTATTTTTTAAAAGGAATAAATGTTTACATGATCGCAAAATAAATTAATTAAGACTTTAAACTCGGAATAAAACCACCCACTTAATTCGGATTTAAATTCAGTTCCAAATAATCATTAAGAATTAAGTGTTTACATGGTCTTTTTAAAGCTGACTTATTTTTTATTCCGAATTAAATTATTTTTAATCTGAATTAAAGCTCTCATGTAAACACCCCCCACCCCTTTGCCACTGCCGGGCACTGTCACCTTTTTTTTCTCTGCAGGTTTGCAGGTCTGAAATATTATGCAAATTTAATTTATATTTAGAGGTTGCTCAAGACTCTTATATACTATAATATGGAGAATAAAAAAAAAAAAAAAAGGCGTATTAGAAAAAATGTGTAACTTTATTCTGCAAACACAAACTGAAACTTGCATGAAAGTTGCTTATAAAGTCCATAAAAAGTTACTTGAAAAGGCCAAATTAATCAATGTCCAGGAACCTGCATCTTGAGCAACCTCTAAAACACCTCCTTTTTCTTCCAAATTTCTTCCTAAATCATCTTTTGGATGTTAAAACCTAATGCAGGGTTCTAATCGAAGTTATTTGAAACTTATGTTTTCTTTTGTGTCTTGTTTCATTCACATTTGAGTAATCCTTTCCAGTCTTTCTACATCTGCAAAGCTCAAAATGCTCTGCTCTGTCTGTCATGTATTGGTAGTTTTCATGTGAACATCTACCTTTAATCTTTAATTCAGTAGAGATTGGCAGTTCCAGGGCTGAAATTATCCAAATTGGTGTACTGAAGGTGTTAAGGAGTTTAAAAACACAGTGGAGTGTCGTGGAAATTATCTGTAAAATAATGCCACAACATACAAGACTGTCTAGGTTGGTTTATTACGTTTGTACTGGTAACAAACGGTCCCACTACTAAAATGTCCACCACAGGAGCACTTCATGTATCAGCACATGACATCACAAGGTGGAACCATGGCTACGTTCAGACTGCAGCCTGAAGTGACCCAAATACGATTATTTTCGCCCCTATGCTCCTGTATCTGATGTTTTAATGACTTAATAATGCCACCCAGGCCACTTGGATATGTGCTCCTAAAACTGATACATGTCGATCTTTTGACATGTGACTTCAGTCTGAACGGCCAAAGCGCATTCATCCCACCTCAGAGTCTCGTCAATGGAGGGAAAGAGCATCGCTGTATTCAGGCCAAACTGAAGGGGTCTTATCGGTCAATGTACATGTCAATGTCTATTTGTTTTTCAATGTCAAGGAAAAATAAAGAGCCTGCGAGCCAAATACAAGGAGGCTAAAGACACAAACAAATGAAGTGTAACCTGTCCATTTTACCAAGAACTGGACCGTATTTTGGGAGACACTACGATGTGTGTGACATCATCGTGTCGTCCAAATGTGTGTGCGGAACTCTTTTGGGGCATTTAAAGTTCACACTGGAGATCACATACAAGTCACATGGATTAATAATTGGAAATGTGAATGACCTCACAAAAAAATCGGATTTCACAAAAAAATCTGAATTTGAGCATTAAGCCCTGTAGTCGGAACATAGCCTAAAGATTACAACTGGACATATCCTCACCCTGCTCGCCGCCGTGGCCACTTCCAGTAGTCTGATTCATCAGCCGGTGTTACTTCATAGAAACAGTCTGACCTCGCAATATTAGGATTTATTCGCACGGCAGTAGGCAGGTACTTTTTTTCATTTAACCAATCGCTGCTATTTAGTCGTGACATATGTGATGCACTGCATCTCTGCCCTTGATAAAATTCACCAAACGTTCTCTTTGTCCCAGCTTTAAATCCTCGATCTCGGGAATCATTGCCACCATAGATCATCACTGATTGGCTGGTGCCCGAACTCGCACTTCCGTGGTTCTTGCAAACCGTCTAGTGCAGGGGTGCTCACACTTTTTCAGCATGTGAGCTACTTACAAAATGACATAGTCATAAAGATCTACCTAATACAAAGCCAAGCAAACTGCACTGAAACACTCTGTGCCCCTTTTTTGGACCCTCACCCACAGTTTGAGAACCTCTTCTTTAAGAGAACTTCCTCTGGCACTTTACACAAAACTGTGAAAAAAGTGAAGGAAGATTTTTAAACCTGTTTTTTAAAGTTCCAAACCGGAGTTGCATTCTTTTCTGGTTTTGCTGTGATATTTACCAGCCTCTGCACATTTATCAAACCAAATGCACATCGTGACAAACACAGATGCATTTGTGCACTTTTGTTAGACAAACTTCAGCCAAATGTGGCAGTAGGTCTGTTCTGTAGATCCGCTCTATGCTGTAGACCTGCTTTGTGCCAACACTGGAACACAAATTTAGACTCGTTTTTACTTCACGTTTGGTCTTGCTCTTCTAATCAACGCGCACTGTGGGAGGGGCTTGTGTTCGCTGTACGCAGGAAGGAGCGAGAGCGTGAAAAGGCGAGGGGCGGCGTGCTGACGTGAGGCAGATGGACAGGTAGGATGTTTAGGAAGTTGAACCTGCCCTGTGATGCACGCTGGTACACGAGGGCACACGCTGTCGCAGACGAGCCGTGCATAGGGAGCGTGTGTGTTTGTGATGTGCCGTAGAGTCTCTGCGGGTTTCAAATGAGCGCACAGGCTGCACTGAGACGCCCCACACGCTCCTGCACCCGCTACAAGTTTATTGCCAACAGCAGCGGCCGTAATGAAATATGATTGCACTTGTTGAGCGTCAGACCTTGAGTGAGAGACAAGATTGAGTCCAAACGCGAGTCCGAGACGAGTACTAAGACACGGCAATCTACCCACATGACCTTGACGATCAACTGGTAGATCGTGATCGACGTATTGAGCACACCTGGTCTAGTGTATTCTGGCACTAGGTGGCGCCGGTCTGGCTACACTTCCAGCTCCACTGACTCCATTTCATTTTGTATTGAGAAACTGTGGCCTCTCTCTGCAATTCTCTCTGCAGTGAGTCTCGTCATGTTGGTCTTCAAATGTTCGTATTAACCCGTTCTACATGACCCCGGGGTTTTTATTTTGCTGTTTTGTTCGTAAATTAACTCCAATTCCTAATATGGAACTCCCATAACTGCTGGACTCATGAGCTTCATTTGCCTTGAGCTGAACGTTAGTCCACTTCTCTCAACAGTCTACGGGTGGAACAGAGTGTTTTCTGTTTGAGAGAAGAACTCAGCCTAAGGAGCCCGAGCAAATTCCCATAAATTTTCATTTCCAAAATAAATATATTTAAAAGCATGGTGGAAACTAACCAGCAATTTGGTAACTAGGGCAAAATACGACAGTTCACACCTTAAATGGACTTGGAAGCTCTCTGCTATAAAAAAAACCCCCCAAAAAAGCAAGGTTCAGATTTGTTTAAAATGGTTCGAACTGAGCGTGGAAGTGTATTTACTCTTTGGAATTAGGCATAATCTAAATAAAACACTGCACTACAATAATACTAATTATAAAAACTACCTTTTATTATGATGTCAAGTTTGCTACAGTCACTAGCAAAAAGTGGATATAATGTTTAGTTCCACTTTAATTGTACTTTTTTGCAGAATTAATTGAATTAAAATGACAGAATTTTGCTTTGAAAATAATTTGTGTATCATTCGTTCATTTGTTTTTCAATATAAAACCAAAAATAAGAAAAAAAGTTGTGTTGTTTGTGTTTAAGTGAATAATGAAAAAAAAAAAAAGAACCTTTCCTGTTTCCGTGATTTAAACTGAGATGCCGGACTTTTGCGCCGCATACGGACTGAACCAGGACTAAACCAGGACTGAACCAGGACTAAATCGTTTTCAGTCCCAGTCTGGTCCCGGTCTCAGTCTGGTCTGGTCCCAGTCTCAGTCCCAGTCTGGTCCCACTCTGGTCCCAGTCTGAGTCCTGGTCTGATCCCGGTCTGATCCTGGCCTGGTCCTGGTCTGGTCCTGGTCTGGTCCTGGTCTCAGTCCTTTTCTCAATCACAGCCTGGTCCTGGTCTGGTCCTGACCTCAGTGCTGGTCTCAGTCCCGGTCTGGTTCCGGTCTGGTCGGACCTGGTTCAGTCCTGGTTTAGTCCTGGTTCAGTCCTGGTCCAGTCCGTATGGGACGCAAATGTCCAGCATCACAGTTTAAGTCTTATTTTAAGAAATTTTATTTGTATTATATTTATTTATTTTAAGAAATGGGAAATGATCGTTATCTGTTTTGTTTTTTTCCCATTATTCATTTAAACACAAAATCAAAAAATGAATCTTTATCTGTTTTTTTTTTTTGTTTTTTGTTTTTTCCTTTTGGTTTTGGAGACAAATAATGAAGAAAATTGTTGCTTTTTCATTTCATTATTTTTGGTTTATTTTGAAAAACAAATGAACAAATGATACACGGATTGAAAATAGTCTCATTTATCTTTTTTTTTTTAGTTCCTTTTAGTGACCTGACTGCTGTTGGGCCCCCTGTGGTGCAGTGTTGAGGAGGAGGAGGCCAGTGCTCATGTTCATGTTGAGCGTGTTAACATGTGAAACGGCGTAACAGGCCGTATCATGCTACGCCTCATTGATTTCTAGCAGCTTCTCCAGGTCTGCACCAGAATCAATACCACGGAGTACTCCCACAAATACATCGATATGACACCTCCATGGAGACCTGCAGGAAATATTACGTAGTGTAGCACCATTATTACTGCTGCTAAATTTGAGTCCAGAAATCCAAATGTTTACGTCACTTTCTTCATGCATTTCTAGGATCTCACTGTTCACGGCAAAGTTCACGGCGCGATCTTATACAGCCAAATGTCTTCTTAAATGAGAGCTTCACGAACATCCGGCTACGAACACCACCACACTCATTTACATTAATTTACATACAAATTGATGTGTATTTACTAATGAAGGCTCTCTGAACTTCCAAACATGACCAGTACGGGTTTGACATTATGACATGAGATAGTGCGTGGGAGAAAATCACATGAGCACACTCGCCGAGGGGATATTTAAGGCACCAAATTTCATCGTTTTTATTGCGTATAGTGTGTCATGGTAAATAGTGATGAAGAAGAGGTTGGGTTGGGGGTGCATACGAGTTGTGCCCCGGTCATGGGAGTGATGGGGGTGACTGGGGGTTAAGTCCAGTGCAGTGACCAGGTACAGGGCTGTAACAGTGGCCGAAGACAGAAATTTAGATTGTGGAATGATTTCTCTCATTCTATCTTTGTGTAAATGAATGTGATTTCTACCTCAACTGTATGTTAATTTAGCACCAGCCTCTGAAACCGAAGTCACTCTGCTTTGAAATGTACGTAACTTGTATTTCTGTATAAATACTCAGAGCTCAAATGCTCTGGGGGCAGATACTAGGGAGATACTTGGGGCAAGATGTGGTAGAGACATACTGCTGGTTAAGAGAGGCTGTTGGGCTCTGGTCAGGCCACAACAAAAAGCCACAACACACCAAAAAAAGCCACAACGGAAATGACTGCGGGACTCTATTTTAATGCAAACGCCGCAACAAATACAAACGCCAAAACACAAATGCAAATGCCGCAACACATTAAAAAGCCACAACGGAAGTGACCGCAGGACTCTATTTTCCGACCGACCGATCAAGAGGCAAGTGAAGAAGACGAACTACAACGTGAAAAGTAAAGGAACGTAAAAGTTGGAAACGTAAGTAAAAGTAATTTATTATTTTATCATTATTTGTTTTACGTTATAGTTCTTGATACGTTGTAGTAGCTTGATCAGTCTGTCGGAAAATAGAGTCCCGTGGTCACTTCCGTTGTGGCTTTTTAATGTGTTGTGGCTTTTTAATGTATTGCGGCGTTTGTGTTGTGGCGTTTGTATTTGTTGCGGCGTTTGCATTAAAATAGAGCCCCGTGGTCATTTCCGTTGTGACTTTTTTTGGTGTGTTGTGGCTTTTTTTGGTGTGTAGTGGCTTTTTGTTGTGTTGTCGCATTTGTATTTGTTGCAGCGTTTGCATTTGTTGTGACCCCTCTCGGCTTCCGTACATATCTGCTGTAACAAGAATAAACTTTGGTCTATATTTCAAAAACTCATCGGGCTTCGCAAATTGATTCATTATTTATCTTTAAGAGATCTTCCACAACAGGCCCATATGGAGAGCACTGGGGCTGGAACAGACTGAAGCGCTCACTGTTGACCACACAGACTACCTGCTCAATTAAACTACTCCCAAATGTTATCATATCATGTAGCCCAAGAACACAGAAAAATCCCGCACACCGTCCCACCTCAAAACTGTGAGATTCACCAGGACAAACCGTACAACGCTTCGGCACCAGGCCCTCGTCAGGCACTTGGGCTGCTCCCTCTCCTCCGAAGCACCCGTCTCTGGTGGTTGATATGCAAAGTTCTCATTCTATTATATCATGTAGCAAAAATAATTTTTGAAAATATGTAAGTTTCATTCATGCAGAAATTTGAATTTTTTGCCACATTATTAGAGCGATAATATTCTTAAACAGTAGATTTTTTTTGTGCTTACGAATGCTCCTGATTGTTCAGACAGGCCTTCAGTACAAATCTCTTCGTGAGCAGTGTTTGATAACTTTGCCTTATAAAGTTATAAAGTAACGCATTACAGTAACATAACTACATTATTCAGGTAAAAATAATATAATGCGCTACTACAGAAAACTTGTTAACAAAATGTTTCCTTTTTCAAGTCGGCGCAACGTTTTCACTTTTCTGTGTATGCAGGCCAGTCCCCTCCCTAGGAGCGGCACTGAGGACCGTTCGCCCTAGTCCATAGTGGCGCAGAGCAGGGGGCCCCGTTCCCGAGAGGGCACAGTGGGCACTGATCCCACGGCGAAGGAGGAGGAGCTGTAAGGCACGCAGTTGGGGCGTTGTGCCACCTTCACCTCAAGCCTTTCCTGGCCTGGTTTCGGTGCCTCAGAGGAAGTGCGCTCAGCGGGGGCCGGCAATATCCAGGGAGTGGTCCCTCAAGCTTCCATCCCTTGCCCGCCGAGTTGAATCCCACAGGCAGATTGTGCAGACCCCACATGTTTACTTCTTAACAGTTTCACGTGCTCTTGAACTCTCTTGCTCTTGATTCAAAGTTCTTTTCAACTTTCCTTTACGGTTCTTGACGACTATAGGTCCAATGCCAGTATTAAGACCTTAGATGGAATTTACCACCAAAAGGTTACCAATGAGTAATGAGCAAACACTACTTTTTTAAACTAACTTCCCCAACACTGTTTGTGACGATGCTTCACGACTGACGCCCAACGAGTTTCTAAGCACTTTTCACAACTTTCAGAGGCCATAGCGGAGTTACACAGAGCATGCTCACAGTCCACCAGCGTTACTTCCTGGTTCGTGGACAATAAAAATGCTTTACAGTTAGATACATATAGCACACAGGTCTCATTCTGACCCTAAGAAGTGCTTTTACAATATATCTGTACTGGGGCATAATGAGAAAATAGATTTGTTATATACTAAATGAAAGTGTAAGTATAAGCTGGGCTGTACAGTAAACGGCTGAGTGCTCCATAAAGCAAAAAACTGCAGTATGTGTGTGTTCTTCTCCGGGCAAAATGGAAAATTAAAAAACAGAAATTATCTCTTCTATCCATAAGCCTTACTCCATCCTCTTCTATCCCATAATAATAAAAACAGCCTCAGTCTTTTCCCTCTTTAAATCCCATTTCCCAGTCAGATTAGCATCAGGGAAGCGCAGCCAATTCCAATTTTCTCCTCTGCTCCTATCGCTCGCTCACTGTCCGCGCTTACCCAAAGTTGTAGCTGAAGTGTTTTTATGAATTTATGTATTTTGTGTTTTTTTTTAATGAACTCTTTGCCGTTAAAATCATACATGTTAATTTTCTCTTGGGCCCAGAGGCGGAGCTGCACTAGAGGGACACTGCACTATGAAGTATGCACAGATCACGACCTGCATTTAAATGAACATGTAATTGGATTATTTTCTTTGTTTTGTTTTGTTTTGTTTTGTTTTGAATAGTCTAAGATATTTAGTTGTCTCAAAGTACATCTCAAGGTACGCTATGTAACTTTTCTGCTGTTGGCTAAAATGATCCACAGTGTGACTTTAAATGTATGTCTCTTTCATCTGTTCGATTAAAAATAAAAGGGAAAATGGCTCATGGCTAAGGCCCCATCTACACTATTATAATATTTGAATATATGAATTATATGTATTTATATTGTATATTTATTATATTATATTAATATTCAAATTGTTTTCGTTGTGGATGCAGTGTTCGTCTACACATTAATCCGACTGAAAACGACTCCAGAGACGGAACGATCTGGTGCCGCCACCTCCCACGAATTCAATTGAGTACAGATCTGATTCGGCACTGTGTGGATGCCTGAAAACACTGATACACTGATGTACGTCTATGCGCTGCAAAGTAGCTAATTCACCGCCAAAACACTAAGAAACTAGAATATATGTCCATTCATATAATCGGTCTATGCGTATGATCGTATGCATAGACCGTATAATCTCTGAAAAGTTTCACATGAACCATCTCTGACACGATAGAAGCACAGAACAGACTCACCATCAGCAGAACACCCTTCTGTCACAGAAAGAACACTCATAATCCACTGAGTCATGTCCTTTAGTCCAACAGAAGCTGAACCGCATCAGCTTCTTTAGCAGTAAGTTTATGCAAATGAGCCATTTGGTTTTAAGTTTAGTTTCTGTAAAAAGTAAACAAATACGCTCAAAGCTGTGTGGATACGGAAGGCTTGCGGACACAGAAACAAGTCAATCCTCACTCTGAGCCGCCATGCTCGTCTTAAAATCCAGTGTTATGCTAAGTAACAACTGAACCTTGTTATCGGTCCACAAAAAGACTGTTTTTACACTTGCCATCTCCCTCAACTCAAAATCAGCTGCTGCAACTTCAGACTTCTTTGTTTTTACTGCTCACGTGTCGTCGGGACACCAGTCTATCACGTGACTAGCGTTTCAGGCGGTTTTGCTTTACCGTATGAACAGGGAACGCTTTGATTGCGGATACAGAAATGACGTGTCTGGACGCAGATCGTTTTGGATATGGTGATACAGTGAAACGCGAATTTGTTTTAGTTTAAATGTGGTCTAAGAATATTCCACAGCATGGCATTAAACTATGTAAGGCAATAGCATCTATATGGAGAAAAAAGGGCACTTACATCGTGCACCACAGTATGTATGATTTTGTATGATTTTATTTGTAGTATTTATGTCCTGTTTTCTTTTGAATGCATGCCTTCCTGTTTTTATTGTTGCCACTTTACATGCATTTGGCACATGGAACTGTAATAAAATCGGGAAAATGAATCCATGGTGTCGTATTGTTTTCAGTGGTCTGTGCTCAATGGCGTGTGACGGTGGTTACATGGTATTTTATTCCACTTGTCATTACATTTATTGGACTAATATATTTTGGTTGAGTAGCGCCCTCTTGTGGTGCCCGATAGTGATAAGTGCCCCTGGCGTTGAGAGCACGTTGCCAGTTCATGAGAGACGGGCACGAGGGGGGTCACTGATTTTAGCTCTGTCAATAAAAATCGCGTATTTCTGTTTAATTATTCCTTATATGATCACAATTGTACAACTTATTTATGTCATCCGGAACATTTATGAGCTGATATTTTGTGCAATGTATGAGTTTTTACGCAGTAGTGGACTACACATGTCGTGATACAGTTCACCGTGTTGAGCCGAGGTATCCTGACCAGTACATATTTTGTTTCATGCAGATTAAAACCACAAAAGACAGCACCGTGTCCTGGCCATTTATTCACAACATAACGCAGATAAACTATACTATAATAAACGGAACAGACGAGTTATTCCTGCAACCAACTTTTGCACGGCCAAGTTCAGCGCGGTTACAGGCGCATGGGCCACCCCAAAAATTTTCACTTCCACATTTACTACCTCAACACGGGCGAGCTCCTCCCACCCGTGTGAAGTCTGTAACGTGCACAGCGTGGAGCGTTCAGACCAATCAGAACAAGAGCTACTAGAGTGGAGCTAGCACAGGCTAAGAATGGGGCTAGGCTAACTCTTACAAAGCTAACTTTTAGGCACTTTTAGGATTTAAAGGGACAGTCTGGAATTTTGAATATAGGACCTCATTTCCTAGTGAGCCAGAGTGTTGGAGACATGTGGAGACACTTTTTAAAATATTCCATCCAGTCCTTGTATTTGCAGAGGTCGCTGGTGCTAGGCTAGTGCAATGTCAATGGCCATAGTTAGCCTGCCACTAAAAACAGTCTTATCCACTCCACAAAACACCCGAAGTACATCTATTATTACACCAGACTGTCCATGTGAATTTCTGTGTTGATAGAATCATTTTAGAAGTAAAACCAACCTTGCATTTGAAGGATTTATGTCTGAGCAGCAGCAGTGGGTTGTACTTCCTGATAGAAAGCGGCGGACTGATATATGAGAAAATAGTCCCTCAACATGCGACGATTCATGTGACGCAAGGTTAGTTTTATTTCAAACATTATTCTATCAACACAGACATTCACATGGACAGTCTGGTGTAATAATAGATTTACTTTAGGTGTTTTGTGGAGTGGGTAAGACTCTTTTTAGTGGCATGATGACTATGGCCATTGACATGCACTAGCCTAGCACCAGCGACCTCTGCAAATACAAGGACTGGATGGAATATTTTAAAAAGTGTCTCCACTTTGGCACTGGCTCACTAGGAAATGAGATCCTATGTCTAAAATTGCAGACTGTCCCTTTAAATTAAAAAAAATAAAAAAGATTATGTAGTGAAAATCCCTACAAAATTCAACCTTCGTGAAAGTTGTGGATGTCCTGTCAGGCGAACACGGGCAGTTTGGTCTCGAGCTGGGACAGAGGGAGAGTGTTTTATCCAGTTTTTATCATAGATCCATGACTTGGCACCTGTGAACGTCTGGTACAGTTTTTATTGGAATATAAGAGCGAAGGCAAGATGCACAGACGCACGGGGGACGCACGGAAGCAAGTCGGGCAGCAGAGGAGGGAAACTGGAGCAGAGACGTGTTACGACGTGACATAAACGCAGGAGCAGGGCAGCCCTTCCAGTCGTGAGAGTAAGGGGAATTGTAGTAGCACTTGTCGGGAAATCGCCTAAAGCCATCGCAGTTGTCGGGGCGCACGCCGTGTTTGTTTGTCGCTTGATCCGCGCTGGTGTTTCGGCTTGCCAGACCAGCTGAGAGGAGGTGAAGGAGTGTTGTGACGCGGGGGAACTCTGGGATAACTCTGCCCGCCGTGTAAATATTGTAGCAACACTCCAGCAATGTAGCCTAAGGCCTGGATGTCCCGTACTCTCTCGTGTTCGTGTTCACCTTTGTGTTCTGGACTTGGACCTGTAGTGGAGTTGCTCATTGGCCCAAAAGACTATCTGCACTGCACTTTACCCTGGACCGGTGCTTTTAATGAACTTTTAACACATTTTTCATTGCCTTTTAGCCCACTTTGTTTAATGGGCTTTCAGGATTTTATCTACTGGCTTTTAGCAATGTTTGGGCATTTTTATTATTGGTTTTAATTCACTTTTTTGTAATAAATTTTATTGTTAACTGGCCCAGCTCTTGGCCTCCTTGGCGACAGTGAGTGAGCGCGCCCTCACCCAGTCATAAATCAGCCTTTCCATAACTTCTGGGTTTAATTCATATTCGATTTCCGAACATAATACCATAACCCCGCACAAATACACTAAACTTGTATTTATTTATAAGCTTTCACAGTATGGCATAAAACATCTCTATCTCCATGGAGAATGTTCTGAAGTCTGGTTTTATCTTTCTGTTTCTATTTCATGCAGGTGATGTCTTAATTAGTTGAAATCAGAATATTAATCATGTTCTGATTTGTTTAGAAGTGTAATATTTTGTTCAATTTTATACTTTCTCCAATGTTTATTAGGTAGATTAAAGAGGGATTATTTTACTTCTATGGGGTATTAACTGCTAACACATAATGCATTTAGATCACCATGTTCACTTTTATTGTTTTGAAAATGCTATATTAAAATGTTTTAATGCAAGTTTCACTATCAAAACACGATCACAAAAACTACTGCACATCGAATCAGGCTAGGCAAGTTGCTGTGTGCAGTTTTGTGTCACGTTTTTTTTTAATTTATGGAGAATTGTAGTGTGGGAGCCTGTGCGACATAGGCTTGTGGGCAGAGCATTGAACAGAATCTTACAGCTAACTTTAAGGAGAAGAGATCGCTAAATTACTCAAACATGCATGTATGACATAAAAAATCTCTTCAAGCAGGTTTATATACTGTATTTTTCGGACTATAAATCACTCTGGAGTATAAGTCGCACCGGCCAAAAAATGTGTAATGAAGAAGAAAAAAAAAACATATAAGCCGCACCGGACTATAAGTCACAAGTTTGGGGTGAAATTTATTTTATAAAATCAGAAACCATGAACCGACATTTCATCTTGAAAGGCAACTTCTAGTAATAACAATAGAACAGAGAACAACAGGCTGTTAACGTCACATATGAACAGTTCTTCAGATAAATATAACATAAACAACAGAACAGAACAAGTTTACCAAAATCTCCATCTCACTCCAAATCACTAAATCCATTCAATTCTTCATCCTCGGTGTCACTTCTGAACAACTCCACGACCTCCGGAGGTAAACAGAGTGTTGCTTTCTCCTCTGTGTAGCTGTCGTCAGACTCAGCATCGGTTCCAGGTAGAATTATTCCGGCCGTTATGATTCATGACAGGATGGTTTTGGTGTCACTGAAGTCCAGACTTTGTCCATCCATCCAGTGACTTTCAGGAAATTTGCAGAGTGCATCCTCCCAGTGTCAAGTTTCTCGCTCACTCCAAACTTTCTTTCTGCGGCTCGATTACCATTTTCAGCTGCAGGTTTCACTACTTGCAGCTTAAATTTAAAATTTTCAGTGGTGCAGAAGTAATGGTGCGATTGACTGACATGATACAGACAGGACAGAAGCTCTTTCTGCAGGAGACATGCACAGTAGAGCCAAGTGACAGTGGTACAGGAGGAACAGAAGTAGCAGATACTGACACAGAAGACTAGAGCGCTCCGTTGTAGCTGTCAGCGTGAAAATTTTAATATAAGTAGCACCTGAGCATAAGTTGCATGAAAAAAATGTGAAAAATACAGTATTGCTTTTTCTTATATACCAAGTAACATTTTAGTAAAGGAAAAAAAAAAAAAAAAAAAAGCGGCTTTTTCCTAACAATTACATGTGCTCTAAAACATATTGAGACCAATGAGGAAGTCTAAGTGAATAAACACAACTAAACCAGTCAGAACTGCAAAAAATGTGGTTTGCCATGTGGGCCCAGAGGCGGAGCTGCACCAGGGGGACCGCGCTGTAAAGCATGTCCACACTGTGTACCTTTGACAGCCCCTCTCCCACAAACACTCTCCCAGTTTGAGGAAGCACAGAAGACGCATTCACGAGCGCTCACAGCCGTTAGTGAGCCGCCCACATGAATACATAGACTGTTGGGTTTGGGGACACTGGATACACGGGCAGAAACAGTCAGCGAACGTCATTCCTCACGGACTCTAGAAACTCAAATATTTGCTAAAGAGGAACTGAATGGCGGTCAGAGATTTGTAGACCACGAAAGGCTCATTCATGTTTTTGGAAATAGAGGTGAAATTGTATATTCTTGGGTTAAACTTGAAGCTTGCGATAGTTTCAAGTAATTACGACTCGTTTTAGTTTACAAGAAAATATATGCCCATTTTACATTATTAAAAGCTCCACTTTGTAACTCATAGCAAAAACTAGACTGAAGTAAAAGCATATATTTTTATTTGAATGTTTTTAATGCACTGGAAAAAAAAACAAAAAAAAAACATGTAACTTTACTGTGAGTAGGCTTGCATATTCACCCTGAATCTGAAGCTTGAAATGATACCAGTGCCCAAAAAGCCTATTCCATCTGGACTTAAAGACTTCAGATCAGTTGCTTTGACGTCTCATGTCACGAAACCTGGTGGCACCATCCCTGGATTGTCTATGGTTGGATTGTCTACAGTGCCGTTTACGCGTGGACAATGCTGTAATCTATCTCTGCGAGGATGTTGTTTTTGATTTCTCTAGTGCCTTTAACACAATCCAGCCCTTTCTGATGAGTGACAAGTTGCTCAGGATGGCGTCAGCTCCTCCATTGTCTCCTGGGTCGCTGACTACCTGTCAGGCAGGCCTCAGTACGTGCGACTGGGGAGCACCCTGTCTGATACTGTGGTCAATAATGTTGGAGTCCCTCAGGGTACAGTCCTGTCTCCATTTCTGTTCACTCCGTACACCTCCGATTTCCAGTACAGCTCCGAGTCCTGCCACCTGTTGAAGTTCTCTGATGACTCTGCAGTGGTTGGGTGTATCAAAGATGGACAAGAGCTGGAGTACAGGACACTAAATGCAAACGTTATGGAGTGGTCCCAGGCAAACCATCTGCTCCTGAATGCTGTCAAGACCAAGGAACTGGTGATTGACTTCAGATAATGAAGGACAGATAACGACCGTTTCCGTGACTTAAATTGTGATGCCGGACTTTTGCGATGCCGGACTTTTGCGTCCCCCTTTTTTGCATCGCAAAAGTGACAAAAGTGAATCAGGTCCCTGTCTGGTCCCGGTCTCAGTCTCAGTCCCGGTCTGGTCATGGTCTGGTCTCGGTTTGGTCCCAGTCTGGTCCTGGTCTCAGTCCTGGTCCTGTTCTCGGTCTCAGTCTCGGTTTGGTTCCGGTCTGGTACCTGGCCTGGTTTAGTCCTGGTTTAGTCCTGGTTCAGTGCGTATGCAGCGCAAAAGTTATTATTCATTTAAACACAAAATCAAAAACTGAAAAAAAATTTATCGTTATCCGTTTTTTCATTTTGGTTTTGGAGACAAATAATGATTAAAACAGTTGTTTTTCATTTTCTTATTTTTTGTTTTATATTGAAAAACGAGTGAACGAATGAGACACGGATTGAGAGCTGCTGGTAGCTCCTGAGGTTGGAGACTCTTGCATTAGGCTTTTCTTATGTTATTAAGTATTTTTTATTTAGGCCTATTGTTTTTGGTTGTCTTGCAGTTCCTGTGTTAAATGTTCTTTAGATAGTAGAGTTTATTGATACCATTGTCATTATATTAGTTGAAAATGGTCTCAACAATGTTAATATTATTGCTTATTATTTCTTGGTCAGTCAATCGTCCTGCAAAATCTGTTATCGTTGCAGGCCTACTACCGATACTTGCTCAAATGTGCTTCAATACAAGTGCAAGTATATCTGAGTTTCGATACTTTTGACAATCCTACAAATAAACATCATTTAGAAAGCCATCCAAGCAGTCAGGCAGTCTCTAACCTCCACCACTCCCTCAGGCGTCGCTCGCACGCCTTCACACAGACTGACAGACAGAGAGAGACAGCTGAAGTCCATTACAAGTGCATCTGGAATGCCCATTATCCTAAACACAAGCTGTCAACTCCCTCACTGTTACGGAATGATATGCAGTGCAGGTAATGTACTGAATAAAGGCTACGGCAGATTACAGTAGCAAATGTGTAGTTATAACGCTTGGCACATTAATTCATATTAGCCAACATTAAGCAGTCGAATAGTCGTTTTGTCCATCGTAAAGGACCGCTACTACCCCCGACCCCGTGATGGCCATTGAGTGCTTCGCCAGCTCCTTTTGCGCATTCGGACTCAGAGACATATGCTAATGCTGCCGTAAACATATGCAGGGCTTTTCACAGTGGAGATATTAAAACAGAGATAGAGGCCTGTGCTTTCTGCTGTGCGCCGTCTATGCTGCTATGACGACGTGCTCGGAATGTCAGAAAATGTTATACGTTGAATAAAATATATGAGGAATTGATTATGGAAATGGGATTGTAAAAGTGAACTGAAGCCGCTGTTTGATTTGAGTATTGGAAATGGAGTTGTGGAATGGTGTGTGTTAGTATTGTCACAATACTAAAAGTTCAAACACGATTTCGATACTAAGGTAAAGGCTTTTTACTTGATACCAATTTTGATACCACAATGCACAAAACCCGACTTTACCATCAGTCTACGTTCTTCTCTTCACCTATGGTCATGAGCTCTGGGTAATAACCAAAAGGACAAGATCGCTGATACAAGCAGCCGAAATGAGTTTCCTCCACAGGGTGGCTGGGCCGCTCCCTTAGAGATAGGGTGAGGAGCTTGGTCACACGGGAGGAGCTCGGAGTAGAGTCGCTGCTCCTCCACGTCGAGAGGAGTCAGTTGAGGTGGCTCGGGCATGTGTTCCGGATGCCTCCTGGGCACCTCCCTCAGGAGGTGTTCCGGACATGTCCCACAGGAAGGAGGCCTCAAGGAAGACCCAGGACACGCTGGAGGGACTATGTTTCTCGGCTGGCCTGGGAACACCTCGGGGTCCCCCCTGGAGGAGCTGGAGGAAGTGTCCAGGGTGGAGGAAGTCTGGGAGTCGCTGCTTAGACTGCTGCCCCCACGACCCGACCCCGGATGAGCAGATGAAAGTGGAAGGATGGATAGATGGAATGCTAGTTTTCGTCCAAAAAATTACTTTACTTTAGTAATTTTTACTAATAAATGTAACTAAGTACAATACACCTCTGTCAATGTCAGGCAATCACAGCCTGTGACCTTTTCAGTTCAGGCACCTTGGCTTTGGAACGACCTCCTTGAGGAGATAAGGCTACAACATTAGTATAATCTTTTAAATCATTTCATTCTCATTTTTATCAGTTGGCCTTCCTTTAACTGTTTTTAGCTTGATTTTACTCCTTATTTATTTGTATTCTATTTTATTAACTTATTTATTATAATTAATTGAATTGATTGATTCATTTTCTGAATGCTAATTTTATTGTTCTTTGTTTGTAAACCTTGTTTTAAAAGTGGAATAAGGTTAATATATATATATATATATATATATATATATATATATATATATATATATATATATATATATATATACCAGCATTCTCAACCTCTCCACCTCCTTTTCACTTTTGAACAAACCCATCATTCTTGAAAAGTTCATCCATTTTCTCTCACTGTAATAAGTATTGCTGAAGTTGCTCTTGTCTGAGTTACACGAGGCCTTTTGGGAACACAGTTTTGCAAATACATCAAATCAAATTTGAAAACACGAAAGCAATTCCTCTCACCAAAAAATCACAGTTATGAAACTTCCCCGGTCGCCACGTGTCTCATCGTGCTGCGTTTCGCTCTCAACAACCATCAATCTAACACTTGGTTTCCCAAAATGGCAACCTTGAGGGAAAAATGCGTTTTGGTGATGGACTTTTTGAAATTATTCACCATCTATCATGTGCCCAATGCGACACTGATGGGGAATGAGTTCGCGTTGCCAGCTCCGGCGTTGATGGAAGAATAATTTTGTGTTGTGATTTGTGGGAAAACAAAAGTGAGAAATGGCACTGAAGCATGAACAGAGAAAGAGGGAGGGTGACAGCTTGTGAGGTCTCCAGGGCTAAGGGGACACGCGCGTCGTCGTGGCGAGATGTGTGATTATGGGATGCCGGGCAGTGGAAGTCGCTCTAGCACCATACATCATCGAGCGGCCTGACATAAATTGAAACATGTTTGGCCAGCGGTGAGACAGGCACGGTGATGTATATTGGATCGATAGGCTTCATAAACACATCATCAGCTCGGTAGCCGCAGCGACAGCCAACCGTCAGCACCATCTGCCCCCTGTCCTCCCTCTGGACCCGGGATCAGCTGGTGTAACTTCCACACACAAACACAAAATATGACACTGTGCTGCACGCTCCAGCCTGAGCTAGGACTCGCCAGAATTGGGTTAGCACTGGGGCGTGGTGTTGTTGGCTGGTTTATGCACAAATGGCACATCCTCCACCTGGACATGTTAAAATGTTGGAAAGCTCAGATTGTTTTGTTTTCATTGGACGGCAGGTCTGCCGTGATAACACATTTAGAAGCACAATACAGCAATATCAGAGTTGGGCATTTGATTACATTTTCTTAATCGATCGTCGGGAGAATAAACGATCAATTTCTGATTTTTATATTAAAATGATCATCATTATTATTACTATGACTGATCTGCATAAATCAACTCAACTTTACAACATATAAACCATAATCACTCTAGAGCCACATCAGCCCATTTAACGTTAAGCTAAGATAAGATAAGACATGCCTTTATTAGTCCCATAGTGGGGAAATTCCAGTGTTGCAACCCACAATTCAAGAACAGCAGGAAAATGGTAACATGCAATAAAACAAGATAATAGATAATGGCTTAAAAGTCATTTAAAAATAGACTTTAAAATAGACTAATGAAGGGGTGTCCAACCTTTTTTTTATCGAGGGCCACATATCTAAACACAGACGAAGCAGAGGGCCGATCGAGGGCCACAGACTGGTGCTCAATACAGTGAATAATTGAAAAATGTGCATGTTTAACACATTAGAATGAGCCATCAGTCTTTAATCATGCTAAGATCCTTAAAACCACACATTAAATATTAAATGATAGCTTTATCAAGGTAGATTTTCAAAAAAACTTGCAGTAAAACATTATTTTTTAATTGATGTAAGCCTGAGGGCCAAGAAAATTTTGTCTGAGGGCCGCATTTGGCCCCCAGGCCATAGTTTGGACATGCCTGGACTAATGTAACACACTGTTTTGGTGGAGCAAAAATATAAAATACCAAAAAAACTGTTATGTACAATAAAAGTAACAGTGCTGCATATGAACAGAATAGATCTCAGTAAAGTGACTTCAGTATATTATAATGTTATTTACAGTAATATGACTATGTTTATGTACAGCAGCATTATTATTATCATGTGTTTAATGCAGCTTTGACATGTTTGTCTACATTACAAAATTTCAAACCACCTGGCTCATTTGCATAAATTATAAGCGCTGAAAAAACAGCTCTTTCCTTGTGCGCTGATGCGGTTCAGCTTCTGTTGAACTAAAGAACACGACTCAGTTGAATATGAGTGTTCTTTCTGTGACAGAGGATGTTGATGATGATGATGGTGAGAGTGTTCTGTGTGTGTGTCGCGTTGGAGATGGTTCATGTGTTCAGAGATCAGATGTGTGCAGGTTTAGCGCAGCTCTTTATTTAAAGGGCCCATCTCATGCAAAATCAACTTTTCAGAGTTTTCTACCTTCTAAGAGTGATGTGTGGGCCTTGTATTTGTCGCCGAAGTGTTTTTTTTTTTAATTGATTCTGTGTTTTTTTTAACAAATTGCAGCGTATTTCTGCCACACTCCCACATGACAACAAACTACAGCTGCTACAACGATGACGCAGCAGCTACACCTATGACGCGTTTGATGTAGCAGAAAGCACTTCGCACCCGCTACCTCCCCGCTCCACTGCCTTCGCTCCGCCTCCATCCTGCATCGACTGACAATTCCCACATGATCACCTAAACAAAAGCGACAGAATAAGCTTATTGTTCTACACTGTACATGATATAATAAGTTTATCGACTACTACTGTGAGGGTGCACGTCTGTCTCCCCCTCCCTCCCTGAGATGGGCGGAGGAAGGGCGGCTCACTCAGAGCCTACCTCACGTTTGGAGGGCGGAGCCTGTGCTTTCTCAGGACGGGCGGGGGGATGAGCAATAGTCGGCCTTTCATAGTTCCTGGTCTGTTACTGCCTCCAAGAAATCAGTAAGATTTCATAACTATTGTGTAATGGATGTTCCAAAATCCAAATAGTGCTTGTATGTGTGCACAATGTGAAAAGAGTTATTTTGCATGAGATGGGCCCTTTAACTTAATTTCACTCACTTTATTTATGGTGGTCACTTTATTTATTTTGTCTCCTGTTGTGATGAAAAGACTGAAAAGTATGATGAAACCGGGACACTGATGTGCTGTAAACACATTCACTGAGTGGAACAGTGTCTCCAAGGAGCCAGAGTCCAAACGTGGAACTGTGAAGCACAACTCCAGTGTTTGTGTCAGACGCAGCCTCGTCTCCTTATGCTACACACAGCAACAGACATTCAGTTTGTCGATTAAAAATGAACGTGACCGACGAAATTCTTAATGATCAGTTATGGATTAGTCGACCAATCATGCCCATCCCTAAGTGATACCCCAATAAACAATAATACTGAAACTACTTTTATGCCACTGACACAAATTTTTAAACAGTGAGACACCAGTTTTAAATAGTTTTTAAATAGACAATATTAAAAGGCCTGAGCCAGTTATTAGCTATAGAAGTGACTTATTCAACCCCCTACAGCTCAGATATTACCTCATTATACAAAAAAAATTACCTTCTTTTGCATAAAAATTGTACACACTATAAATATTGAGACCCAAAATACAGTACATTATTCCATCTACCATATATTGATTGATAAATTGATATAGTTATTATAATAATTTTATAATAATTGTATAATTATTGTGACAGGCCTGTTGGACTCACAGATATACGGACCAATGTTAAGTGGCAGTACAACATTCTGTGTACTATTACTTCTAAACTCTATATTAGTAGTGGGTGATATTGGCAAAATAAATATATAGATACCTTATGGATTATCCCTAAAATAATATTACTGCAGTCCACAAGAAATAACCTTATACTCCATACAAGTGTACAAAAACTCATCTTGTGTCAATGATATTTTTTCTCCGTGTTATTATTTTGTAATGGATGAGCTAGTGTTGTAGTCAAGACCGCACTAATCGAGATCACAGGGTCCCGAGACAAGACCAAGACCTCTGAGGGTCGAGACCAAAACAAGACTGAGACTTTTAAAGGTCGAGACCGAGACAAGACCGAGACCACGGCCCATCAAGACCAAACTGAGACCGTCTATCTCATTTTTGACATGTATTTGTATTTGTATTGTATTAAAGTTTTTGTTTTTATTAATCTATCTCAGTTTTATGTGATTTTTTTTTTTTTTTGCACTTAATCTTAAAATAATCCAAGCAACCTGTGCAGCACTTAAACACTCTGTGCCCCTTTTTTGGACTCTGACCCACAGCTTGAGAATCCTTCTTTAAGCCAACTTCCACTGGCACTTTACAGAAAACTACTTCAAAGAGAATGTGTAGGATTTCTTTTTTTTTTCTAACAGGAGTTACATTCTCTTATTGGTTTTGCAGTGATATTGAGCCGCCTCTGCACATCTACCAAACGCACATTGTGACAAATACAAATGGACTGGATGTGCACTTTTATTAGGCAAACTTCAGCCACATGTCGCTTTAGGTCTCCATATGGACGGAGCGCGGACACTGTAGCATAAATTTAGATTAGTTTTCGTCTTGCCCTTCTGATCAGAGCGCATTGAGGAGGGAGCCCATGTGCTGATGTGAGGCAGACGGACAGGTATATTGTTGTAAGGAGTTTAACCTGTGTGCGTAGTGTCCACGGGCTCCAAATGAGCGCCCGGGCTGCAGTGAGAAGCCCCCCGCGCTCCCACACATCGGTACAAGTTTAATGTCGACACCAGCGTTCTCGAGTACTACCACCAGTGTTGGGAAGGTTATTTTTAAAATGTTTTCCCCTACAGATTACAGATTACATACCCCAAAATGTAGTTTGTGACGTAATCCATTAAATTACTTAAAGTGAGTAACGTAATCTGAATACTTTGGATTACTTGGTTTGCTGTGGAGAAGCAAACACGAGGAAATCTTCACATAAGATGTTTTGTCTGATAAAAGAAAATAAAAAGCCCAGACTTTACTTAACCAAATTAAAAATATTATTGATAGAAGAAGAGGAGACACGGTCCACGCAGCATGGTTTAGTCCTGTTAAATCCTGGTTTAGACCTGGTTTAGACCTGGTTTAGACCTGGTTTAGACCTGGTTTAGACCTGGTTTAGTCCTGGTTTAGACCTGGTTTAGACCTGGTTTAGTCCTGGTTTAGTCCTGGTTTAGACCTGGTTTAGTCCTGGTTTAGACCTGGTTTAGACCTGGTTTAGTCCTGGTTTAGACCTCCTGGTTTAGACCTGGTCCTGGTTTTAGTCCTGGTTTAGTCCTGGTTTAGTCCTGGTTTAGACCTGGTTTAGTCCTGGTTTAGTCCTGGTTTAGTCCTGGTTTAGTCCTGGTTTAGTCCTGGTTTAGACCTGGTTTAGTCCTGGTTTAGCCCAAAATGTAAAACCAGGATAATACCTCTATGTTATCCATTTATTTACTAACTTTAATCCAATTACCACTCACTGAAACAGTAACTGTAACTGAATACAGTTTCTCATAATTTGTACTCTGATTACATAACTCATGTAATCTGTTACTCCCCAACACTGACTACCACACTAGTATGAGCCACTGTGTCTAAACAATTCCCATAGTGGAAATTCAATGCAGAATGTATAAAATCAGGGCATTGTGTTAAACCCTCCAATATTCCCATAGCTCTATTTTTTTCCCTCTTCTTTTTACTGCCACACAAGAGGAACACATCATCAGAATTGCATGATGGTGATACAGAATACAGAGCAAAAAACATGCCGGGGCGAGCCAGGAGACCAAAGCTCCCAGGGAACTCGAGGGAATCAGTTGAAAAGTGAGCGAAATTGAAAAGGACGTAGGCGGCAGGTGGGGATCTAACCAGAGAGGCGTTAATTGGACTTTTCTATAAGGAACCAAGACTTTGTTCAAGGTCTGTTCTTTTGTTCTGTAAGAATCTATGACAGCCAAGAAAAAGTCGAAAAGAGCCTGTAATTTTAATTTTCACAGGGGAGAGTAAGGTCGGGAGATTTAATATGTGTTGAAATAAAATAAACAATTTAGTATAAAACTGCCAGCAACACCAGTGTGCACAATGGATTACGCTGTCAAAGGAAAAACAGAAATATAGGAGTTGCCTGCCAAGTGCGGAATAATCGCTCTATTTTCTATATATTTCTGTATATATCGGACATACATCAGTCTGCTCACCGGGTCCAGGCTGAAACGAGGGCGTACAATCAGATTTGCTTATTTCAGTGACACATGAGGAACAAAGGAGCATCACCAGTCTTTGCGTGAGGGTTATCAAGTGTTATCGAGGAGGCATGTCCAGGTCGGGGTGTACTTGGAGTGGGATGGAAAACGGATAATGATTCGTTTTTCAGTTTTCGATTTTGTGTTTAAATTAATCATGGAAAAAAACGGATAGAACTGTTTCCAGTTTCTGTGACTTAAACTGCGATGCCCGGACTTTGCGCCACATACGAACTGAACCAAGACGCTCTATTTTCTTTCTCTATTTTCTCTCTATATATATCGGCAGTGTTGGGGAGTAACAGATTACATGTACCAGAGTTATGTAATCAGAGTACAAATTATGAGAAACTGTATTCGGTTACAGTTACTGTTTCAGTGAGTGGTAATTGGATTACAGTTACTTGGTTGAAATAAATGGATTACACAGAGATATTTTCTGGGCTATATCCCTTTTTTTAGGTCTAAACTAGGACTAAACCAGGACTAAAACCAGGTCCAAATCAGGTCTAAACTAGGTCTAAACTAGGACTAAACTAGGATTAAACCAGGACTAAAACCAGGTCCAAATCAGGTCTAAACCAGGTCTAAACTAGGTCTAAACTAGGACTAAACTAGGACTAAACCAGGACTAAAACCAGGTCCAAATCAGGCTTAAACCAGGTCTAAACCAGGTCACAAACAGGATTTAACAGGACTAAATCATGAACGTGTCTCCTCCTCTTCTATCAATACTATTTTTAATATGGTTCAGTAAAGTCTGGGCTTTTTATTTTCTTTTAGCAGACAAAACATCTTATGTGAAGATTTCCTAGTCTTTGCTTCTCTAAGTATTCAGATTACTCTACTCACTTTAAGTAACTTAATGGATTCCGTTACAAACTACATTTTGGGGTATGTAATCTGTAATCTGTAGGGGAATACATTTTAAAAGTCACCTTCCCAACACTGGCTGAAACAAGGATGTACAATTAGATTAGTTAAGTTCAATGACACATGAGAAACAAAGGAGCATCTTTTTGAACAAAATTTAGGGCTCTATTTTGCCACCAGTCTTTGAATGAGGATTATCAAGTGTTATCGAGGGGGCGTGTCCAGGTCAGGCTGTACTTGGAGTGGGACGGTGCTGGTACATTTATGGCAGGGGTCTCCAACTTTTTTACTTTGGTGCGCTACTTTTACAAAACGAAAATGCCAGAGAGCTACTAGTTTTAGCGGTCACAAGAAACTGAGCATATATTAGGGTGACCAAATGTCCGTTTTTCCCCAGACATGTCAGTTTTTTGCGTCCTGTCCTGGGCGTTCGTTTTTTGTGGAGTGGTGGAAATGTCCGGGTTTTTATTACTTTTCATTCGGGCCATTAAACTGAGCGTCTCTCGTAGCTCTGTGCATCAGAAAGAGCGAGCAGACACAAACAGTTTGCAACATGCCGAAGCACAAATGCGCATTTAACGATGACTTGCACAAGAAATTCTCAATTTTTCATGCCGGTCGAGACAAGTGGGAGGCCATGTGCACAGGTTGCGAGGTGAGAGTAGCTCAATGTCGAGGCCCCACCCCCTATCCCCGGTAAGGTGTCAAGGTTTTCACAAACAGAAATATGGTCACCCTAGCGTTTATAAGAGCCACGGCGAGCCTTAGATGACCTACAGTTAGATGCCTTTAAAACATAAACCTTTATCCATTTATTAGTGCACAAATTTAGGCATCAAAATGACTTATGTACAATGGCAAAAGGCATTTCATTCATCAAATTTGACTTATTGAGCACAATGTGTACATGTATTCAGAAATCCCTTGGCGAGCTCCTTAGAGGAAGGTGGAGAGCTGCTGGTATCTCCCGAGCTACAGGTTGGAGACTCCTGATTTATGGTGATGACATCTGAACCAGTCTGTGATCTCTGTGGCATTTAAAATCACTGCCTGTGTGGGTAATGTTTGCAATCTCTGCCTCATCACCAGGCAGCAAAGAGGGGTGTGGGGAAAAGTAAAAAAATAAATGTATATGAGTACAAAAATAGCCCCACGAGGTAAGTACGCTCCAGTAGAGACACCAGGATTATAGAAATTTGGATGGGCCGTCACAGAACTGGCTGGGCGTTTGTTCCGCGCACACATGCTCCTCTCTCTCCTACATGCACCCCTAAATAAGCCCGCACCCCTGAATAAGCCAACGATAGTTTTCACAGTGTTCCTCCGTTCTTTTGCCTCTCTTTACGCAGCGGACCAGAGTCTTTCTTCTCTTGTCTGCTTCCCATCAAGGGTGTAGATTTGGTCTCAGCTTTGGTGGGCACATTATCAGCTAACTCTGTGAATTCTTTCCAAAAGCACACAGAGTCTGGGCAGGTCCAAAATAAGTGAGAGGTGGTTTCATTTTTCAGTTTGTGTCCATTGTCCTTCTAAGATGATTGTTTAATGCAGGGGTGTCAAACTCATTTTGGTCCGGGGGCCGTATCCAACCTACTTTGGTCCTAAAGGGGCCGGATTAGAAAACTCATGGCATATATCCCCCAAAAATAGCAATAAGTTCAAATATTTGTGCAGAGAAATGCAAATCTACTACAGAAATCTTATTTTAATTGATGAACTCTTTCTCTTACAAAATATTATAATATTATGAACAACCTGGAACTTGAAGAAAAATGCAATTTCAACACAATGTTTTAACATGAACTTGCAAATAGGAATAAGTCAATTTTTCTTGGAAAATCCTGCACTCGGCTCCACTTTTCTCATTTTTGACATTTTGCTGATGAGGGTGTCACGGTCAACAGTCAAAATGATCATCCTGTAAAAGAGGCAAGAGGCAAGTTTGGAAAGAGGCAAGTCTTCATTTGTGCTGCTCTGGTGGGAGGGGCCACGCACAGAGACGCTGGAGACGCTGCTATGCTAAGCAACGCAGAAAATTACCAATATTTGAATAAAAAATATAATTAAAATATTTTACTAGAAAATCAGCTGAGGGCCAGAATAAAGGTCTTGGAGGGCCGGATCCAGCCCCCGGGCCTTATGTTTGACACAAGTGGTTTAGTGGATAACAGCGATGTAGAAGTATGTAGCAGATTTCTGTTTGCTTGTTGGTGATGAGATATTTGTGAGGTCATGTCTAAACATGTTTCCATGGAATATTGTCAGTAGAGTCGGGGTCTCACAGAGCACGAGTAGGGCTCCGTCTTTTTCTGCGGCGACTCATTATAAGACAAGTTTAACTGAAGATGAAGCCAAGTAAGTTTCTTTTAAAAAGTTTTTCAAAGTTTGGTGCAGCATCTTCACTCACGCCTGCTCAAGCTGCCGTTTTCAGGTGCGGCCCTGTCCTGCCGCTTTCACAGTTTAGGCTCCTGGCTCCACTAATGACATCACTCTGTTGCAGCCAATGAAACAGCGGCAGGTGTAACCCTGTCGTCATATCACTGAATACATCTCAGAACGTCTAATAAACAAAATGTGAACTAAAACGTGTTCATTTAATACTATTGAGAAAATTTACTATTGGAAAAATATCAGAATAAATTTATATTTTTGCCTCTTGAGTCCTACCACCCTGACATCAGTGTTATTGGAAATTTTACTTTTGAGTCTAATGGAGATTTAGCATTTAAAATCTGGAATAACAATGGGATTAGGTCAATTGGTGATCTGTATACTGATGGCATATTTTCATCTTTTGAACACTTGTCTATTGTCATCTTTTTCGTTAATTTCAGGTCCGGGATCAGTGTTGGGAAAGTTACTTTTAAAATGTATTCCCCTACAGATTACATATTACATACCCCAAAATGTAGTTTGTAACGTAATCCATTAAATTACTTAAAGTGAGTAATGTAATCTGAATACTTTGGATTACTTGATTTTCTGTAGAGAAGCAAAGACTAAGATATCGCAACATAAGATGTTTTGTCTGATAAAAGAAAATAAAAAGCCCAGTCTTTACTTAACTGTATTAAAAATATTATTGATAGAAGAAGAGGAGACACGTCCACGCAGCATGATTTAGTCCTGTTAAATCCTGTTTTAGTCCTGGTTTTAGACCTGGTTTACACCTGGTTTAGATCAGGTTTAGAGCTAATTTAGACCTGGTTTTAGTCCTGGTTTTAGACTTGGTTTTAGACCTGGTTTTAGTCCTGGTTTAGTCCTGGTTTAGTCCTGGTTTAGATCTAGTTTAGACCTGGTTTTATTTCTGGTTTTAGACCTGGTTTACACCTTGTTTACACCTGGTTTAGATCAGGTTTAGAGCTAATTTAGACCTGGTTTTAGTCCTGGTTTAGTCCTGGTTTAGATCTAGTTTAGACCTGGTTTTATTCCTGGTTTTAGACCTGGTTTACACCTGGTTTACTGGTTTAGATCAGATATTATTATTTGTTTTAATTTTGGGTTGTTTGTCCAGTGGGTGGGGGTTGGGGGTGTTGACATTCAGATGTGTCCTCTCTACTGTCATATCTATAATGGTATTATTCAATACAGTGCACTCTGTTTGTTTGTTAATGTTAAAAATGTTCAATAAACAAAGTTGGAAAAAAAAAGAAAGAATACATTTATATTTTTGTTTATAAAATGGTAAATATTGGTTGGGACTATTTGGTCTTCCCCAAATATTAGTTGTGACATGTCCCCCCCATTCCAGTGCAAACCGACGCCTGCTTCCCATCTCACTTTAAACCCGCTGATCTCCTCTCTCCCCCGGTCACACTCACTCATTCCCGCCTGTCCTGACTGGTAAAAGGTAAATCTAGTTCTTTTTTTTATTCAGAGAGGTTTCAGTTTGGTCCTCGTGCCCTCTCTCTAGAGCCTCACCAAATGTGATCCTGCAGTCACAGTCCTTTTTTTAGTGACGCTTGTGAACAAATATCATTTACAAATAAAATAAAATCTCATCTCAGCACAGAGTAACAGAGTGTTTCTGCAGAAATTCACAATGTTTTTCAGCCCCCTGTGATATTTTTTGGACAGATCATGCTGGTCCCTGATCCCTGGCCAATCCACCTGTCAATCACACATGTCTGAAGTAAGGGAGATTCACTGGTAACGAGACTCGTACTTTTTTTTTTTTTCGCTTTCTTTTTTTCCTTAAGCAGCCACATTTGTTTTGATCCTGACAAACCAGAGGTGTCCCTGATGGCAAATATTACAGAGCTGCTACCAGTGATTATTATGATCACTAGATTTGCTGAATAATTTTGGATTAGTTAGGTCGCTTACTGGTTTGAATTTCATTTAGACAAAAAAGTCACTAGTTTTGTTCAAAAATATCTCTATTGGGTTCCCACTCTTCAGAACTTTTCCATGACTTTTTTATGACTAAAAGTGAATTTTCCATGACTTTACGGCACCTACATGTGGAGAATTAATCAAACTTTTAGGACTAAATATGAAATGTGAACTCTTTCCACTCACCTTATGGTTTGGTGTTATAGTTGACTGTATTTTCCGGGCTATAGGGCGCGCTTTAAAGCCTCCAACCCCACCAGAAAAACGACTGTGTGCCCAGTGTTGGGGAGTAACAGCGTTATGTAATCAGAGTACAAATTATGAGTACTGTACTGTAACTGTATTCAGTTACAGTTACTGTTTCCATGAGTTTTCACATTTTGGGCTAAACCAGGACTAAAACCAGGACTAAAACCAGGTCTAAACCAGGACTAAAACCAGGTCTAAACCAGGACTAAACCAGGATGAAAACCAGGACTAAACCAGGACTAAAACTAGGACTAAAACCAGGTCTAAACCAGGACTAAACCAGGACTAAAACCAGGTCTAAACCAGGACTAAACCAGGACAAAAACCAGGACTAAAACTAGGACTAAAACCAGGTCTAAACCAGGACTAAACAGTATGACACCTAACAGTAGGTGGACATAATTTAAGGTGATCTCATATATAAATAATAATATTTAATCTGGTTAAGGAAAGACTGGACTTTTTATTTTCTTTTAGCAGACAAACATCTTATGTTAAGATCCTCGTCTTTGCTTCTCTACAGTAAACAAAAGTCTGTTCATGGAGACTTGGGCTCAACAGACAATTTGAAGAGAACAAACAAGAATTTTCAGGATGTGGTTGTTACATTCATGTAGTTTTAAAAAGCATGACAATATCAAGTAATCCAAAGTATTCAGATTACGTTACTCACTTTAAGTAATTTAATGGATTGTGTTACAAACTACATTTTGGGGTATGTAATCTGTAATCTGTAGGGGAAAACATTTTAAAAGTAACCTTCCCAACACTGTGCATGCCTCACAATCCACAGCGCCCTATACACAAATCCACTCGGGTGTCCCAGCACGACTTCAGTAAACTACAAAGCCTCACCACCTGCAGCCACGCTCATCACTCCACGCTGACGAGGAACGGAACGAAGGAACAAACCGAAAAAGTGAGTGCAATGTGCCACTTCTACACACAACTGACCAACTGGGTCACTGTGAACACGCTGACAATCCAGCGGTCCCAGACACACCCTCCCTACACACCACAACTGAACAAAGCCCAGAGTCACCGTGAACGCCACAAACAAAGTCTCACTGACCCATCCAACTGTTGTGTTTCCTTTAAAGTCTGGTGCGGTTTATTTGTGAAAAAAGTTCAAAAATAGACCATTTAATGACAGTGCGTCTTATAATCCAGAGCGCCTAATAGTGCGGAAAATACGGTAATATTCAAAATCCTGTCAGTGCATTTATTCACGGCTCTTTTCAACAAAAGGCACAAATGTTTGGAAAAATCATAATAACATAATAGGATAAATAACTAGGCTTAGCTCTTTTTTATAATCACTTGTATAGTTCAGTATTGTATCGAGGTCATTTGAAGATAAAGGCTCTGATCACAGCTGTGAGACTCATGGATTTAAGTCCAGATAAATGCAGGATATTTCAATTTATCTAATAGCAAACTAACTAAATAAGAGAAGAACTACTGATAGGGATGATGATGACTTGTTAACCAGATAACACCACGGCTGGAGTCTGATTGGACTGTGCAACGTGCCAAGAGCCCTGGCTGACCTGTGCACCAACGAAGAGGCGCTAAGTCTAAACCACTTGTGTCAAACATAAGGCCCGGGGGCCAGATCCAGCCCTGCAAGACCTTTAATCTGGCCCTCGGCTGATTTTCTAGTAAAATATTTTGGTAACACTTTATAATAACTTCACCTTACTTAGCCTTAATAAAGCATGAACAAAGACTTAATTAATAATGATTCACACTTAGTAAATGCTTAACAAAGCATAATTCGTCTTCACATTAGAAAAGCTCTCAAAAAAACTTAACAGATAACAGCTGCCTGAATGATCATTGCTTTGCATTATTAGTAAATCATTCTCTCATATCTTACTAATGATTAATAAATGCTCAAATGGTTAGTTCATGAGTAATTAAGTATGAAATAATGATGAGTAACTATTTACAGCACAGGCAAACTAAGTGCAAGTGTGAATTAAGTTAGTAATTAAGTAGTTACTAAGCGTGAATCATTATTAATTAAGTCTTTGTTCATTATTAATTAAGCCTTTGTTCATGCTTTATTAAGGCTAAATAAGGTGTAGTTATTATAAAATGTTGCCAATATTTTAATTATATTTTTTATTAAAATATTGGTAATTTTCTGCATCGCTTAACATAGCAGCGTCTCCAGTGCTCTCTGTACGTGGCCCCTCCCACCAGAGCAGCACAAATGAAGACTTGTCTCTTTCCAAACGCTCTTAAAGGACGATCGTTTTGACTGTTGACCGTGACACCCTCATCAGAAAAATGTCCAACATGAGTAAAGTGGAGCCGAGTGCAGGATTTTCCAAGAGAAATGGACTTATTCCTGTTTACATACAAGTTCATGTTAAAACATTGTGTTGAAATTGCATTTTTCTTGAAAGTTTCAGGTTGTTCATAATATTATAATATTTTGTAAAAGAAAGAGTTCATCAATTAAAATAAGATTTCTGTAATAGATTTGTGTTTCTCTGCACAAATATTTGAACTTATTGCTCTTTTTGGGGGATATATGCCATGAGTTTTCTGATCCGACCCCTTTAGGACCAAAGTAGGTTGGATACGGCCCCCGAACCAAAATGAGTCTGACACCCCTGATCTAAACCACGGTCACCTCCCACTATAGTTTGTGTATAAAAGACACTGTATAGGCGTAAAACATCGAGTATCTGTATGGGAATGTCAGCACAGACTCCTTGTACAAGTATGACTTTCTAATATTGGAGTAAAATTATCTGAACTTTATTTCTGTTTCAAGTGTAATTTTTCTCTAAGCAGAAACTAACAAACATGTGAAGAAAAGGTTGTTTTCCTCAACATATACTTATGAGAACTTAACAGAACGCTGTAGTTGTGTGAAAGAGATACTAAAATTCCATGACTTTTCCAAAACTTTCACTGAATTTACGAAATTCAATGACATTTTCAGGCCTGGAAAATGACATGTTCAATTTCCATGACCGTGGGAACCCTGTGCTAATAACAGTAACAGTTGCCCTGCCTAATATCAGATTTTGAAATTCAGAATAATAATTTCAGCAAATTAGAACACAAGCGCTTACAGTCTGTTGTTGGGGATGATCTTCTGTCCATCCTTGTACCATGTGACCACAGGTTGGGGGTACGAAGCCAGAGGAGGAGGGCTGAGCACTGTGGCTCTGCCCTGGGTAACTGTCTTTCTCTGGTCCTCACCCGAGTAGTTCCCCAAATCTGGAAAGGCAAAATATGAAAAAGTGAATAGAGTACATCCAACTAAAGTTATATATATTTACCAAAAATTAAAGGGGCTCATGTTACTTTATTTTCCGTTCTATGTTATAATGTTGTTTCCTCATCAAACCATGTCTGAAGCTTGATTTTGTTTCATTCCCACATTTAACACACAAACGCTGCACATTTAGGTTGTGTTTTCTCAAGACGAAACACTCTGTTCCACCTTGTGATGTCATGTGGTAATACAGGAAGTCCTTCGTGTGTTTTTAAACCCCATACACCTGGAATCATTTGGATAATTTCAGCCCTGGAATTGCCAATCTCTACTGAACTAAACTAAACTACTACTAAAGGTATCTGATAACTTGAAAACTACCCCTTCATGACATCACAAGGTGGAACAGAGCATTTTGAGCTTTGCAAATGTAGACAGACTAATAATAAAGTATTCTGGTAAGAGTGGTTAAAACTTCTACTTCAACATTATAGTTGAAGTTAAGTGAAGAGTTATCTGTAAAGAATGAATACTTTTACTTTTGTCACTCTTATTGTGACTTTTAAACTACTTTCTAACTCTAGGTAATAAGTACAAAAGTATTAAATAGCACTGTAAATAAAATATCTTTTTACTTTTACTTTGAATCGAAAAAAATATATTGAGGACTGTTAGAATGAAAATTTTGACGATTTTTACAAACTTTGTGGTGGTATTTAGAGCACATATTATTCCTGGCCCCATTGTTTTCATATATTTATTTCAAGTTGGTCAGTATTTATAAGTTATTTATTTATTCAATAAACACACAAAGAAATTATAGTTGAGCTTAAAAATGAATGGGGAGAGAAAAGATATTGAATCCTGCCCTCATCTTTCATTAAAAACAAAACACGCAATGCTTTTTTATTGACATCCTTCAATTCTATTCATGGCAATAACCTATAAAAATGTGTTAAAAGCCTTGAAAAATAAGGTTGATAGTTTGATCAACCTTATTCCTTCAGATATTAATCAATACTGAAACTTGTATTGAAACTATATACTCATTTGAGCAGGTATCGATACTATAAAAGCCACACGTGAACTTTATCACGTCATAAATTTACCTCCTCAGAAACAGACCTGGAGTTGTGTTTTGTTTCATTCACACACATTTGAGTAATTCTTTATTATTAGTTTTTCGACATCTCCAAAGCTCAAAATGCTCCTTGTGATGTCATGAAGCAGTAGTTTTCATGTTAACATCTCTGTAGACGTTGGCAATTCCAGGGCTGCAATCATCCAGATGATTCTGTTGAAGGTGTGTGGAGTTTAAAAACACAGCGGAGCACCTGTATTAAAACATGACATCACAAGGTGGAACAGTTTGTGTCCAAAACTGAAATGAAAAAACGGATAATGATTCGTTTTTCAGTTTTTGATTTTGTGTTTAAATGAATAATGGAAAAAAAAAACGATAACTGACTTAAACTGCGATGTCGGACTTTTGTGCCACATACAAACTGAACCAAGACTAAACCAGGACTGAACCAGGACAGAACCAGAACTGGTTTAGACCTGGTTTAGTCCTGTTTTAGTTCAGGTTCAGTCCTGTTTTAGTCCTGATTCAGCCCATATGCGGCGCGAAAGTCCAGCATTTACAATTTACAATCACGGAAACGGGAAACGCCTGTTATTGTTTTTTAGTTTTTTTTTTTCCATCATTACAAAAAATTATTTATTAATTTTTAAAAAAAATTAAAAAAAATCCATTATTAATTTAAACACAAAATCTAAAACTGAAGGGGGAAAAAACAAAACAAGACAAAACAAAACAAAAGAATCATTATCTGTTTTTTTTGTTTTTTGTTTTTTTCATTTTGGTTTTGGAAACAAATAATGAAGCAAATTGTTGGTTTTTCGGTTTCTTATTTTTGATTATATTTCGAAAAACAAATGAACAAATGACACACAGATTCCGTACAATCTCGGCTGTTCTTTTTTCTGAGATGTTCATTCACATAAACCTCAGATCCTTTACTTCTTCCCTTGCTGCAGAAGATCCATTTTGTACTTGCGATTTACAAAATGCAAAATAATTGGCAGCTTTGTCTTGTCCCTCCGTGAAAAAGCGTGACATGCTGCAGTATTTCTTTCTTCCAGATGTATGTCCTTTTACGCAACAAATCGCAGCACTTACCTCTCCAGAATCTGCAAATCTTCAGTCCCCGCGTCCTCGGTAACATTTGTGCCATCCGCAAGAGCTTTGGCCTACGAGCGAGGTTTCACACAGAGACCGGTCTTGTCTTTTTTGTGATCAAATCTTTTAACAGTTTCATTTCGTTTACAAGTTGCGTGAGGTTAGTCAGCTGTGCATTACTTGCCGCCTTTTTCTGAGACATTTCCACTTTTCTCGTACTTCCCTCAGTTTTGATATTTTGATTTACTCGCGGTATTTTTATTTTATTTTTTTGTCTGTGTACACTGGTGTATGAACGTGTGTGTGAATGGGTGAATGGTTTCTTGATGTAAAGTGCTTTGAATCCCTCGAAGGTGGAAAAGTGCTGTATAAAAATGCGACCGTTTACCCGAAATGTGACCACACAGAAAACTGGAATTTTCAACCTCTACTGAACAAAAGGTAAAAGGAGCTGTTAACTTGAAAACTAGAGATGCAGACAAATTACTCAAACATGTGTGAATGAAACAAAACACAACTCCAGGTATGTTTTCGATGAAGTAACATGTTTTAAAGTTAACTAAAGTCAATGTTGTGTCATATATTCCCTCAAAGCTGAACTTTTCCTTTTTGCTTCTACACAGTTTGAGATGTTCTAGTCGTTCCTTTGAAATGGTGCTGCAATTTTGATTTTAAATTGACCTTTTTCACAACGGCCAGAAGCGGTAAGCGGTAAATGGTTTTCTATGGCAAAATGTCTGTGGAAATCAGCTTCATAAATCTGCCCCATCACCAAATCTTCAACCAACAAGCTTCACAAAGGATAAATATTCTTCTGTGAAAAATGTATCCTCAACTATCAAGGGAAGAAAGACGAAAGGTTAAAGGTGAACAACGATGACGCATTAGTGAACTACTGAACAAAACTAATGTCTTGGTATCTTAGGGATGTTTCAAATTTGAACTGCACAAATTTATCCATCTACGCCAGGGGTTTTCAAATTGGGTGAATGTGAGCCTCCCCTTAGACCAACTTGCCCAAAATCCCATCCTCCGCCTGCCTTACCCCACACAGGCCTTTGAACTAAATACATCTTTTATGTTCCTGCAGTGATGGGTTTCAACAACTGATAATATATATATATTTTTTTAACATTGTCTTTCATATGTATTTATATTTTTAATAGTGGATTCATAAAGGATTCATGAACGAAATTTTTGCAACAGTAAATAATTTCCAACTTCATGCAGCCTAATTAAGGCGACTTTTAACATCACTGAACATATAGGACACCAGGTCTAAACCAGGACTAAACCAGGACTAAACCAGGTCTAAACCAGGACTAAACCAGGTCTAAACCAGGACTAAACCAGGACTAAACCAGGTCTAAACCAGGACTAAAACCAGGTCTAAACCAGGACTAAACCAGGACTAAACCAGGTCTAAACCAGGACTAAACCAGGTCTAAACCAGGACTAAACCAGGACTAAACCAGGTCTAAACCAGGACTAAACCAGGACTAAACCAGGGTCTAAACCAGGACTAAACCAGGTCTAAACCAGGACTAAACCAGGACTAAACCAGGTCTAAACCAGGACTAAACCAGGACTAAACCAGGTCTAAACCAGGTCTAAAACCAGGTCTAAACCAGGACTAAACCAGGTCTAAACCAGGACTAAACCAGGACTAAACCAGGACTAGACTAGAACTGAACCAGGACGGAGTGTCTGGATGGACTCTTCCCAGTGGCTCTTTGGCACCTCCCAGGGGAGTTGGGCCTCACGTACTGAAATGATCTGTGCTAATATTGACATCATGAAATTGATTTTTAATTTAAATTGTAGAATCAATCTGAGTGAACAAGTTACTTATGTTTTATTCATGACCATAACATTAGTTGGGTTCAGCCCTATGTTCCTTTATTTCTAAGCTTTTTCTCAAAATGAAACTCTAAGTCAAGTCATTTTTTTTTTTTTATACTGCATTTAAAGGGATGATTCAGAGTCATTTCAACCTTAGATCCTTTGCACCATGACCTCTACATCACAACTGTAGTCAACTGCTGCTGGAGAATAGGTCAGGTGTAATTGACGACCAAAGTGGGAGAAATGGGGATAAAATCTGATGTAAACTGATGATAAAGGAAATGTGGGAACATAGAGCCTTATTTTGAAAAAAAAAAAACAAAAAACGTAGAAATGAGGGAACATAGGCACGCTCCCTGTTAGTTTTGCTCAGTAGTTCGCTAATGCGTCGACTCTTTTTGTCTTTTTTATCTTGATAGTTGTGGATAAATTCTTCATCATGTTCGAATGTTTATCCTTTGTGGACCTTGTTGGTTGAAGATTTGGTGATGGGGCAGATTTATGAAGCTGGTGGAGAGTAGGCGAGACATTTTCAGAAACATTTTGCCACAGAAAACCATTAACCCGAAGTTCTGCAAACCTACAGAGGGACACTTCCATCTGTTGTGACGTGCGTCGGACTGGCTGATGGTAAATGAGACTCTGGTGTAAGGACGGCATCCACAGAGTACTCACAGGCTACGTGTACTTGAGTCTTCCAGTGTACGAGCGCTCCCATCCGGTTCCTCACCGCACACTGGTACAAGCCTGCGTCCGAGCGCTGCATCCGCTCTATGGACAACCTGCGGAACACACATATACATGCACCAGGTCAGGGTCAAAGGTCGTGATCAAAACAAACAACACCCTTAAATTTATAAAAAATACCTAGAAAAACAGGCATTCTGACTGTGAGCAGGGTCGTCTCTCCACTAGGGCCTGGTATCATATAGAAGTTGCCGATACGATACATACCTCTATCCACAGGCCTTGATACGATATGTTTTTCGATACATACATTCGATACATATTTCAAATCGATTCAATACAGTACAGTGAATAAAAGGCTAAATCAGGGGTGTCAAACTCAAATTCACAGAGGGCCAAAATTAAAAACTGGGACTAAGTGGTGGGCCAAATATGTAATGTTAAACCTTTTCTTATTAAAATAAATGTTTAATAATAGTTTTGCTTTAACATTGAATCCAGAACAAGCATAATATAAAATAATAACAACATTTTAAATAAATAATGTAGTTTATCTGTAGCCGGCGGTCCAGCTCTAATACATATTTTATATAATCTCGCAGGCCAAATATAATTATATCGTGGTCAGAATTTGTCCCCCCCGGGCCTGAGTTTAACATGTTTGGGCTAAACTGTGACTGTGATACTGAATATCTATGAAGTATGTGCAAAGTTATTATGAAAAACACCCATTTTACTCAGCAAAACTAGGGCTGGATATCATTACGAAGTTGCCGATACGGTACATACCTCGATACAGTGCACTTTCAATTCGATTCAATATATTTTAAAACAAATCGATATGGTTGAATAAAAAAGAAAGGCCAAATCGTGGCTGTGATATTAAAAGTCTTTGTTAAACTACTTCTTGTGCAACGTTCATATGAAACACAGTGAAAATTTCAAATGTGTCGCATAAAAACGTTTCCGTCCTCTCAACAAACAACAAAACTGTAGCGCTGTAACAAAACAAACAATACTCTGCGTTTTTTATTTATTTTTATGTGTTCATTGGTTTTATTGATTTATTAGTTTATTTATTTCTATTCTATGATTTTGTTTTTACTTTATTTTACCGGTTTTATTTTATTTTACTGGTTTTATTATTTTAAGACTAGTATTATTTTACTAGTTTATTTTATCATCTTATTATTGTTATTATTATGTATAGGTGAGTTTCATTGTTGACAAAAGCGCACGTTGCATGCTGGGAATTATTTTGGTCAGCGGCAAGAAACACTAATTCAACATGACGGACGGAGCGAGAAAACACGTAAAGGGTATTGATCCCGGTTATTTATCCACTCTAACGGCAGAGGACCCAAGACCATTTGACCAGAAATTGGTCATAAGCATCAATGGACGACAAATCACCCTTTTCAACCCCTACAAAAGGTGAACGAAACCAAATTTCTGGTCAGAATCGCCAACTACCTGGACAAATATTCACTTGGGCGATATCCACAATGACTTGGTGGAAACTCCTGGGCCATTCACAGCAGAAAAGATGAAAACCTCCAAGAGTCTCGATGTGTTGTTGAACTTGTTGGAGTCCACGGTTTGTTAGGATCTTCTACGTTTGCTCTGCGAATGTTTGAAAGTCATTTAATTCACCGTTAGCGGTTCTTTTCACTCAGAATACGAAAAAGACATTTTCCTTCTTCCGTGCTTCTATTTGTGCATCCGATAATGCAGCAGGAATTTACCATTATCAGGGATAAATACACGAGGTTACGCACTGTGTTTGACCGCTATCCTGTTTCTTGCCTCCGACCAAAATATTTCCCAGCATGCAACGCGGGCTTTTAATAACAATGACGTCAGCTGAAACTCGCCTATTTGTGCAGCACTTTGGAAACTGTTTGTTTGTGAAATGTGCAATAGAAATAAAGTTGGAAAATAATTTATTAAAATATACCAAAAAATACACTTGGCGATATATCCATACAGCAGCCCACGATATCGATACTGTATCATCACATTAAACAAAACGATATATCGATATTTCAATATTTTTGCACTCCCCTACTCTCCACAGATCTGAGCTGTGACTTGGTCTGGTTTGGTCTCCATGAAGATAGAAAGGTTTAATGCCACACTGTGAAATATTCCCAACAAAGCAACAACGTCTCCACGGAGAAAAGCATTCGACGGACCCTCCACCAGAAAAGTTACACAATGCACCTTTAATCTGAGACCTTTTCATTAGTTTACAGTACATACAAGACTTTTTTTTTTTCCCCCAAACTTTAATTTAACTTTTTCTCCTAATCTAACTTGCCAGTGGAGTTAGAAAATTACTCTTAGACCAACCTTATTGTTTGTTTTTGTTGCATGCTAATCTCAAACCAGCCAAAAATGTTATGAAATGTTCAGGGAGACACAAAAGGTAAAAAGAAAAGCTTTCATGTGGCAATGGCAAAACTGTCAAATTTGCACAGAAATGTTTTATTATTACATTTAACCAACCTACGGATATAAGGACCAGCTCTTAAAGTAGCACTTATACACACCAAACATTCTGATCTTGTACTAAACATGATTTTCGCGATACGTCAAGAAGTTTTAACTCCAAAAATGAGACAAACTTATATATTAAAATGTTCACACTGACAGCTGCGAGAGGCTCTAGTCTTGTGTGTCAGTATCTGCTGCTCCTTGTTCCTCCTGTACCACTGTCACTTGGCTCTACTGCACATGTCTCCTATAGAAAGAGCCTCTGTCCTGTCTGTATCATGTCAGTGGATCGAACCATTACTTCAGTACCAATTTAAACAAACTTTTAAAGACGACTGAGAAGACTGAACACAAATGCCCCCAAAAAGAAAATCATATTTTACAGAAACTGCAAGTCGTGGAATCTGGAGCTGAAAACGGTAATCGAGCAGCAGAAAGAAAGTTTGGAGTGAGCGAGAAACTTGTGACACCGAGAGCATGCACCATGAAACTTTGATCATGCAACTTGGATGGACAAATCCTGGACTTCAGTGACACCGAAACCATCCTGTCGGGATTCAGAAAGGCCGGAATAATTCTAACTGGAACTGATGCTGAGTTCCAGTGCCACGCAGAAGAGGAAGCGGCGCTCTGTTTACCTCCGGAGGTCGCGGAATTGCTCAGAAGTGACACCGAGGATGAAGAATTGAATGGATTTAGTGATTTGGAGTGAGATGGAGAGTTTGGTAAACTTGTTCTGTTCTGTTGTTTATGTTATATTTATCTGAAGAACTGTTCATATGTGACGTTTACAGTCTGTTGTTCTCTGTTCTATTGTTATTAGTAGAACTTGATCTCTGATTTTATAAATCAATAGTGCGACTTATATATAGTCTTATATATGTTTTTTTATTCTTCATTATGCTTTTTTTTTTTTTTTTGGCTAGTGTGACTTATACTCCGGAGAGACTTATAGTCCAAAAAATACAGTACAATAAATGCGCTGACAGTATTTTGAATGTTAAAAACTATAATACCAAACAATAAAGTGAGTGGAAAAGGTTAACATTTCATATTTAGCCCTAAAAGTTTGACACGTCGGTGCCATAAAGACATAGAAAATTCTCTTTAGGTCATAAAAAAGTCATGGAAAACTTTAGAAATTTTGTCAGTGAAAAAGAGTGAGAACCTCGTAAATCCATTTAACTCATGCTTGATAATCCTTTTAGAAAATCATTAACACTTTAATAATTGCAGTTGCCGTTCCTGATTTGGAATAGCGTGTCCGTAAGTGTCCTCTCCTGACTCCCTGACCTTGATCTGAGCCTGGTCCACTCGTCCCGGGCCCTGAATCACCAGAAGGGGGGGCGGAGATGTCCAGGAGCACCCCCCGTGCCAAACAATGTGTTACCACCAATTTTATGATTATTTTTGCTGCGTCGTGCTTGTCTAATGGAGGATTTGGCAAACGCTGACACACGGGGACAGCAGATCGGACATCACTACGGGGCTCATTATGAAATCCAGAAGGGGTTGAGGGTTTAACTCCCCGGCTGTTGGTGCGTGCTGCCAGTGTACACAAAACCGAAACACATTGATTCGTATGAAAGAGCCCATCTGTTCTCGCGGAATTGGATGGGAATCGGGTGCATCATCTTTGTGTGCCTAACTATCCATTTTAACAACAGCTAAAGACCGTTCAAGTACAGGTCCAAATGTGGAATTTCAGTCCAACAAGTCCATGTCTTTCCAAAAGGTGTAAAGGGACGGGCAAACTCGCGGCATGATACGTTTTAATCAGCTTCGAGAATTACAGTTATTAGAAATGATGAAGCCGTTATGTCTGACTTTGGAACATTTTTAAAGGAGAAACCAAATTAAACCAGTAGAATGGACATAACTTTTAATACGAATATTTTGTGACTAATAAAATATATTGTGGAGAGTATATAGACCAGATACAAAGTTCAAATCAATCAATTTCACTGATAATAATTGTGATGTACTGTACTTTTCAGACTTTAAGGTGAACTCAAAATCTGTTTTCTCAAAAATCGACAGTGCGCATTATAATCTGTTGCACCTTATGTATTAATCCTGGTTGTGCTGACTGACTTCGAACTGATTTTATGTGATACACGCACTCAAAAATCTGTCAAAATGTTTTAGTATGACTTTGGTAAACTACGAAACCGCACCACTCGATGAATTGTCGAAGCTACCGTAGTCAAGAGCCAGACAGAAGCTCACCGCATCACTACCGTATTTTCCGCACTATTCGGCGCTCTGGATTATAAGGCGCACTGTCATAGAATGGTCTATTTTCGAACTTTTTTCACAAATAAACCACACCGGACTTTAAACGAAACACAACAGTTGGATGGCTCAGTGGGACTTTGTTTGTTTGTTAGGGAGGGTGCTGTCTGGGACCGCTGGATTGCCACAGTGACTCAGTTGTTTCTAGAAGTGGCACATTGCACTCGCTTTTTCGGTTCGTTCCTTCGTTCCGTTCCTCGTCGGCGTGGAGTGATGAGTGTGGCTGCGGGTGTTTTTCGATGCACGGTCGCTGTCTGCTCCGTGTGTGTTTGCGTGCGCTGCGGGTGGTGCGGCTTTGTAGTTTACTAAAGTCGTGCTGGGACACCCGAGTGGATTCGTGTATAGGGCGCTCTGGATTATGGGGCGCGCGGCCGTTTTTTGATGGGGTTGGAGGCTTAAGAGCGCGTCTAATAATGCGGAAAATACAGTAAACCAATGTGCAAAACTAGCTTCATCTTTATCTTAAGCCTCAAAGAACACATTTTGAGTTTTTACCATGTCATAACACTGTTTTCTCATCAAAAACATACCTGAAGTTGTATTTTTGCTTTATTCATGATTGTTTGATGAATTCTGTTAAAAGTGCCTAGTGTAACTTTTCCGGCGATGCTTTTCTCCATGGAGATGTTATTGCTTTGTCTGGAATGTTTCGCAGTATGGCATTAAACCTTTCTATCTTCATGGAGACCAACCCAGACCAAGTTACAGGTCAGATCTGTGGAGAGGAGACCCCGCTCAGTCAGAATGCCTGTTTTTTCAAGGTATTTTTGTACAATAAAACTGCCTGTAACTGAATACATGTACAGTAGAGCTGTTTAATGTCATACTGTGATTCATTCCAGGCAGAACAATGATGATAGAAACAAGCAAGTTATGCTCCTCCAATCTGAAAGTTGCACAGTACATTTTTAAATAAGTTCACTTCTTTTAAGTCTCATAAAAATTAGAATTTTCCAATTTTGTGACGACAGGGGTAAAAGTTCTTTTTAAGTCGATAAATCAAAATCTGAGCATTTCTGCCTAACTCTGCTTTCAGACTGTGATCGCTGGAACTGCATGCTTCTGTTTGCACTTCAGGAAGAAGTTGCAAAACCTGGTTGTGGCTTGTTCATTGAATTGCAATTCCTTCCACTGCCACGAAATGACGTCCTAACTCCATTTCCCCATATTGGAGCATACCTGTTGAAACAAGGGGTCTATTTTCTGAAGATAGACATTCTTTTAAGTCTTTTTAAGTTTTTATCTATTCAGAAGAAAACAGCTTTATTGAATCAATGAAAATGTGAACTACAAGAGGTATATTTTTTGAGGTATGATAACATCAGTTTCACACATGTCTCCTTTTTGTACTATCCATTGAGTTCCAGCGCATAGCTCAGTTTTCTTTGGTTTTCTACAGTGAATCCAAAACCAGTTATTTACTCTTTTTTTCCAATCACTTAGAAACTAAAGCCTAAATTTCAACACAAACTTTCAAAACCTGACAGTGAAGGAGCAAATTCTCAATCCATATTCTCACAACCTTATATCCATTTTCAAGCATTAACTCTTAGATCAAATCTCCCAAAAAAATATTTAAACAGTCTGTCAGTCTGTCCTTATAAAATACAGTCTCTTTTCAAAGTCCACAGTGCGAAGACACAAAGGACAAAACTGAATACACACGGATCACAATATGAAGAGATTTTATTGACAAACACAGAAGAACTAGAAACTCAACGTGAAAGACTTATGTCGTGAAAACCTGTGCGAACCAGGTTTTCATTCAGAGACTGTGAAGCCCAAGGCTGATACAGTTCAGATACCAACTGCTAAAAAATGCAGATTTGAAAAGTGTACCTTTTTTCTTTCCTAAACTAAATTGTGTATTTACAGCATTGACTCTCAAACTGGATGAGACTGTCTGGATGATGGTGAGACAAAGGCCGCCACACACTACAGGAAAAGAAGAAGGTGTGACCCAACTTTGTCAGGGTGATTCTGAGCTGTTCTGTCAGATCATAACCACCAAACATCAGCAACACTACAGTCAATAACCAGAGTGTCAGGGGCAGACGTGACGGACACAGAGGCGCAACATACAAACTAAGTAAATAGCGAAAATAATGAGGCGACTTTATTACTCACCTCTTGTAAAGCCGTACATTTAAACTGCAGGATCTCCTCCACAAATAATGACACCAAGTAAAAAGGAGAGAGCAGTTCCTCACGCGTATCTCCAATATTTACTCTACTTCCCGTGTACTTTATCGCCAACCTTGTACGCTTTAAAAATCATGTATCTGAAGTATTGCACCACATTTCACAGATATTAATAACACAGTTTTGACTTGTGTCTAAACTAGAAGTACAGAGCTCTGATCTTTTGAACACTTAAGAGTCTCAAAGCGAGTCATTTTATTCTAGATAGGAAACAGCTGACGCCAAGTATGCTCACATCTTTAAGCTTGTGGTCCACCGCCATATCCCGCTACAGTCTTTGCGATCGGAGATTTAAAAATCTCATAAAATTCTCCTTGTGTCTTGTGGTGTCAGCTTTTTGTCACATGTTTAAAAATCGTTTAAGACCAAAATATCCTGTAGTGTGTGACGGCCTTCAGTGTATAAATCTGATGATTGTGTTTCTATTTTATCAAAAGAAATTCAGAATCGCACAACAAGAGCAGCTCTAGAGGCGACTGCTCTGTGCCGTTTAGGAAAAGTGCTTTTGGACAATTCTCCTTTGCTTATCCAGCAGGTCAAACATGGAACACAGTGCCTGCTCATATACGAGAACTTTCAACATTGGCAGCATTTTCTAAAGCCTTAAAACGGTGGTTGTTCAATGGTCAAATATGTCACCATGTTTAACCAATTTACATTTTCTTTTATTTTGAGGGGTTGTTGGTTTAACTCTTGGTTTAACTCTTAAACTCTTGACTTTGAACTTCAAATGAACTGTTTGAAATGAATTGTATGTATAGTGAGTGTGTTGTGTGTACAGTGAGTGTGCTGGTGTTGTGTACTTTTGTGATCGTTGCTGTACTTTTCCTTTGTCCTGTAGATGATTTTACATCAACCTGCCGAGGGACTGAAGATGGAAATTAGCCACGTTGGCTATAATCTTTACATATTTACATTTTCAGTGTTCATTAATATGTGCTGTCCTTTTACAAACTTTACAAAATATAAAATAAGAAACAAGAAATAAGAAAAGAAAATAGAAAACACACACCAAACTTCTTGTAGAGGTGCAAATACAAGGAGCACCATGACAAAAGTGGAAAAAATGCATAGCACTCTGTTTCTAAAATAACATTTCAGCAAAAAAAGCCTCCAACAGATACCCCTCTTGCCCTGGACCACAGGGCAAGAAATGGAAAGTCTTTTGGACATCGGCCATCTGAGTGTGCTGTGCATTTTTTCACTTTTGTGTTTCTATTTTAGCCTCAAAGTGTCCTTTTTGTGTCCTTTTCTGTTTTGTTCACAAAGTTTTGTTCACAACCTTTTCAAACATTCAGATTTTTTTTGTGTGTGTGTGAATAGTTTTGAAAAGTGCCCATACAATTTGTCAGATTTATGAAAAGTTTCAGCAAATGTGACAAAGCCATTGAAAAAAAGCTTTATTTGCTTGTTTCTATGTTATTCCACAGTATGACATTAAACATCTCTACCTTACATTTATACAATTACAGATGGCTTTATAAAAATACCTCTGACTGTGAGCGGGGTCGCCTCTCCACAGATCTGACCAGTAATTTGGTCCTAGTTTGGTCTCCATGAAGATAGAAAGGTTTAATCCCATACTGTGAAACATTCCAAAGCGAAAACTGGGACCCTCCACTGGAAAACCTACACAGTGAACCTTAAAATTCAAACATGTAGCCAAGATCTTTCAAAACTCTCTGTTTCTATTATTGGACATTTTGTTTCGTCCCTAAACCCGCCACGAGTACCTAACAGCAGCTGGCCGTATAACCGTTCTTAACAGCGGTGCCTCGGGGAGCGTAAAGTTACTAAGCAGTTCTGTCTGTCTGTAGTAGCCTCCTCCTGGACACTGCCCAATCTGCTGAAATCTGCTGCCTCGGCTTCGCTCCACTCGGAAGTACATTTGTCATAGCTGCCCGAGAAGAGGGTAAAATATGGGTTTGTTTAGCTCTCGCAAACTGTGGGGTGAGTCAGTATGAGCAACCCAGTGTTAAAAGTTCAAGATAAATGCTTTGTGAGACCTATATATAAGCTGATGTGGGGCGGTAGTGTCATAAAACAAAAGCTTCAAACTCTATTTCAATGCTAAAGAAAAGGTTTTATGCTATATACACAATACGATCGTTTAAAGGGCCCATGTCACGCTATTTTCTCGTCTATGTTATAATGTTGTTTCCTCATTAAAAACATACCTGGAGTTGTGTTTTGTTTCATGTACTCTGTGTTCTTCTCTCAAACAGAAAACACTTTTAGTTCTACCTTGTGAAGTCATGTAATACAGGAAGAGTCCCACTGCGTTTTTAAACACCACCACGCACCTTCACTTGAATCATGTGGAAAATTTCAGTCCCGGAATTGCCAATCTCGACTGAACTAAAGTCCCATCCACACTAGTACGTATTCGAGTCGTTTTCGTTGTGGATGTAGTGTTCGTTCACACTAATCTGATTGAAAACGGTTTCAGAGACGGAATGATTTGGTGCTGCCAGCTCCCACAAATTCATGTGAGTACAGATCTGATTCGGTACTGTGTGGACGCCTGAAAACGCTGATACACTGATGTAGGTTTATGCGTCGCGAAGTAATTCAACACCAAGACGGTAAGAGGCTAGAATATATGTCCATTCATATATACAGTCTGTGTGTACGACCTGCAGATGTATAATCTCTGAAAAGTTTAACATGAACCATCTCCAACGTGATAGAAACACAGAACAGACTCACTATCAGCAGAACACCCCTCTGTCACAGAAAGAACACTCATAATCCACTGAGTCGTGTCCTTTAATCTGACAGAAGCTGAACCGCATCAGCGCACAATAGCGAACTGTTTTTTGAGCGTTTAGTTTATGCAAATGAGCCATGTGGTTTTAAGTTTCATTTCTGTAAAACGTAAACGAATATGCTCAAAGCTGTGTGGATAGGGAAGACTTGCAGACACAGAAATGACGTGTCTGGATGCAGATCGTTTCTGATACGGTGATACGTGAATTTGTTTCAGTGTAAACGTAGTCTAAAGGTAAAAGGTAGGTGTTGACTTGAACGTTACCACTACATGACATCACAAGGTGGGACAGAACATTTTGGGCTTTGGAGATGTAGACAGACTGTTACCCAGTTTGGTAATTTTTTCATTACTGAGATAATTATTTTAATTTAGTTTGATTTAATATTTACTTAAAATGCATGCTTTTTGATACTTTTGGTAATTCTTTATGGTTAACATGATTATTTGTTGATTATTTGCTTAATGTTGATCATAAGTTTAAGTTTTTTGTATTATTTTGTGGTCTATGGGAGTGTAGTGCCTCTGCTCAATTTCATTTCTCGCCAGTGACTAGGTCAGGAATCAAAATACAATAGACAGTTCGCAAAAACCCCTGGAGGTACGAGTTCGGACACCAGCCAATCAGCGAAGAGTCATATATTCTGTTTTGTCAATGATTTCTGAGATCGAGGATTTAAAGCTGGAATAAAGAGAATGTTTGGTGAATTTTATCAAGGGGAAACACGTTATTGTCCTTCTTCCTACGGGATTTGGGAAAAGCTTAATACAGCAGTTGCCCAGTTAGCGGCGCATTACATACGTCACGACCAAATAGCGGCGATTGGTTAAATGAAAAAAAGTACCCGCCTACTGTCAAGCAAACGAATTCTAACAGTGCAAGGTCAGACGGCTGATGCGAGTGTGAGTGAAACCGGCTGATGAATCAGGCTAGTGGAGTGAGGCCAAACTGATTTTTGACCTCCTTTCACTGTTAAAGTTCCCCTTCTGTATATTTTGTATGTCCTCAATTATGTGAATACTCAGTAAGAGTTTTTTAACTGCACTTGGATCTCTCTCCGTGGATTCTTTCACATTTGAGGCATTTTAAAAGGTGGAAAAAGGTGTGCAGAGAGTCAATCTGGCTTCACAAATGTTTGGCCCTTACACAGACTAATAGTAAAGGGTTACTCAAACATGCTTGGATGAAAACAAAACACAACTCCAGAACACAACTCAAAGCTCACAAGAGTCAATTTTGTGTAATATACTACTTTTAAATAGTGCTCTATTTTAGACAAAACACTGTCATTTTCAACACAAAATAATAGTACTTTCTTATATGACCATGAGGCGTTATACTAGTTCTGCTAAAGTTCTAAATAATTCTAAAACTGTTCAATGGTTGTCACATTTTGTCCTGTGTGATTTATTATTATTACACTTTTTATAGATTCAAATGAATATCTAGACAGCAAAAACTGGAGGGTTAAAATGTCAGGGTAAAATATTTCAGAGTTGTTTTTAACATAAAAAGTGTTATTTTAACTATTTGAAAGTTAAATGGAGGTTGAAGTTGGGGATATTTGCCAGAGTTTATATGGTTGAACTTAATTCAACTTCAACTTGTTTTCATTTAACTTCCCTTAGTGTTCAGTTGGAATCTCCCACCCACCACTTTGACCAGTTTGAACCAGTTTTGTACATAATTTCATTTTAAGTTAACTAAAATAAAGTGTAAAAATAAAACACCTCTGTGTGTTGTTTAGTTAAATCAGGATAACCCTATTAAGTGTTATCCGTTTACTCTCCAACATTAATATAACTCTTGATTTTAGGGTTAAACAGGAAGTTTGGTCCAGTGTTATTTAATTAACATTACCAAAAATATTAAATTAACACTAGAACAAATTGGACTCATATAAACCCTGAGAAAATGATTGATTCTGTTAGAGTCGATTTTAACACTCCACTTTTTGTATCTTAGTAGTGATAAGTATCTGATTTTCAAATCTTTGGACAGCTCTACTGATACTGGATTTACTGCATAATAACTCTCTCTCTTTCTTGTTCTCTCTCTTTCTTTCCCTCTCTCTCTCTTAATCTCTGGTTTCTCTTTATTTCTATGTTACTATGGCAATTTATTACTTACTATGTATACAGACTACATCTTATATGCTATCTTTTTTACTATTTAAACATGTATATTTTAAGTTCATTATGGGCCTGAGGTTTGTGAAAATCATCAATTTTCTTCCACTTTGTCCAGGACCAGGGTGTGGAGGCAGCAGCTTGGTGAAAACACATTTAATTGGTAGAAATCAGAACAAACAGAAACAAATCTGTGCAGAGAAACCTCAAGGTCAACTGACTTGTGTACAAATGTGTCTGGTGATTAGATTTGGAGATTTTACACAAATAAAAGTTGTGAAATTGTCTTTGCAAACTCCAAATAAAATACTTTTGGTTCTAATGGTGAACTAAGGCTCCAACTGATCAACAATGATGTACTGTTTTTGGCAATAATTTAAACATAGGCAGGCTAAAGCAAACTTTGGTAAATAACTCCGATTTGAGACTTGCATAAAACCTCCATGACTGACCTGTACTGAGGAGACCAGAGTGTGGAACCTCCATGACTAGAACCTCCATGACTGACCTGTACTGAGGAGACCAGAGTGTAGAACCTCCATGACTAGAACCTCCATACCTGACTTGTACTGAGGAGACCAGAGTGTAGAACCTCCATGATTAGAACCTCCATGACTGACCCGTACTGAGGAGACCAGAGTGTAGAACCTCCATGACTAGAACCTCCATACCTGACTTGTACTGAGGAGACCAGAGTGTGTAGAACCTCCATGATTAGAACCTCCATGACTGAGCTGTACTGAGGAGGCCAGAGTGTAGAACCTCCATGACTAGAACTTCCATGACTAATCATGAATCGACCAGAGTGTAGAACCTCCATGACTGACCCGTACTGAGGAGACCAGAGTGTAGAACCTACATAACTAGAACCTCCATCACTGATCTGTACTGAGGAGACCAGAGTGTAGAACCTCCATGACTAGAACCTCCATGACTGACCCGTACTGAGGAGACCAGAGAGTGTAGAACCTACATGACTAGAACCTCCATGACTGATCATGAAGCAACCAGAGTGTAGAACCTCCATGACTAGAACTTCCATGACTAATCATGAAGCGACCAGAGTGTAGAACCTCCATGACTGACCTGTCCTGAGGAGACCAGAGTGTAGAACCTCCATGATTGACCTGTGCTGAGGAGACTTGAGTGTAGAACCTCCATGACTGACCTGTGCTGAGGAGACTTGAGTGTAGAACCTCCATGACTGACCTGTGCTGAGGAGACTTGAGTGTAGAACCTCCATGACTGGCTGTGCTGAGAAGACCTGAGTGTAGAACCTCCATGACTAGAACCTCTATGACTGATCTGTACTGAGAAGACCAACGTGTGTAGAACTTCCATAACTAACCAGTACTAAGGCGACCAGAGTGTCTAGAACCTCCATGACTAGTACCTCCATGACTGACCTGTACCATGAGGACAAAAGTACGTAGATCTTCCGTGACTGACCTGTACTGAGGAGACCAGTCGGTGACGTTGGTCCCGTTGAGGCTCCAGCGATACTCCAGGGGCCAACTCCCTCCGGCCAGGCAGCTCAGCACCAGCCGGTTCCCCTCCAGCACCACCTGCTGGACACGGGTGGTGCCGCGCAGGTACGGGGCCACTTCTGCAATGAGAAACAAAAAAATCAGTCGATTACTTAGACGGTTTAGTTTCTAAGGACATCTACATGCAATGGTTTTAACGTTTTCCATCAATCAAATGATAATAAAGGTACATTTATAGCTTTCTGATCAAAAACGCCTAAATCTAAGGTCTCCGCATCAGCCAATAACGCATCTGGAAATATTGTCGCGCCGTCTCAAATCTCACCCATGTGTTCCACAAGCTTTTTGTCGAGCTCCAACCCATGAGCGAAGATGTGTTTTGTGGGGCGCAGTATAAAGTTGGGTAGTTGCAGCAGCATAACTACTTTTTATGCTCCCTATGTGCTAAGTTTTTTGAGTCTCAACCAAGTTTTTGAGTCTTTACGGATGTATCGATCTATTACAACACATTACGACCCTGTGACATACCTGTTCTTAGGGGTGAAAGAAAGTAACAGAGACAATAAATAGTAAATAATAGATGACCCTTTTAATTAACAGGCAAAAAGTAAAGAATGCATAAACTCAAAATCCAGTTGCAAATACCAATCACAACAAATGTAGGCCGCTAAGCGAACTCTAGTGTCTCAGTTACAACACAGCAAGTCTAAAGTGACACAACTCAGAAGGCGTGCTGTTCGCAGTGACCCAGCCGCCCGGACTGGCAGGTACTCGGCACTTTTATGGATTGGCGGCGCGGGAGTTCAATACGCCAATCTCCAGAAGCGGTACCGTAGCGAACCCAAGTGAGGCGAGGAAAAGAGGTACATCAATCTGGAGTTGGGATGTTCGCTCGCAGATTGGCATTTGTAGAATAGAAAGCACAAAATGGGTGGACACCAGGGATAGAGTAAGACGAGGCGGGTCCAGGCCAAGCGCCGGAACATTCAATAACGTAAAAACCAAGACCAGAAGCATCCACTAGAGAAGGAAACAACAGAATAATTAGTGCAGTGCTGCTCACTGATTGATTTGCAGTAAAAATCTATGGAATAATATTGGTTTACAGCTGTGAAAATATGCAAGAATCACGAGTGGCAATAAAATGGGGTCTCATTAAGTTAAATATGTGTTTGGTTTTTTTTTTTTATCAAAGAAAGCAGATAGACACTCTTGGCCCACCTCACAATATTAGTCTTCGTTTAGCTCTGGGGACTCAAACTCAAATGCACAGACGGCCAAAATTAAAAACTTGGACTAAGTCGTGGCCAAACTAAATATTTACTGAAAAATTTAAACAACATCTGCATGTTTTCTCTTCTTTTGAGATATGTAATGTTAAACCTTTTTTATTAAAATAAATGTTTAATAATAGTTTTACTTAAACACTGAATCCAGAACAAGCAGAATATAAAATAATAACAACATTTTAAATAAATAATGTCTCTATAGTCGATCTGTAGCCAGCGGGCAGCTCTAATACATATTTGATATGATCCCGTGGGCCAAATGTAATTGTATCGGGGCCAAATTTTGCTCTTGGGCCTGAGTTTGATATGTTTGGTCTTGTTAGTCTAAGTTTGTTAAGTTTCTTAAAAAGCGACATTATGCTAAAATGACTTTATGAACTTGTAACCATGTTTCTTCATCATTAGCTTGCCCTGTGTTCTTGAATGAGTGAGTGTAACGCGGGTGACAAAACCTGTGTAGCAGTAAACTCTCTTGCCTCGCTCCTGCTCTCTCACTTTGCATCTCTCTGCGTGTGTTCGATCACGTGACTGCGGGCGACCAATTAGTAAACTATATTATCGCGAACCCTGGGAAGCGCGGCAGACGCGAGAGACAGACAAATGAACGCATGCTACCTTCAAGTGCCCAAGCGAGCCGTATATCCATGATTTTAAGGAATTGGCCAGATTTGATGGCGAGCTAAAGCCCAGGTTCTAGTCGGGAACCCACAGATGTTCAACTCACTCCTGCCAGGAACCCTGACACCTCTACTCCCTCTGTCCGGGCTGGCAGGAAGCTCTTGTAGCCAGTGTTCAGACTCTCGCACCTTTCACGCACTTGGCTCTATGACCAAAACTTATTCAACCACTCACCGCCACTCCACACGAACACTTACCCCTCTGAACTCCTCCTCCGGTCGTATGCGCCACATTTACATCTATGCGTGACGAACTGTGACCATTGATCTATGCAACCAGATCGAATTTTCTCTGTGTTTTGGACATTCAAACTTGATTGTTCGTTGTACATATAATCTACCTCACTGAACTATTTGAATTTTGGGTTTTCACTGAATGGCTTTTTGTCTTTTGTCTGTTTTAATACATGGTACCAGCAAAGCAGTTCAGTCTCTGCCTCCTCTCTCTCTGAGCCGCACCTTGTCTTCTGGTCACTAGCCCATAGTTATTACACTGCGTTATTAACTTGTAATTACACAGTTATTACAAATTATAAGGTAAATACAGTAGCCTATATCACTTATTACTATCCTACGCAGCGTATTTGCTACATGAGTAATCCTGCTTTACTCAGCATTCAAGGCCTCAGTACCTTTTAGTTCCACCTTAAAATTACGATGCATCCAAAGAGTCCCATAGTTACTTTTTTCTCGAACATACAAGAAGAAAGCCAAATGGCAATCTAAGCAACATGCCTCACCCAATACGCAATGCCGTAGCTGAGACTGAACCTCCAACTTCTCAGTTTGTGGACGCCTGCCTCTAACAGTTTGCTGTGACTCTGGCGACGGGTCACAGCAAATTGTTAGAGGCAAATTACACACATTTAAAAGTGCGTCGCAAAATGGTTTTCCAAGTCCGAGCATTTTTTTTATTTTTTTTTGTTTAGTTTTTTTTGTTGTTGTTGTGGTTGGTGATTGATGCCGGTGGATTGCTCGACATCTGTTCTCCAAAGCCATCTGCTGTGCCGCGGGCGCCATTTTACTTTGATTAATGTTCACAAATGAAAGCAGGTAGAGTTTGGCAGACAGCGTTCACCGTCAACAAAGCTCTACGCGCTCCCGTGTCTGATCGCACTTTAAAGGGCCTTGTGATAACCTGAGTGCGAAAAAAAAACATAGTAGTTGCTGTCCAATCAGATGGCTCTCTGGTTGCGGAGGTGCTTGGTTCAGAGGCACAAAGGCAGCAGGAGACATGCAGGGGACACAGGTGCGTTGGTTTCGGCACGGAGCAGAGATGGTTTTTCATGATTTTTGGAAAGGTTTTTTCCCAATAAAACATGAAACATTTTGTGTTTTCAAATGGAATTTTGCCAAAAAAAATCTAAAATTTCCACAAACAAATTTGAATAGTTAATAGAGGCAGGTTTAGTACTCAAAAGAGCAAGAGGCACAGCACTGTATATTAGGGATGCACCAAACCAATACTATGGGATATATTAGTACCAATACAGAAAAAATTGAATATCGACTTCCAAATATTGGTTCAGGCGATATCTTGGTTGGACATATATATTGATGTAATAAGACTAGTCACTGGTTTTCATTTTTGTCTAAAGAAAATTAATATTGTTTTCAGTTTTCTGCACTGGTATCGATTAATATCAGAAAATACTATATATAAAATAGTATCGGGGTCTTTATCGGAACTGAAAAAGTTGGATCAGCGCATTCTTACTGTATATTCTATCTTATATTCTATCCAAGAGAAATTGACTAAACCTTTATTACCTTTAAATGTGTTAGTTGAGGTTTACAGTTTTTTTTCAGTCGCTTTGGTGCATTTATCTCTTGGAAACTGAAATTTGTAAAACAGCTCACACAAAATCCTACACAGAATTTTACTCAACAAAATTTCATCCCAGCAAAATGCAGTGTCACATTTCACATTCAAAACACATTCAAGTTTTACCATCAAAACTCTCAAACTCTGGCCACATGTTTTTCTGTGTTCTTCTTTCCACTGGTTTAGTACAGTCTGACTCTGAGGTTCACTAGCCTGATTCATCAGCAGGTAGCATTAGGATTCATTCGCTCGACAGTAGGCGGATACTTTTTTAATTTAACCAATCGCTGCTATTTGGTCGTGACGTATGTAATGCACCAAATCCCGTAGGAAGAAGGGCAATAACGTCTTTCCCCTTGATAAAATTCACCAAACATTCTCTTTGTTCAGGCTTTAAATCCTCGATCTCGGGAATCGTTGCCAACACAGAATGTCTGTCTTCGTCTAAATCCATCTGGACGCTTTGTTTACTGTTGTGCTGCACCACAAAAGGGACCCAGACAAGCGCCTAAATTTGACGGCATGGCTTCACAGCTCATCACTGATTGGCTGGTGCATGGTCTACAACTTCCGGGGTTCTTGCAAACCGTCTAGTGTATTCTGATTCCTGACGTAGTCGCTGGAGCGAAATGAAATTAAGCGGAGACACTAGGTGGCACCACACTTCAGACTGGAAAAGTTTGGATTTTTGTCTAAAACATGTCTGTATTGTATTATATAAATTACAAAGTATATTTTGCAGTACTTGATCAAAAATATGCTGAAGAAAATGTCGTAATAGCAAATACATGCGTACTACTTCAAACACTACATTTGTACTGTACTGCATTGTGTAATGTGCTCTTGAAACTCAAACAAGACTACACATGTCACAGTGTGTATATCTGTATCTCGTCTGTTCAATTTGTCTGCAAATGATTTGACCTGAGCCTCTGTTCAGATGCATGATTGAATCAAATAAAATGTGCTAAAAATGTAAGTATCACTGTCAAATGATTGTAACATTATCCATAATTACCCTTATTTGGAAGTTTACAGCACACATTTTTAAAATATATTTTAACCTTGGACTGTCAAAAGTATTGAAAATCCACACCAATCAATACTCAATCAAAACTAGTACTGAACCTAGATACTCATTTGAGAAAGTATCAATACCAGAGGTGGGACCAAGTCATCCTTTTGCAAGTCTCAAGTAAGTCTCAAGTCTTTGACCTCAAGTCCGAGTCAAGTCCCAAGTCAAATACAGGCAAGTCCAAGTCGAGTCTCGAGTCACTGGCTTATAAACCCAAGTAAAGTCCAAGTTGTCTGCTTTGAACATCAAGTCATTTCAAATCTTTAAACCAAAGTACCAAATATAGTTTAGATTTTTGCAATTTATATGAATTTTAAACTAAATTGTACTTATAAAGTCATAGTATATTTATATATGAGTATTTATAGAGTATATAAGAGTTGTAGATTTTTTTTTCCTTTTTCCTTTTCCTTTTTTCAAATTTTTTCCTTTTTAAACGTCTTGACAAGATCTTAGAATCATTACAGTCAGAATAGAACAAATTCAGATGCAACAGTGCTTCTCAAGTCTTCACAAGTCACAGGCTTCAAGTCTGAGTCAAGTGCTAAGTCACTGACCTTCAAGTCCAAGTCGAGTCCCAAGTCTTAGTACATTTTATCAAGTCAAGTCTCAAGTCCTAAAAATAGTGACTCAAGTCTGACACGAGTCCAAGTCACGACTTACAAGTCCCCACCTCTGATCGATACTACAAAAGTTCCATTGATAAAACAGAAATGAACCTTTCCTGAGTTGCTTTAGAATGATGTTGAGCTGTATCAGAACAAGTATAAGAGCACAGAGAGTAGTATACACCCACGGACCACTATGGAAAATACCTGGACCACTGAGGGATTACACACATGGGAATATAAAAGAAAGTATTATGATTTAATGTTTTTTTTATAAATTCTCATCATGGTGTCAAGAATCAGGATTGAGTATTAAGTCTTCTCCTTAGAATCAAAATCAAGTTTGAAGTTTTGTTATTGTGACAACACTATTTTAATCAGCTCTTTTTGTAGCATTTCAAAACAGTCACAATATTAATTAGTGTGTCTGTAAAATGCTTCTAAACTGCTAATACATCAGCAGCAGACATCAGTGCCTTAAACGTTTCCCTTCACATTAGAATTGGCAGCACAAACAGCTCCGGGCTTAATCTGTCCCTGTCCAATCAGACGTCAGGGGAGGTTTGATTGACAGCTGTCTGTTACCGAGGTGACCGCGCTGACCGGCTCTCATTATCGCATGTGACACCAAATGACAAGCTGACAACAACAGGATCACAGAAGTGGCAGCCAGAGCCACAGCCGCCTCGGGGCAGATACAATGAGGTGATAAGCTAAAATAAGATAAGATGATGGTTAAAATAAAAAAAATAAATAAATAAAATCTGTCATTATGCCTTCAGTGTTGACTAATACGTACAAATGTCTTTCTGTTGATATAAGCTTGTAATGGCAGATTCACAGTAAAAATAAAAAAATAAAAATTATATATATATATATATATATATATATATATATATATATATATATATATATATATATATATATATATACCAATACAATAAAAACACAAAAAACAACAACAACAAAAATCACCAAAGAATAAAAAATGTACCATATTTTTCAGACTATAAGTCACACTTTTTTCTTGGTTTGGGTGTTTCCTGAGACTTATACTCCTTTGCGATATTATTTGCTTATATATTAAAATTTTCACACTGAAGCCACAAGAGGCTCTAGTCTTGTCTAGTCCTGTTCCTCCTGTACCACTGTCACTTCACTCTACTGCGCATGTCTCCTGCAGAAAGAGCCTCTGTCCTGTCTGTATCATATCACAACTGAAAAGACTGAACACAAATGCCCTCAAAAAGAAGATCATAGATTGCAGACTACAAGCTGCAAATAGCAAAATGTGCAGCCGTAAACAGTAATCGAGCAGCAGAAAGAAAGTTTGGAGTGAGCGAGAAACTTGTAGCAACAAGTGCGCCATGCAACTTTCCTGGAAGTCACTGGATGGATGGACAAAGTCTGGACTTGAGTGACACTGAAACCATCCTGTCGGGATTCAGAAAGGCCCGAATAATTCTAACTGGAACTGATGCTGAGTCTGACGACAGCGACACAGAAGAGGAAGTGGCGCTCTGTTTACCTCTGGAGGTCGTGGAGTTGTTCAGAAGTGACACCTTGAGGATGAAGAATTGAATGGATTTAGTGATTTGGAGTGAGATGGAGAGTTTGTTAAACTTGTTCTGTTCTGTTGTTTATGTTATAGTTTATCTGAAGAACTGTACATATGTGACGATAACAGTCTGTTGTTCTCTCTTCTATTGTTATTGTGTCGGTTCCTGGTCTCTGATTTTATAAAATAAGTTTACCCCAGAAAGTGTGATTTATAGTGTGAAAAATACGGTCAATTATAAAGTCAAATTATACTGGTAACGTTATGCCAGTCAAAAAAGCCATTTTGGAAATCAATGGGATAAAAATCAATTTTAATTACAGACCATTAAATCAACTTGATACTGAGAACTATCATAGAAATAAAAAACACATCACAAAATACACAAACTGGCCAATTTGGATGGATGGCATTAAAACAGTGAAACACCTGGTATTGAATAAAACAAGAGACAAGACACAAATCAAGAACACCTCCATGGAGACAAGCAGGTATTACAGACTATTAACAAAAACATTCAACAAAAACAAAAAAAATGTACGACTAATCTCAAATATTGTTTCAATTTAGTACAAAATGACCCTAAATCCCCCAATAATACGTACTTATGATAATACTAAATGGCGCATCACCTTTACGCCCCCTCAAATATCAGTAATACAACGTGACAGTTCCAAGTGCCTGGGCGGCTTTACATAACACAATCTGAGTCGAACGACATAATCACTTAATTACAATAATCTTTAATTAAAAAGCCTAATTAGCCGGGGTATAATTAGCAGAGGGTGTAATTCTCTTTGTAATTACCAATCCTGCTTTTCTTGGGCTGCTGTGAAAGGCCTAGGTGAGAATGAGACCAGATTGCTCCAGCGATAATGTCACTCTGAATTACAGCTGTTATGTGTCTGCAGTTTGGTTTTGTTCACAAAGAATGGTATTGTTTTAGCCGTGGATGCGCAGTGACGGGAAGAGGGCTTTGAAAATGTATTTAGTTTGACAGAATACTGAATAGCCAATCAGAGCACTGTTCTGAAACCTTAGACTACTTGCAACTTTGGTAGGAACGCAGTGATACTATACTCATTTTGGCAAGGTTCGGATATTGGTTCAGTCGATATCCCATTTTGGTCTATAAACTGGTTCAATAAGCCAATGTTGAGTTATGCTTTAAAAAAAAAAAATAAATAAATAAATTATAAAAATATATATATTAAATTTAATTATTAAATTATAAATAACAGTTATAAAACACACTGGATAATTATTTACAATTATCGTATTTTTTGGACGATAACTCATTCTTTTTTTTTCATGGTTTGAGTGGGCGTGCGACTTATACTCCGGTGCGACTTTTTTGCAAAATTTTCACACATAAGTCGCACCAGCTAAAAAATGTGTGAAGAAATAAAAAAAACATATAAGTCGCACCGGACTATAAGTTGCACTTTTTATTTTATAAAATCAGAGACCAGGAGCCGACATTTCATGTTGAAAGTCAAGTTCTAGTAATAACAACAGAACAGAGAACAGTTAACGTCACATATGAACAGTTCTTCAGATAAACTATAGCATAAACAACAGAACAGAACAAGTTTACCAAACTCTCCATCTCACTCCAAATCACTAAATCCATTCAATTCTTCATCCTCGGTGTCACTTCTGAGCAACTCGGCCTTGACCTCCAGAGGTAAACAGAGCGCTGCTTCCTCTTCTGTGTCGCTGTCGTCAGACTCAGCATCAGTTCCAGTTAGAATTATTCCGGTCTTTCTGAATCCCGACAGGATGGTTTCGGTGTCACTGAAGTCCAGGCTTTGTCCATCCATCCAGTAACTCCAGGAAAGTTGCATGGTGCATCCTCACAGTGTCACAAGTTTCTCGCTCACTCCAAACTTTCTTTCTGCTGCTCGATTACCATTTTTGGCTGCAGACTTCGTTACTTGCAGCTTGTAATCTGCAAAATCTGATTTTGTTTTTGGGGGCATTTGTGTTCAGTCTTCTCTTTGTCTTTAAAAGTCTGTTTAAATGTTAAATTTTCAGTGGTACAGAAGTAATGGTTCGATCAACTGACATGACTGACATACAGACAGGACAGAGGCTCTTTCTGCAGGAGACATGTGCAGTAGAGCCAAGTGACAGTGGTGCAGGAGGAACAGGAGCAGCAGATACTCACACACAAGACTAGAACCTCTCACAGCTGTCAGTGTGAACATTTTAATATATAAGTCGCACTGGAGTATAAGTCGCTGGAAACACCAGAATCATGAAAAAAAACCTGCAACTTATAGTCCAAAAAATACGGTAATCAATATATAACTATTTTTAAGAGTCAAATACATTTTAACAACATTATTTACCCATTTAAGTGTAGTTAATGTAAACTATTACCAGTTCTTACACCATTTCTTTTGTTCAGTACAGCAGGATGCTGCCACGATGTGTGTGTGTGTTTTCTTTTAGTTTCCTCTTAATTCATATGTCCAGTAATCCATGTGTACAAATGGGGCCGTATGAAAGCTGACACATGAGAAGAGCAGTGGTGTGATGTGAGACAGGAGCAGGGGCTGATGGGTAATCGGGTGGAACGGAGTATGATGGGTGACATTTGAGAGGGGAGCCCCGCCGTAGGTCAAAGCTGTCTGCAGCACAGAGCGAGAATGACGTAAACACTGCCAGCTCGGAAAGGGAAAAACAGAACGAATCCGAGACAAAACCTGGTCTAACGTCGGAGCTAGACCAGGACTAATCCAGGACAAAACCCGGCCTAAACTGGGTCTAAATGGGGACTACATGTTTGGACACATCTTCTCATTCATGTTTTGTTTTTGTTTTTATTTCTTTATGTTAAAAAGTCTATATTATATTATTAATTTTAACAGACCTGGAGTTGTTTTTGTTTCATTTACACATATTTAACACACAAACTTTGCATATTTAGGCTGAGTTCTTCTCTCAAACTGTTCCACCTTGTGATGTCATGTGGTAATACAGGACGTGCTTCACTTTATACACCTTCACTAGAATCATTTGGATAATTTCAGCCCTGGAATTGCTCTACTCTACTCTCTACTGAACAAAATTTAAAAGGTAGCTATTGAAAACTTGAAAACTCTACTTCATGACATCATAAATTGGTACAAAGCATTTTAGTCAAACATGTGTGAATGAAACAAAACACAACTCTGGATATGTTTTTGAGGAGATAACATTGCAGCATTAAAACATAACTAAAAACTCACAAGAGTGAAGACATCAAACATATGACGCAAAATATATGGAATGATGTATCAAAACAAAACAAAAAAATGAACTACTAAACTAAATATATTTTCATATTTTATCTTCAAATCCTCAAAGTAGCCATCCTTTACTTTGCCGACAGCGCTGTAAACCCTTGGCCTTCTCTCAGTGAGCTTCATGATGAAGTCACTTGGCAGCTGTGCCATGTCTGGGTCAAGAAATGTCAACAGTGCAAATAAGAGTTCAAAGCAAAGGGTGGCTATTTTTACATTTTAAAACCTAAAACCAGTTTATTTAGTTATTATTAAACGTACATTGGGTAACTTTTCTGGTGGAGGGTCTGTCAAATGTTTTTCTCCATGGAGATGTTAGTGCTTTGTCTGGAATGTTTCACAGTATGGCGTTAAACCTTTCTATCTTCATGGACATCAAACCCAGTTACAGGTCAGATCTGTGGAGAGATGACCCAGCTCATAGTTTAGCCTGTTTTTTAGGTATTTTAATTGTATTCTTCTTCTTTTTTTTATAGGACCACCTGTAATTGAATTAATGTAAGGTAGTGCTGATTAAAGGACACATTTTTATACAGCGCATTTCCACTTTCAAGGCACTCAGAGTGATTTACATCAGAGGTACAGGGCCGTGGGTCGTTTGGAAACTGTGAAAGTGCAAAACCCCCGATATGCCACACGGACCGTCCCTCCTCCTGTGCAGGCTGCACCTCTAAACCACAACCAAAACTAGGACTAAACCAGGACTAAACAAGGTCTAAACCAGGACTTAATGAGGTCTAAATCAGGTCTAAACCAGAACTAAAACCAGGACTAAACAAGGTCTAAACCAGGATTTAATGAGGTCTGAATCAGGTCTAAACCAGGACTAAAATCAGGACTAAACCAGGTCTAAACCAGGACTAAACCAGGACTTAATGAGGTCTAAATCAGGTCTAAACCAGAACTAAAACTAGAACTAAACCAGGTATAAACTAGGTCTAAACCAGGTCTAAACCAGGACTTAATGAGGTCTAATTCAGGTCTAAACCAGAAGTAAAACCAGGACTAAACCAGGACTAAACTAGAACTAAAACCAGGACTAAACCAGGTCTAAACCAGGACTAAAACCAGGTCTAAACCAGGACTTATGAGGTCTAAATCAGGTCTAACCCAGATCTGATTTAGCCAGCACTTAACCATGCCGCACGGACCACGCAATGCACCCCTCCACCCTCCCACGAAATATTGTCGAATATAAAACCGGTCCAAAAAAGTTTGGGGACCACTGTTTTACATCAAAGAACCCATTCACACCCTCACTCATACACCAGTGTACCTGCCCAAGGACACAACAACAGCATTCATCTGTGAAAACTGCAATCACACCAGCCAAACTGCTGGTCCATGGATTTGACCGCTCAACCAATAATGTTTAGGTCGAGAGCGGGATTCAAACCAGCAACCTTCAGATCAGTGGAAAACGCTTTACCAACTGAGCTACTGTCACACTGTGGAACATTCCAAACAAAGCAGTAATATCTCCATAGAAACAAGCAGGTGACGGACCTCCAGCCAATAAGTTTACATGGTGCACTTTTACGTTTTATGTGTCATTCATTATTTTGGTGTCTTTAATGAGAATCTACCATGTAAAAAATCATGAAAATCAAGAAGAAAAAGTGTCTCCAAAAATGTGAAAATGTGGACTCACCCTTAGTCTAAACTCTGGTAAAACTCTGGACTGATTTATACAATTTCTCTTGGACAAAAACAGACCAAAACAACACATAAGCACAGATATTTTGTCCCTAAATGAGGATATGAACGTTAATAGCAGACAAATCAGGCGCTTTTTTTCCCCGAGGTTGCTCCCACACGCTCGGATTTCCAAATATGGTCCATTGGTTGCGGATTAGCCTCTATAGCCGCCAGCCTCGATTGACTTCATTTGACTGGACCGGGACACTACGGGTGACGCCGCACTCCCTCAGTCCACTTGTTTATATACTGTGTGTGAAGGTAAACCATGATCAGTGACATTTGTGAGGTAGGCCACAACGCAGGTCAACAGTCTGCACCAGTGCACACACACACACTCACACACACACACACACACACACACACACACACACACACTACCACTGTCTGCTCGGATCACAGCAGAGGAGTGCACATGAGGGAACACATCCTCACTCCGCCGATTCACTTTTCACGCTTGTTTCCATGGAGATGTTTTTGCTTTGCCAGAATGTTCCACAGCATGAAATGAAAGGTATCCATTGCCACAGAGACAAGCAGAATAAGTTACAGGTGAAGTGGAGCCTGATAAAACACAATAAAACACCTATAATTGAATTCAGGATGCACATAACGCACTTTTAAAGTTAAGAAACCTGAGTTAGGGCTAAAGGAGATCTGAGGTAGACCTGTCCTTGGTTGGAGCTGTATTAGGTGATGTTTAATCTACACTTCTAATGTAAATGCGAAAGTGTAAATACAACTAAGTGCGATTAGGACAACATGATTATAAAAGTTCAACGGAAAATGTAGGTAAATGTATGTATATTTCTTTTTTTTTTTTTTTTTTTTTTTAAGCGAGGTACATTACAAACATAAGAATATGTACATGCATGGGACCATTTCTGGTGCCCAAGAGGGATTGGCACCAGAAAACGTATCGTATCCTACCCCAATTGTTATACCTTAACACATGATTGACACATACATACATACATAAATATGTATGTGCATACACATATATTCACATAAATACACACATATATACACAAATATATACCTATACATACATACATACATACATATAAACACATACATACATACATAAATACATACATACATACATACATACATACATGCACAAATATACGTTTGTGGTCATACAAACTAATAATAATGATACAGAAGGCACTAAAGTTGATCATTTATGTTTGTACAAAATAAACAGTAATGAGAATGAAAAATGCAAGGATTTTGGTTTTCGTTTATGGTCGTACAAACTAAAAATAATGATGAAGAAGGCACAAAGTTTGTTGTTTATGACTGAACAAAATAAACAACAGTGAGAATGAATTTTTGTATATATGTACACATGTGTATATATCAATCAGTATCACTAAGTTTAAGCAGGTTAAGCAGTAAAATAAGTAAAAGTAAAATAAATAAATAATAGAAAAAAATCTGAGAAAAGTCTCAGAGCAGATCAACAGGTAGAGTCATCAAATCTAGTGTCAGGGCAGTTTGAGGAGAGTAGCAGTCCTAAGCACAAAAGTGTTCCTCCTCTGCGTTCTGCCGCATCACAGCAGCCTCCAGGGGGCATCAGGAGAACTCTGGAGACGCCTCTGTCTTCTATCATATTTCATGTAGAAATGCTGTTACATTGTTGTAAAAAATCTGAAGCATTTAAGAGCTAGATATTAAGCATAGCAAGCTCCATGCAAGGTCACCATGGATACAGGAAAAACTGCTCAGATCACGCAATCCAATAGTCCTTAAAGGGACAGTTCGGAATTTTGGACATAGGACCTCATTTCCTAGTGAGCCAGAGTGTTGGAGATGTGTGGAGACACTTTTTAAAATATTCCATCCAGTCCTTGTATTTGCAGAGGTCGCTGGTGCTAGACAAGTGCATGTCAATGGCCATAGTTATCCTGTCACTAAAAACAGTCTTACCCACTCCACAAAACACCCGAAGCAAATCTGTTATTACACCAGACTGTCGATGTAAATGTCTGTGCTGATAGAATAATGTTTGAAATAAAACTAACCTTGCATCGCCATATTTTAAGGGACTATTTTCTCATATATCAGTCCGCCGCCGCCAAGCTTTCTATCAGGAAGTACAACTCACTGCTGCTGCTCAGACATAAAACCTTCAAATGCAAGGTTGGTTTTACTTCTAAAATTATTCTATGGACACAGACATTTACATGGACAGCTTGGCATAATAATAGATTTGCTTTTTGTGTTTTGTGGAGTGGGTAAGACTGTTTTTAGTGGCAGGATAACTATGGCCATTGACATGCACTAGTCCTAGCACCAGCGACCTTTGCAAATACAAGGACTGGATGGAATATTTAAAAAAGTGTCTCCACACGTCTCCAACACTCTGGCTCACAAGGAAATGAGGTCTGTCCCTTTAACTCGCAACTTTTGAACTGCACCCAAACTATGAAATTAAAAATGTAAGTAAAAAATGTCAAAAGTTTGCAAACTGCTCAACGTGCATGCCAGTCAGCCACAAGAGCAGCCAATTATTTGTATTTTCTTCTTATGTAAATTTCTATTTATCCCTCCCCCTAGTATTATAATTTGGGGGAAAACTACAGGTCACGTCTATGTTTCTGATACAATAAATGTAAAACGTAAAACTCACGTAATAGAAAACTGACACAACAAACACAAGCAGAACAAGGAAACCATTAAAAGTCCCCTCAAAATCCCCGAAATCTGTAGACGACAACTTTTACTTTCACAAAACTTTCACAAATGCACAATGTAGTCAAGCAACAACTGCCTCCCACGGCGACGCCAATCAACTCCAATCCAACACTTTTGAATGACTAGCGGAAACTCGCCGCAATCATTACTCAGGATTTAATTTTCATCTCGCCACTTTCTCTTCTTTCAGTTCGCCGTCTCATTAAAAAGAGGAGAAGACAAACATATGTTCCAGCGCGCCGACATAAGGAATCCAATCAGTTATATCAAACGCACAGTGCTCGAAAATCCAAAATCTCACCAACGAGGAGGAGGAATACTGCAGGGACTCGCGATTCCCCCATTAGAATCTGTCACAAAGCCCTTTATTTCTACAGATGGGTGAAAGATGGTTCTGCGATATGTGGATCCTTGATGGGTCCGAAGCATATGGCGGAGCGGAGATGGAGCGGGGAATTTATCGTCAGGCGAAAATGTAAGAATTTATGAATGGGAGTCTGGGTGTCTTGTGTCTCTTTTGGAAGGAGGACACAGGAGCTAAGGGCAGTGGGGCATGAAGTACTCGATTTTGTTACTTAAAAGTATGGATAGAGATGCAAAATATTATTGAAGTAAAAGTAAAAATATCACATGAAAAATCTGCGTAAGTAAAACTATTGAACTACCTTTTATAAAATGTACTTTAAGAGTAAAAAGTAAAAGTATTTTGCAAAGATTTTTGGAAACACTAAAGGCTGTGATTTTAATAAAGAATTTTGCTTATTTTTTATGATAGATTTTTTTTTTTTTTCTACCAGCTTTTGTTTATTTGGTTTGCTCAAAGTGGGGACGTGAACTGAAATTAAATGTGCTAAAAAATAAGTCTCAGTAATTTCAGCAGGTCTGAAACTATAAACAAAAGTACTTTTTTAACTTTTTAGTTCGATCTAAAATGGAGTGGAGTAGAAAGAAGAGATACACGCTCTCCAATGTAGCGACGTAAAACTAAAAAGTATCTGCAAAGTTTACTTAAGTAAACTACACATACCTAAACACTGTACTTAAGTACTGTACTTTTACTTTTGTAGTTCAATACCTTCCACCACTGGTTTAGGGACATGCTAAAGGAACTAGTTACTTTCTTTTCCTGTCCAGTACTACCCAGGCTGGCGCCACCTAGTGCCTCTGCTCAATTTCATTTCTCTCCAGGGACTAGGTCAGGAATCAGAATACACTAGACTGTTTGCAAGAACCCCAGAAGCTGTAGACTGTGCACCGACCAATCAGTGAAGAGTCATACATTCTGTGTTGGCAACGATTTCCGAGCTCAAGGATTTAAAGCCGGAACAAAGAGAATGTTTGGTGAATTTTATCAAGGGGAAAGACGTTATTGTCCTTCTTCCTACAGGATTTGGGAAAAACTTAATATACCAGTTAGCCCCGTTAGCGGCGCATTACATACGTCACAACCAAATAGCAGCGATTGGTCAAATAAAATAAGTACCCTACCCGCCTATCCTGATGCTGCGAGGTAAGACAGTCTCCATGAAGTGAAACTGGCTAATGAATCAGGCTAGTCCAGAACAAACTTTTCCATACATTTTCCCATAGACTTTCCAAATAATTAAATGAATGAAATGCAAGAATTATGAATCATAGTTTGGGTCTGTCTGTTGTTTTGCCGTCCCATCAACAAGAAGGACACAGGAGCTAAAGGACATGTCAGAGGAGCCAGCTTTCTTTGCCCGTCTGCTACATGGTTCCAGAACTATATTTCCCATTCATTTTCCCCACAGACCTTCCAAATAAATAAATACATTCATTTTTTTCCGACATATACCAAGCTTTCCAACCTTGCATTTTCATGCGTTGTATGGAAGGATTTGTAAATATATAATTCTAAGCTTGATTTTATTCAAATTTGGAAATGTATTTGGCAAAATTTGATTTTTTTTTTAACACCAGTGTTTAGTAAGCTCTAGTTTACTCAAATACTAAAGAAGATATCCAAAATATAAGGTGACCAGATGTCCCTGTTTGTGTCCCAGCAGGTTTATCCAAAACCAGTGAGTTGTCCCAGTTTTATACAAGAAATGTCCCAGGTGTCCCTATTTTTGATACCAGCCAGGGGCATACATTGTCATTTGTTTAGGTGAAATACAGAAAAGCTGCTTAAAAATGACCAAAACACAAAGAAAATAAGATTATACTGACTCCCATGTTAGTCGTAAATAAGTTATGAATGGGCGAAGTGCAAATCTGGTCACCCTACCAAAATAACCTCAGTGTTTGTGTATATGTAATATGTCAAAAGCTCAGCTACCACACATTTTCTAGGTATTGGTATCGGTGAGTACTCAGACCGAATCACTGATCCAATACCACTCAGAATTTTCCTGAATGATCCGCAGATGCGAGCAGGCACTGTTGGCTTCTGTGGATAAACACTAACGCCCAGAGCAGATTAAACACGGGCTGTGGAGGCTGTGGACGCTTAAAACACACTAATAATGACAGAAAAGACATTTGTATTACCTCTTCCATACCTTCATTTAGCCTTTTGTGTGGATGCTTAGTAAATTAACTCTGCTATAGGGATTGCAACTCGACAACAGCACTAATTCGGACTTTGTTTACTCTGCATAATTAGACATGTTGTCCGAGTACGAGCGTCTTTTACAGGCCTCTCTGCTGTTTTAATCTGCACTGTGGTAGAAAATCGAAGTAGAAAAGTAAAAAAAAATGCTTAAATCATATACTTTAATCCTGAAAAACGAATTTATTCTTGCAGATTTTCTTTAAAAATAATAGAAGATTTATTTGTACTGTAACAAAGCTTCCCACTATGAGGTATCGGCCTGGTATTGGTATCGGCGAGCACACCAAGGCCAAGTATCGGTATCAGATCGGATCCCAAATAAATTTTATGAGAACACCACAGATTTTTACCTTGTACCTAGAAGTGGGCGGAGATAGGGGACTGACATTTTCTGAGTACTCAAGCCTCATATACAGGATTCTACAGGATCACTCAAACGTGGAAATCAAAAATCGAAACACAACTCTGAAAAAGTGATTGACACTGGAGCACTGTTCTAACATGGCTAAAAGAAAAAATCATATCATATCTGCTACAGTTGAAGCGAACCTATTTGCATTTAACATCTATTTCTCCTCCATTCTCTCTTTGTGTAAAAATGTCAGTCCTGTCCACAAACGTCTGTCCCTCCATCTCGCTGACAGGTGCCACCCGTCGACCTTGGGCGGGGCCGGCTCAGGGAATCTCCAGTGAATGACAAAACCCAGCTTTTCATTCATTATGGAAGAGTCAGATCAAAAAAAAAAAAAAAGAAAGACAGAAAAAAAAGAGAGGGAAATGGGAGAGGGGCTGGGGAGAAAGAGAAGAGGGGAGGTCTGGACTGGAGAAGGAGAAGTAGAGGTATGGAGCCCTGAGGGTGCACCAGCGAGGGGGCTAAGCATGCTAATAGGACGTGTAGTGCATGTGTCTGGCTGGTGCTTCCTATGGGGCTTTAGAGATTCAAAGTGGATTGGATGGAAGAGAGGTCAAAATGGAAAATAGGTGCAGAGGGATGAAGGAATGTCTTGGAATTACAATAACTGTACTTTATGTCTGAAAATACCAATTGCACAATTGTATAATAATAATATTAATGGATCAGATTTGTATGGCACTTTTTTGAAGTGCAGGACTATGGACTATAGTCTCCCATCCAAGTACTAACTAGGCCTGGTCCTGCTGAGCTTCTGAGATCTGACAGGATCAGACTTTGACAGTCCAGTCTGGTCACATTTGATCCACTCAGAGATGTTGTTGAATGAAAACCATGTGGAAACAAGTGTGATGAGCTCATGTCCTTGTTCATAAGAGCAACAGAAGAGAGTGGATGTGCAGGGCTAACGGTGGATTCTGAAACACGTTCTTAAAGGGGGTGTTTTACTTCTATGAAGTATTAACTGTTAGCACATAACATATTTAGATTATCAAGTTAACTTTTTGAACAATGAATGAACATGTTTTATAAGTTTTATTTGTGACACTCTGAGCCCCCTCGCCCCTCTGAGCCAATCAGTGTGCACCCCGCTACTTAACTTCTCCACATTGCATCAGGTTTGTCAAGTTGTTTTGTACAGTTTTGTAGCATATTTTTGTATATTTATAAAGAACTGTCATGTAGGAACATGAGCGACGTAAGGAGGTTTGAACGGTACCTTCAATGAATGATAGTTCATGAACGTATTACACTGTATTACTGCCTCATGAACGAATGGTGACCACGTTCATTCTGGTGTCTGTGAACGGCATGTGCTTCAATTTAACTTTGTTCAATAGGGTGCCAGATTTCTTTAGGGTTCCAGGTGAAAACTCGACTAAACACACTATAAACAGCCCACAATATTTAGAGGAAAAACATTCAATCTGGGTGTAATACGAGCCAGCAGTTTCACATCTCTGCATGTGTCATTGAAACAAGACAAAACAAAAAACGAATCTAGAGGGATTATCAGACTATGTCACTTTGCTCTGCACATGTCTCCTCCACAAAGAGCCGCTGTCCTGTCTGTATCATGTCGCTGTCTTGTAGGATTTCAGCAGATTTCAGGGTCTTCCGGGGGTGGGGCAGGTGTATCGATTAGGAAAGAGTGGATGTTCGGCTACTGAGGTTTGAGACGTTTCTTCTCGTCATTTACACACTCACCTGATTTAACACATAAGGGACATTAAGACGCAGGGTATCCCACTCACTAATGTTCATTTAGCATCATAACTTATTTTATCACACGGGGATAAAAGGTTTTAGTGCTGACAACAGCGCTAGATAGTATTTAACTTCATGTTACCCGCACAGACAGCAACGCTTTCTGCACTCAGGCTGCGTGCTGATAAACAAATAATAATTAAACATCATCGATCTCCACAGCAACACTGGAGAAATGCTGCTCCCTAAATGCTAATGTGAACCCTGGTTGGATGAGGATTCAAAATTTGATATGAAGATGAAGTCTAACACATAGTTTCACTGTTAAAACTGATAAAATAACATAATGTCTTGGGTTTTGGCAATGATATTGAAGAATAATAGCTTGCAGCAACTTATTGAAACATTTTTTGTGACTATGAACGAGCGATTAACCATAAACAATTATGAACTATGAACAAACAAGCTCATTTTGAAATTTGTGGACGGAACTTTGAATTTTGTTCATGTAGAAAATGAACTTTCCCAGTACAGGGTTTGAATAGGGTCCGGGAGAGATCACTAAATGATTGAAACATGCATGAATGACATCTCTTCAGATATGTTTTTGAGGAGGGAACAACTTTTTAACATGGTAGAAAAAAATGCATAACACCCCCTTTTTAATTGATTCAAACTGAGAATGCACAATCCACAATACTGCTCATTAATGCAATTTTGAAAGTACACGCTCGCACTGACAACTTCAACCCTTCAAAGTACTTGGATGTTACTAGACACACAACACACGGGGGCACAGATCCTACTGCAAAGATGACAAAAATCTGTGGCATCTTCCGGAAGAAATCTTTCAAATTGCAGAGCTTTGCGGAACCCCGTCGCTCACAGGTAAGGGACCGGGTAGACTGCACTTCAAACAGTCTGGGAGCCATGCAGAGAAGAAAGTTCCAGACACTAGCATTGTAATTCTGAACTCAGTGTACTGAGCGCTACGCAACTCCTCTGATCAAGTGGTTGAACGGAGGGAGGCAGACGGGCCCTTGGTTGGTCGACTTCACTTCAAGGGAACATCTTGAACTGTTCTGTTTTATGTGTTGCGATACTGTGCTGCCTTAGGAGAAGCAATGAGGAGAAAAATACATAGGGTCAAGATGTCACTGAAAGAAACTTGTGCATGAAAATGTATTAAACCTTTCTGCTGTTAAAGAGTCTATACTGTACGTACACACTATTTTCTGATGTTATAATGCTGTTTTTTCATCAAAAATATGACCACAAGCCCTAGGATAGACTTACTGTCTTCAATGGAAAACACTCTGGAAAACACTCTGTTGGAACTGATGTCAAATGGTAATACAGGAAGCACTCCACTGTGTTTTCAAACGACATGCAACTTCGCTAGAATCATTGTGATCATTTCAAACCTAGAATTGCCGATCTCTGCTGAACTAAAGTTAAAGGAGCTGTTAACTTGAAAACTACGGCTACATGAGATCATAAGGTGGAACTGAGTTTTGAAAATGTAAACAGGTGAATAATGTGGGATTAATCAAACATGTGAAGGAAACAAAATGCAACTCGAGGTGTGTTTTTTGAGGAGGCAGCACCATTATAACATGGTTTAAAGAGTCAGTTTTGCATAGTATTTGAGTTGTGCCTTGTTTTGACTGAAAGGAGGCTGCCAATCTGCACCGTCAGAAACCCTATAACCACCATTGCACAGATTAGTGAAGAGTCTTGCTAAAGGACACAACAATGGCTTTGGGTAGGCGGACAGGTGACGTCTAGAAAATAGTAAAATTGTAACAACCTGTTTACATGAGAACGCTGGCGGAAAATATATTTTATCGGAAGTGCCTTCCATTGAGACGGTGACGGCGTTTTCTAAAACCAGCCTCCAGAGTGGAAAAGTTGAATACACTCCACCGTAGCGTTTCTGTCTACACTACACGCAAAACTAAGGTCAGATCTGCTCACGTCGCGTACGCTTTTATGTCACATGTACACAGAAACAAACATGCTGGATTATTTCCATGCATCAGACTTTCAAGCTGCTCTGGCAGCTCTAATAAACTTACAGGAGCCTCCCAACAAATGTCGAGACTCTGCAGAGACACTATCAATGAACAGAGAAGGATCTGCAATCACCTCTGTCAAATTCTGGAAACACGAGTTCGTCGCAGGCGAGTCAGACGGATATGGACGAGACCTGGAGAACCGGTTAATGGTGGGACAACTTTGTGGAAGGAGTAGCTGATAAAAATGTGTGGCGTGAAAACTTCCGTTGTTGCTTTAAGTACAAGCATACCCAATCCAATTCCACACACTTTTGCGTCACCGTATGCAAGCAGATTTCCTCCCGAAAATGCTTGTCTAAACGTAGAATAAAAAGTGAAGACGTGATGCCACTTTTGTGTCTTGTGTTCAGACCGTCATCATATAAACGTAGCCTAAGAGTAAGAGACAGCAATATCATTGATGCTTCTCGAGCCAGAACTGAACTAAATCAGATTTGTTTATTTCAGTGACACATGTGAAACAAAGGAGTTCATCCTTCATTTACAAATAAAATTATATTTCTCTCAGCTCAGATGAACAGAGTTTAGTGGTTTACTCATTGGTTCTACAGAAATATTCATTTTTTAGTCCCATATGATATTTTTTGACTTTCTTTTTCCCTCATAAGCAGCCATATTTGATTGACTCATCATGTTTTTATATATTTATGGAGAATTGTCATCTGGGAGCATGGGCGATGTACAGAATCTTACAGCTAACAAGAAGGAGGGTTGAATAGGACCCAGGAGAGATCAGTAAATCACTGAAACATACATGGATAACATCTAAACCATCTCGGGCATGTTTTTGATGATGGAACAACCTTCCAACATGGTTTTTAAGCATTGATGAAGTGTGTATTGTGGACCTTACGCAGTTTTGGTTCGGTTGTGATTTCTGTTTGATCCGTATTAAGTCGCCTCTATGTAAATGATTGAAGAAAACAAACTGCGTATAAAACATGCATGAAACTTACTGCAGAATCCTTAACATTCCTAAAGCATTGTGTTATCAGGAGTGGAACATCTGACAGAGCGGAGACCATGAATAGTTAAAGGCTCACGAGGTAATGTGGTGGTTCTGGTGTCTGGCTGGAGCAGACTGGAGCTGTGATGTATTATAGAGAAGCCTCATTGTGAGACGCCTCATGCACGAAATATACTATTCTGACATGAATCTTTGATGTTTGCTTCTGAAGTGGCTACAGCTCTGCTACATTAACTGAATATTAACTTTTTTACACTTGAACAAAGAAGAACTTAGATGTAATTGTATGGCATTTTGCTCAAAAATAGAAATGCACATGCTACGGTTATTGGATTAATTTGCATGAGAAAAGTATAAAAGTTTTCATTCATTTGAGAAAAAATGAATTCCTTCTCAGTAGGATACACCGGCCTGAGAATACGCAATCCCGTCTGAAGCTAAGTAAGGCTGAGTCTGGTTAGTGCTTGGATGGGAGACTGCTGGGAATACCAGGTGCCCCAGCGGGATAGCAGAGGCTCTAGTGGAAACTGATGCTCTGTCCTTAAAGGTTCACTGTGTAACTTTTCTGGAGAGGATCCGCAACCTGTTTGTCTCCATGGAGATGTTATTGCTTTGGTTTAAATTGTCTACACTATGGTATGAAACTAATCTCTCTTGTATTTACTCATCTACAGGTCTGATTTATTGCTGAAAAAATATCTTAAAATAGTGATTCTTAAAGGACTATGTAACTTTTCGTTCGGGGGTCCGTCACCTGCTCGTTTCTATGGATACGTCATTGCCTGGAATGGTCCACAATATGACATTAAACAGCTCACCTTTACATCTATTCAATTACTAGAAAACTATGACTGTGAGCGGAGTTGCCTCTCCACGGAATCTGAACTGTAACTTGGTCTCTTTTGGTATAAATGAAAATAGAAAGGTTTAATGCCATACTGTGAAACATTCCAGACAAAGCAATAACATCTCAATGAAGAAAAGCATTTGACTGAGCCTCCACCAGATCCACCACAATGCAGTTTAAGTTAAGTTTATGTGGAACATTCTAGTCGTGTCATAGTACTCCAGAAGACTGGTCTTGGTCTCAAGTCTTTCTTATGGTCTCATCTTGGACTCGACCGTCTCATCTTGGGCTCGACTCGGTCTTGTCTCGGACTCGAGGTCCGACACTTGACGACTGAGATCATATTTCATTACGACCGCTGCTGTCGGCAATAAACTTGTACCGGTGTGCAGGAGTGCATGGCTTCTCACTGCAGCCTGTGTGCTTGTTTGGAGGCCGCGGACACTGCGCGGCACATCACATCACCACACACCTCCCAGCGCGCAGCTTCTCAGTAACAGTTACATCCTACTTGTCCATCTGCCTCAATAACTGTAAATAACTGTAAAATACAAATGAATGTCAAAAATTACAAAGATGGTCTCAATTTGGTCTCAATGGGCCGTGGTCTATGTCTTGTCTTGGTCTCGACCTTTCAAAGTCTTGATCTTGTCTCGGTTTTGAGCCTCGGAGGTCTTGGTCTTGTCCTGGTCTCGGGACCCTGTGGTCTCGGGCAGGTCTTGGTCTCGATTAGTGTGGTCTTGACTACAACACTACATTCTAGGCACATCTCCATGGAGACAAGCTAGTGACAAACCCTTTGCATCTTTAAGCAAGTCGGGAGACAACAGTAGCTCAGTTGATCTCTGATCTGAAGGTCATCAGTTTGAATCCCACTCTGGACATACAGTAAATATCATGTGGCCAGTAGATCAACAGATAGATCCACTGGCCACAGGTGGGCGATGCAATTCCAGCTCCCACAGATGAATGCTACCATTGTGTCCTTGGGCAAGACACTGAACCCACCTCTGTGTAGACTGGTGTATGAATGTGTGGTTCCTTGATGTAAAGTGCTTTGAGTGAAGGTAAAGAGAAGGTAGAAGGTAGAAAAGCGCTATATAAACGTGAATATTTATCGCAAAAGAAATATACAATTCTGTCAACTTGCAAATGTTTTAGAGTGAAGACGTCGTTCATACAAACTACTTCTTCAGGTCTGATCAGATTGGTGGTGGACACTGACACTGAAACGAGCTCCTTCTCCCTTAAATATCGAACAAAATCTGGGAGATGAGGCAAACTAAATCACATCTGAAGGAGCACTGTAAGAAACACGAGTAAGAATACTGTCACTTCAATAAAAACATTACTCAAGTAGGAGTAGAAGTATGCTGATAGAAAAGAAAAGCGCTCTAAAAAAGCACAGTTTCTTTAAAAAGTTACTCTAGCGAATGTAACTGAGTACGATGCACATCTGCTCACAGCTAACGGTATAGCTGACGTTGACAGACTCTTTTCCCCCATTTCCACTGCAGACACACGTTTGAGTTTGTGGTGCGGAATTTACAAAATGCCGGGCCATAATTCATCCGCCCACAGTCAAGAGTCCGCCGTGAAGTTTGCCCAAAAGTTTCAGTACTTTTGTTTCCATTTTCTCAAGAGGTGCTCAGAATACCAACTATACGACAGACGTAAAAGTTATACAGTACATTTGAGGCTTCTGTGGAGTGGTGATTATGCCGTTTGAGTTGAATTTGAATTTGGCTGTTGTCTAGAATGTTTGACTAAAAAAAAAAAACAATGAATATTTAGAAGCTGGGCTGTCACAATAACACATTTTGCAATTATTTAAAAGGTACAGAATGTAAGTTAGAGCCATACTTTGGAACATTCGCTGTAAAGACAAATCTGCTTTATGCCGTAGCGCACAAGATTATAGACAAAGGAACAACATTTCCATGGAATCAGCCAGGTGTGGGTCCTCTTCTAGGCCAAATAAAGAGTCAGGTTTGTGGAGATGCAAGCCACGCCATGCAAAAGTAAGGACCAAAATGATAAAATAAAATGAAATAAAAATAAATACGATTTACACGCAAATAACATGGGGAAATTACTGCTTTGCTTTAGTTCAGTCTTTTTTATTCAGTTACAGGTGTGTCTGTTGCTGAACAAAAACATGAAAAGCACAAACTCTTACAGTGACTGTCCATATGGAAAAGGTACAGACAAATCATACACCATTTTAACATGTTTTATCTGAATCATATAATTAAAGAATACAAACATTACATGGAACATACAAAGAAAATGTAGTTTATCATGCACATTACCTGTAAATTTCATGCAAAATGTTCACTTTATCTCTACTAGTTTTTCATAATATAGTTGTAAAATGCAAAAGGGGAATCACTTTCAGGAGTAAACCATACATGGCACATATTAACCTTATATCAAGATTTCCTACAAAGACAGGGGTACAATTTTTATATTTTTTCCAGTTTTTTTTCCATATGGGTGGTCTTGATTCTCCACAGATCTGACCAACAATGGGTTTATCTGCTTGTCTCCAAGAAGTTTCAAGTTATATAGCCATCTCCATACTGTTTGCACAGGCTAAACAATAATAATAACATCTCCATAGAGACACGCTTATTATAGACACTCCACGAGAAAAGTTACATAGACCGCCTTTATAGATCCTATATTACACACAATGGATTCTTCTGGTGTGTTTATTACTTCAAGCATTTTATTTTGTTTTGTGCATATGTGACCGGTGTGTTTTGCCCTCTCTTTTTTTATTTCAATGACCGACGGAAGCTGCCTGGGTTTGGTCTGACAGCAGGTTATTGTGCACAGAATATAGAAAACAGTTGCTGTGAATTGATCTGTAGTGAACATTCATCATGTGTTTCATCTCGTCTTGAGTTCTCCATAGCAATGAATAGTACATGTAATAATATTCAGGTTATTACAACATTTAAGTCTTTTACAATATTGTAATAACAAAAATAGAACAGCATTACTCAATAATGTGTAAATAGTTCTTATGACAGTATAGTGGATTTTTGTACTATAAAATAAAATACTTTTTTTTTTTCCCAACAGACAATTTATATCTGTACTTTTAATGTAATTTGCCTGTCTGTCACATGTTTTAGTTTTTATTATATGTAATGTGCAACGCACTAACCAGATGTACATTAACATAAAACATTTGTACCTTACGTACCTGCACAGAATATAGAAAACTGTTGCTGTGAATTGATTTGTAGTGGACATTCATCGTGTGTTTCATCTGTAGAAAACAGTCATTTATTAGCCGCAAGCAAAACTAAGAAAACCACGGTCAATTCAAATATACTGTAAAGTGACTTCAGCAGATCATGGCCAAGCAAACATAAAATACGTCCAGTACAACACACAACTGTCAGCTTAGTAATAAAATAGCTACACATGAGTGAATTAATAATTTTTGTCCACACAATTTCACAGCCACGTTACCTCGTCTCGAGTTCTCCATAGCAATGAGGAGGACTCAGAATTCGAGCGACTTTAGTAAGTGCAGGTACAGCGGGCGCCAGGAGATGGCGCTAGTTCACAGTTTAGCAGGATTTAACAACGCTCATATTAACTATGTTACACATAGGCCGTTTATATGAATGGACATAGCTAATGTGCTCCGGTTTGGGAACGGGGCTACTTCAACTTGAAGAAAACCATGGACGCCAGCCGGGAAGCTGTTATTGTTGTTTATCTTCTGGTAGCAACTCTAGGGATATTTAGCAACACCTGTTTAAAACAAGTCGTTTTTTCAATATTGATCTCACCACAGCACCAACTACATCCCCACAGACAATGATACAGACACACTAAGGTACTGCAGTAATATGAGTGACTGAAATTGTCATTTAAACCACCAAAGCTCCAAACACAATGAAAACACTTCATACTTTAAAGTGACACTGGGCGCAGCCATCTTGGATTCTATCTCAGAATCCTTGCTCGGTCTCCTCTGAGTTCTTCCAAGTTCCTAGTTGTGCCATTTGAGGAATAGGGCCGTGTCATTGCGTGTTGCTAGGGAACGTCCTCGAACCTCCGAGTCGGATGGATAATCGAACGCATCATTAAGCCATTTTAGAATGTTGTTACCTTGTTACATAGCTGGAGTTTTGGTTCATTCATACATGTTTGAGTACCGTATTTTTCAGGCTATTAGGTGCTCTGGATTATAATCCGCATTGTCATTAAATGGTCTATTTTTGGTACTTTTTTCACAAATAAACCGCATCGGACTTTAAAGGAAACACAACAGTTGGATGGGTCAGTGGGACTTTGTTTGTGGCGTTCACGGTGACTCTGGGCTTTGTTCAGTTGTGGCGTGTAGGGAGGGTGCTGTCTGGGACCACTGGATTGTCGGCGTGTTCGCAGTGACTCAGTTGTTCAGTTGTATCTAGAAGTGGCACATTGCACTCGCTTTTTCGATTCGTTCCTCTGTTCCGTTCCTCGTCGGCGTGGAGTGATGAGTGTGGCTGCAGGTGTTTTTCGCTGTGCGTTCGCTGTCTACTTCATTTGTGTTTGCGTGCGTGGTGGTGCGGCTTTGTAGTTTACTGAAGTCGTACTGGGACACCCGAGTGGATTTGTGTATAGGGCGCTCTTTTGTGGGGCGCGCAGTCGTTTTTTGATGGGGTTAGAGCAGGGGTGGGCAAACGTTTCGGCTCGCGGGCCACATAGGGACCTAAAGTTTATCTGAAGGGCCAGACAGAAGACAGGACATAACGTGTTAAGAGCTCGGCTTCATTACATTCATATCCACGTTTATGTAGGACTTCGGCATCGCACTATGCGCTTCAACACTGCCTTGAAAGATTCAGAACACATTAAAGTGTATAGACCTGTTCCACTGCACACCACAGGTGAACGAATGTCATGAGCTTACCGTTTTTGACTCTGATTGATTTAGCTTGAAAACAAAGCTCACGCCATACAGCCACACACATACACCTGCAAGTGCAGTAAAACCAGACTCTATGAAGCTGTATGCATTGATAATTACAACTCTAAGTTTTAAGGTTTTCTATGTTTGATTTTTGCCAACTTAAAATGGAAGCAGTGCAGTCTTATATCTTGAACACCAACTACTTCACTCATGGTTCAAATAACTCCTGTAAGAACACGTTCCCATAAAGCATTGCGGCCAACATAATACACCACAGCTCAATGTATATATAGTGCGCCATCTACTGGGAAACGCCGGAAATGCATGACAAATAAAACATCAACAAGGTTTATTATTGTAATATATTCCAGTTCGGCGGGCCAGATTAAAAGGTTTAAAGGGCCGCATACGGCCCCTGGGCCGTAGTTTGCCCACCCCTGGGTTAGAGGCTTAAGAGTGCACCTAATAGCCCAGAAAATACAGTAATCATGGCTGTCTACATCTCAAAAAGCTTTGTTCCACCTTTTAAGTTTATCTCAGTAGATATTATAGGTGTAAGGAGTTTAAAAACACAGTGGCGCACCTCCTGTATGACGTGACATCACAAGGTGGAACAGAGTATTATCTGTTTAAACTCAGCCTAAATATGCTGGGTTTGCCTGTGTGAATGAAACAAAACACAACTCCGGGCATGTTTTGGATGAGGAGACAACATTATAATATAGATTCGAAAATACTGCAATATGGGCCCTTTAAAGTTTGTCAGTTTGGTCCCAATAACATCATTATTGCAAAAAGGAGTTGACGCATGATAGACACACACACATTACTCACCATATAATCCTCGTCAACAAATTCCTGATAAAAACGCAACCACAACAATATATAATCTATTTCAACGCATTGCAACATCATGGGAAATTGACTCCCCGGCGTCCTTGCGAGGGGTTATAATTTGTTTACGGATTTCTTTAATAGACTGCGACTTCTGACTTTTCCCCAAATAAAAAAGCACAAATGTCAGGAAATGTCTTGTTTTGACGTCTCGGTGGGGTGAGCGGCGCGTGATGTAAGAGGGTGCGTTTGTGACATAACCAAAGGGCTGTCTCCTCACTTCACATCTTCCGCTGGCGCTGATCGCATTAGTGGAGTGGAGCCAAACGTGGAGCCGAGTGCGAGGCTGAGTTTGCGAGGGAGACGGCTCCAGCTCCACGGAAATGCTGAGCTCACCGAACAGTAAAGTGTGATGGAGAGATGTGAGAGGAGAAATGCAGAGATGATGATCAGCGGCAGGAGTAGCCAAAAACTTATGAAAAGTACGAATGTTGTAACTTTAAAATGTAAAAACAAATGTAAAAGATATTATTTACACTATCACTATACACTTAGGTGCACTATGTAACTTTTCTGATTTGTGGGTCCACTGCTGGTTTCACTTCGTAGAAACTGTCTGACCTCGCAGCGTTAGGATTTGTTCGCTCGACAGTAGGCGGGTACTTTTTATCATTTAACCAATCACTGCTATTTTGTCGTGATGTATGTTATGCGTCGCTAACGGGGATAACTGGTATATTTAGCTTTTCCAAAATCCCGTAGGAAGAAGGGAGATAACGTCTTTCCCCTTGATAAAATTCAATAAACATTCTCTTTGTTCAGGCTTTAAATCCTTGATCTCGGGAATCGTTGCCAACACAGAATATATGACTCTTCGGCGATTGGCTGGTGCCCAAACTCACACTTCCGGAGTTTTTGCGAACCATTTAGTATATTCTCATTCCTGACCTAGTTGCTGGAGAGAAATGAAATTGAGCAGAGGCACTAGGGGGCGCCAGCCTGGCTAGCTATAGGCGAGTATCAGCAGACGTCATTGTTATTAAAAGCCCGCGTTGCTGCTGGGAAATATTTTGGTCGGAGACAAGAAACACGGTAGCGTCAAACACAGTGCATAACCTCGCGTATTTCTCCCCGATAATGGTAAATTCCTGCTGCATTATCAGATGCACAAATAGAAGCACAGAAGAAGGAAAATGTCTTTTTCGTATTCTGAGTGAAAAGAACCACTAACGGTGAATTAAATGGTTTTGAAACATCCGCAGAGCAAACGTAGAAGATCCTAACAAACCGTGGACTCCAACAAGTTCAACAACACATCGAGACTCTTGGAGGTTTTCATCTTTTCTGCTGTGAATGGCCCAGGAGTTTCCACCAAGTCATTGTGGATATCGCCAAAGTGAATATTTGTCCAGGTAGTTGGCGATTCTGACCAGAAATTTGGTTTGGTCCACCTTTTGTAGGGGTTGAAAAGGGTGATTTGTCGTCCATCGATGCTTATGACTAATTTCTGTTCAAATGGTCTTTGGTCCTCTGCCGTTAGAGTGGATAAATAACCAGGATCAATACCCTTTACGTGCTTTCTCGCTCCGTCCGTCATGTTGATTTAGTGTTTATTACTGCCGACCAAAATAATTCCCAGCATGCAACGCACGCTTTTGTCAACAATGAAACTCACCTCTTCTCACTTCTCCATGGAGAGGTTACTCCTTTGCCTGGAATGTGCCGTAATATAACATTAAACTAGGGCTGGGTATCATTAAGAAGTTGCCGATACGATACATACCTCGATACACAGGCCACGATACAATACATATCTCGATACAGTACACTTTCGATTCGATATGATATATTTCAAATTGATTCGATACGGTTCAATAAAAAATAAAAGCTAAATCGTGGCTGTGGTGCTAAAAGTCTTTGTTAAACCACTTCTTGTGCAAAGTTCATTTGAAACACAAACATTTTAATCATCAAAACAGTGAAAATATCAAATGTGTTGCTTAAATGAGTTTCCTTTCACTCCACAAGCAACAAAACTGTAGCTCTGTAACAAAATAATTTAGTAAAACACACCTAAAAATACTCTTGGTGATATATCGATACAGTAGCCCACGATATCGATACTGTATCATCACATTAAATGATACGATATATCGATATTCCGATATTTTTGCACACCCCTACATTAAACATCATCTATCTTCACAAGGCCACAGTTTCAAGACAGATCTGTAGAGAGGCAGACCCGCTCACAGTTAAGTCATTTTCACACAGTCACTATTAGGTCGACCTAGAAGAGCATTTGCTCCGAGAGCCATGCACTTGGGCCAGTGTGAACATGACACTCACATTCTGATTCACATTAAAAGCTCTGAGAACGCTAGGAACAAGTGGTGTTGGAACTCAGCCAACCTCAGGCCAACCTACTCAGTCTATGGAGACAGTAACAGTGCTGGAATTAGGCAAAAAGCGCTCTGATCATGTGTATTTTTGTCTGAGTGGGCGCTGCAGAGCTGCTATTTGACATTTTCGTCTGAGGAGGCAATTTGGATTTTCTTTGCAATCAGCTGATGGACTCTCACATGGTTTATAGTGTTGTTGTTAGGGATGGGCATTCAATGAAATTTTCTTAATCGATCGTCGGAAGAATTAACGATCGATTATCGATTAATCATTAACGCTTTTATATTAAAATGATCATCAGTTATTACTATCTGCACTACTAATCTGCATAAATAAATTCAACTTGACGACATATAAACCGTAACGACTCTAGAGCCACATCAATCCGTTTGAGATTATAATGTGTTTAATGCAGATTTTGCGCAACTTTCACAGAAACGAAACTTAAAACTGCATCGCTAATTTGCATAAACTCAGTGAAGATAAAATTACAGCTCTTGTGTCGCTGATGCGGTGAATTTCTGTTGGATTAAAAGACATGATTCAGTGGAATACAGGTTAGTGTGACCATATTTGCGTTTGTCTAAACCAGGACACCGTACGGGAGGTGGGAGGTGGGGACTCGTCATCGACATTGCGCGACTCTCACCTGGTAAAGCTTTTTCCCACTGGACACTGAAACATATGTGCTGCTTTGTTCACTGTGCACATGGACTCCCACTTGTACCGAACGCAACAGAAAGCGTGAAATTTCTTGTACAAATCATCATTAAATACGCATTTGTGTTTCGGTACGTTGCAGACTGACCGAATGTTTGTGTTTGCTCGCTCCTTCTGAGTGCAGAGAGACACATGTACAGACCCCTGTTTGGTCACGCTACGCACAGCAACCCACCTCGGTTTGTGGATTAAAATTAACGTAATCGATGAAATTCTTAATGATCAATTATCGATTAATCGATTAATCATGCCCATCCCTAGTTGTTGTGTACAGTTTTGTATCATGTTTTTTTATATGTTTTGAGGAGAATTGGATGCCATAGGCTTGTGGGCGGAGCATTGTACTGAATCTTACAGCTAAACATAAGAAGGGCTTAAAAGAGCGATCGCTGAGATACTCAAACACGCATGGATGACATCTACAATCTTCAGTTATGTTTTTGATTTTGCATAATACCCCCTCTTTAAATTTAAAGAAAACTGTTACTCAAAGGAATAAAAAAAACATAATATGACTCGAGTACAAGTATAAAGCACATTGTGATGAAAACTGATTTGTATTTTTCTTTTCTGCGATATTGGACAGTGCAAACATATGGCATGTGTATTCTGGCTATGCAGTTTGAGCTTAACCTTCACTCAGGAAAATGTTGCGTCTGCAGGTCCATTGTGTTTGAGACTTACATTACAGTTTAAAAACTACTGCCATTGTAAGAAAGCAAAAGGAACTTTAAGAGGGATGAAACACGTCCTTGGGGTGCATTCATCACACTTTTATTTATTTTCAACACATATTTTTCAACAAAGGTTAGACAGCAGAGAGCATCTAGTGTCATGTGGTAATACAGGAAGTGCTCCATTGTGCTCTTAAACTTCACACACTTCCAATAGAATCATTTGGATCATTTCAGTCCTGGAATTGCCAATCTCTACTGAGCTGAAGCTAAAATGTAGTTCTTGCAAGCAACCACTACAGGACATCGCAAGGTGGAACAAAGCATTTTGAGGTTTGGAGCTGTGGGATTACTCAAACATATGTGAATGAAACAAAACATAAGTCCAGGTCTGTTTGTGAGGAGGCAACAACATTCTAACATGTCTTAAAGGAATCCATTTTGTGTCATCTACGCCCTTTAGAACCGTTCATTAAAAAGTAAAAACGTGTAATGATTTATTTATTCAAATTTGTGACAGAGTGTCTCAAAGTGACCCAAATCTTGTGTTTTGTCCCACCCCTAATTGAGACAAATGACTTGAGTTTGCAGTAGTCAGACAGTCTAAACTAGTCCATGAATACTTAATAAATACCATCTGTGTCTCTGTCCCATAGTCTTATGTCACTCCCAGACAGCACCACAGCGAACACAACTCATGCAGTAGTTCTGTAGTTCACTAAAGACACTAAAAACATGCCCGAAACTGCACTCTCAAGACTACACCTGCACAGGAGTTCAAGCAAAAACTACTACTACTATTTTTCGGACTATAAAGGTAATATCAATAATGTTGAATTATCTTGTCTATTTTCATACATAAATTGCACTGGATTATAAGGCGCATTAAGCAAAACAAACAGATGACACTTGAGACTGATCCCTGAGCCCAGGCGTCCATGATCCATTGGCAGATTGTGGCGTAATTCATCCGGCGTTGCCTCCCTGTCTTGGTGAATGTGGATTATGAATGTGAATGTGGGTGGATCATTTAAGCTTTTTTTTTTTAAATTTATTTCCTACAAGGACGACTCAAATATACATTGAGTAATAATGTGTTTAACGCAGCTTTATGCACGTAGGTCTCAAACACAATGGACCTGCACACAGAAGAATTTCCCAAGTGAAGGTTAACATACTCTGCATGGCCAGAATACACGTGCTATATGTTTGCACTGCCCAATATTGCAGAAATTGTGAATCATGACTTTAATCAGTTATTTTATTAAGGAGAAGCTAGATACAATTAATGACTTCTCTTTAAAACAAAGAAGTCAGTTTCCTGTGTGAATGCTATACTAACAGAGCCATGTGTTAGTTATAAACACAATTTCAGCACAGAATGAGTTCGATGATGGTTTATGGACTTCAAGTACAGAGTTTTATCTATGATGCAACTAAATGGGCAAAATGCAAACACAGCTTTTCTGAGGCTGAGAGAAGACAGCTTTGACAATAAATTAAGACGATTTATGGATCCAAAACAAAATACACCTCCGGGTATGTTTCTAATCTGACATCAATATATCATGGGTTAAAAGGTCAGAAAAGTCGAGCTTGCAGAATATGTGTTATAGCTCGCACTTTTTTTCTTCTGTTGTTCAACTTTTGTGTAATATAAAGAGTACTACAGAAATGTTTACGTTTCAAAAACAAACAAACAAACAAAAAAAAACATATACTACCAGTCAAAGGTTGAGACACATCATCTCACTCATTCAGTGTTTTTTTTTTGTTGTTTCTTTTTTTATATGTATGATATAGATATGTATGACATATGAAGAATTATGAAGATTTATGGAATTTAGTAAAGCAAAAAGTTAAATAACTACATTGAGGATTTGAATATAAAAATATAAAACATATTTAGTGGAGTATTTATCTTTTCTTCTGTAAGTATTGAAACTCAAGATAGTAAACATAAAAAAGGACTGGTAGTGTATATTCAGGATATCCACAGGTTTGACTACCCCAAATTTAAGACCTTTTTAAGACCACTTCAATGCAAATTAAGACCAACATCGCACCCATTATGTGGGCAAAAAACACCAGATCCAATTCTAGTAATGACCATTACTCACTGCGTTAAATAACAAAGATACTTTAAAAAATAAATCTCATTCAGAACTCATTTATAGTGGTATGCATTGCTTGTAAAATGGGCAAAAACTAGTGATGGTGAGATGAAGCCTCATGAGGCATTGAACCACTTGAGCCAGTTGGTTCGAGAAAAGGTTAATTTCTCGAAGCTTCATGTGTGCACGAAACCACCTAGTGGCCAAGTGTAAAATCACAGGCAGCTGTATCTGAACCACATCATGTGTGATGCATTGAATGAGTCTGTTATGTCTGTTGGGAATGATTATGAATTACAAAAATTTTATGACCAAATAATTTGAATACGTTATCACATATGTGTATAATAAATTTTATTCTGTGTGTGTAAATTTTCTCCAAAATGGTAATACAATATGGCAGGTGAAGCTGTTTTTCTGAAAATGGCAGGGGCGTAATCAGGCAGAGGACAGTGAAAGTGTTTGTGGAACTAGGAAAAGGGCACAGATTATGCTTGTGTAACTTGGACAATGATGTACAGGACAGGGGAAATTTTATTCATTTTTATTCAGAAACAAGAGTTTCTCAACAGATTTGGTTTTATTTTTTTATTTTTTTTGACACAACCTCTTTAGCCTTGGAGATATAAACGCTATCCAAACTCTAGTATCCAAACTCTCTAAACTCTATCCAAACTGAATGGAGTCTGAGGGTCTATATTGCTTTAATAGCATCAAAATCTGAACCACTTCCCGAAGCAATCACATGGTACAGCCGGGCAGCGAGGCTTCAGACGCCATCATTTTTAACTCCTCCCCCAAATGAAGCAAGCCTCGATACGCGCTTCGCGGAAACACCCCCTTCATTACTCGACACACGCTTCGAAGCCTCGGCACATCTCATAACATCACTAGCAAAAACTCATTTACAAACTTCTAACAAGACAAACTAACCTTTCACATTGTCTTGTCTCACACTGTCTTTCAAAGTGCTTCAACCATTTAACATTTTCAACAACAACAAACTGTCGCCAGAAACATAAGTATTGTTTGAGCATACTCCAAATTAGACGTTCATTCACATTACGAGATTCCACGTTGTTGTTTTTTTTTTTTTCCTCCATTTAACATTGTACTGTAGCCTGGTTGAGTAAACAAAAATAAAGACTGAGTATACAAAAAATAAGACTTGGACATCATTTAAGACCTTAATTTAGGAACAAGAAATTTCAATTCCCAGTAATTACATGTAAAATCTACGGGCAAAACACTTTCTACTCTTGCAATGAATCCGTAATAAGCGGTTATGCCCCTTTGAATGAAACTGGTATAATGTTCATCTGGGTCTCTATGATTTATATTATTATTATTATTACCCGCTTTCAATCTAATGCAAGCAATTGTTTCTATTTCTTTTTTTTCGTGAATGACACACCAATTTGGGAAATGTCACAAAGCACTCAATAAAAACTACAGGCCAACAAGCGAACGGGAGCAAATCACCGGCGTTGCGTAGACACAAGCCCAGCTGCATATTGACTGCTTCTAAATGGGCGGGCCTACAGGCTTCTAATTGCGGGAGAGAGCAAAGATCTCAGCGAGGACTAGACATGCCCATCGATAAATGTCACAATATAACAAAGAGGAAAGGAATAATTGTGCAAAAACTGGTGATCTTAAGAGCAAGTATTATACATAACTGAGGCTTTAAAGGTCCTGTGTTACGCAAAATGGACTCTAGTGCGCGGTAAGAAATGTTAGAATGTTGTTACCTCATCAAGAACGTGACTGGAGTTGTGTTTTGTTTCATTCGCAAGTCCTGGATTATTAGGTTGTTTACATCTCCAAAGCTCAAAATGCTCTGTTCCACCTTGTGATGTCATGAAATTAAGCTACATTTGACCTTTTGCTTTGTAGAGATTGGAAATTCGAGGGCTGAAATCATTCAAATGATTCAAGTAAAGATGTATAGAGTTCCTGTATGCACTTCCTGTATTATAACATGACATCACGAGGTGGAACAGTGTTTTTTGTTTTTGTTTTTTTTTTCCATTTTGAGAGAAGAACTTAAAAATGCAGGGTTTGTGTGTTAAATCTGTTGATGAAACAATGAATTAAACTAAACTAACCGCAAGGTGGATTCGAATAGGGTTTGGGAGAGATCGCTAGATTAGTGAAACATGCATGGATGACATCTGAAACCTCTTTAGGCATGTTTTGGATGAGAGACCAAGGTCCTATATAATGGCGGTCCCCAATTATCCGAATATGAACAATGTTTTATTTTGAAAAATGACAGAATTCTCTCCGTTACATCCTTCTATGATTCACTCTTGACTTACTCTGGACACATCATAGCAAAATGAGTAAAAAACAGACATCTTTGGAAACATGTATTATTATATTTACAAAATACCACAGTTTTTCTGTTGGTCGTGTCATTTTATTTTGTCGTATTTATCCGCCACACCTTAAAAGCTGGCTCATGAAAATATTGTCTGACATTAAAAAGATGGCGTTCAACAGCCCATGAGGTCTATTTTAGATTATTATCTTTGTGTATCAAGTCACTCTTATGCGTGATATTTTATATATTTGTGTTATTGTTTTACTATGTTGTGTTTCATAATGTAAAGCTCTTTGGTGCAACGTGTTATGGTTGTTTTTAAATGTGCTCTATAAATAAAATGACTTGACTTGACTTGACTTGACTAAACTGGTTTGTGGTGCAAAAAAGTTTGGGGGTTGCTGCTGTATAACCCAAAACTGACTTTTGTGAGCTTTACCACATGTTAGAACGTTGTTACCTCCTCAAAAACAGACCTGGAGTTGTGTTTTATTTCCTTCACACATGTTTGAATATTTATTATTAGTTTGTTTACAGACTAATAATTATTTGGATTTGGATTAGTCTCCAAAGCTCAAAATGCTCTGTTCCACCTTATAATGTCATGAAGTGCAAGTTTTCAAACATCTTAGACCAGAGGTGTCAAACTCAAATTCACAGAGGCCAAAATTACAAACTGGGACTAAGTCGAAGGGCGAAACTAAATATTTATTGAAAAATTTCAACAACATCTGCATGTTTTCTCTTCTTTCGAGATATGTAATATTAAACTTTTTCAGATCAGATTAAAATAAATGTTTAATAATAGTTTTGCTTAAACACTGACTCCAGAACAAGCAGAATATAAAATAATAACAAAAGTTAAATAAATAATGTCTCTATAGTCGATCTGTAGCCAGTGGGGCAGCTCTAATACATATTAGATATGATCTGGCCGGCCAAATACAATTATATTGCAGCCCAAATTTGGCCCCTGGGCCTGAGTTTGACATGATTGTGTTAGCCCTTGTTTAGCAGATATTGGCAATTCCAGTGTTTAAATCATTCAAATGATTCTAGTGAAGGCGTAAAGAGTATGTTTTTGATGAGGAAACAATGTTCTAACATACATCAGAGAAGAGCGTAATATGGGCCCTTTAATATGACACAGTTTGGCCTGAGTTACCTCATCAAAAAAATACCTGAAGTTGTGTTTTGTTTCATTCACACAAGTTTGAGTAATTACTTTTTGTCTGTCTACATCTCCAAAGCTCAAAATGCTTCGTTCCACCTTATGATGTCATGAAGCAGTTTTCAAGTGAACAGCTCCTTTTACCCTTAGTTCAGAGACTGGCAATTCTGGGAATTAAATAGGAGGGTTTCAGTCACGTGATCACGATGAAGCACAAATTTCAGGTGGAGGGCAGGAAGTGAAGACAAACACAACAAACACGGCTCTGGAGAATACAGACATGGAGAAGTTTTTATTGGAAGGATTTAGAGCCAGTTGCTAGGTAAAGGTACGAGCAGTTAGTTGACAAATATATTGGACGTGATTCCTATCAGACAATCGAAGCAGTGGACATCACGAACTACCTAGTTCTCCAGACATCGTTCTACACCAGACAATGGATGAAGGTGTACAAAAGTTTGAGGCATATCACTTTTTTTTGTCAGTGGATGGGTCCACAACCTTGGTTCAAAACGCCTACATGATGATTATCGTTTGGTCTTCGCCAGGGTGAGTGTTTCTCTTTATGGAAAAAACTGCAGTGTATCGGCAGTCATTTATCTATAGCAACTATTTAATGTCAACAAACGTCGTTAGCCGTTAGTCGTTCATGATTCGTTTATGTTTAGGTAAACCACAAAAAACGATTTAGCTTTGTAACATAACTTTGACGAAGTGGTCGCTGCAGACACAAGCATTTGCGGATTCTGCTCCTCCTGTTTGTAATTCACTTTTTGACGCCGTTGTTCTGTCAGCTTTTCCCATTTCTGATCTTTGCGGACGACTATCTTCGGTATTCTAAAAAAAAAAACGCTTTTCCTTCTCTCGGTTAGAACAATTGGTACAGCCGTAAACTACACAACACATTTTCTAGACAAACATGCAACAATGTTTCACTAGTTTCCTCCAGTTGGTTCACTTCCTGCCCTCCATCTGATTTCGAGCGCTGACAAACGTAGCCCTGACAAATGTAGCCCAAATGATTCTAGTGAAGGTCGGAGTTTAAAAACACACTAGAGCACATCCTTCATGACATGACATCACAAGGTGGAAGAAAGTGTTTTCCGTTTGAGAGAAGAACTTAAACGTGTAAATGAAACAAAACACAACTCCAAGTCTGTTTGTTATGAGAAAACGTCATTATAACAGATTTGAGAAAGGCGTAATATGAGCCCTTTAACAACATGGCTCAGCAATCTTTGGATATTTGGACGATAATTAATCTTTATTCCAAAAACATATGCAAATTCACTACAATAAGTTGCTCAATTTGCATTAGTTCTATTATCCGCCAGCCCGACTGTTCCATTTCTCTAATTGTTTAAGCCATTACCAACGCGTCCATAAAAACACTCCAAACTAGCCCCTGCATTTAACGCTAATGGAGCAATAAAGTGCAAAAACAAACTAGCGGAGGTCAGACAAACAGCTCGTGGCGTGGGTGTACATGGGACCGCCGGAGGTTCAGGTCAAACACTGGATTTGTTTTGCTTTTAAAATGTAATACGCCTTTTCCCTGCGCGGCCCATCCCTCACGCGCGCCAAACTGAGCGGAGATCCGGGCAGCGCGTTCAATCAGAAGCCCTGCCATTATGTCGGCACCCCGCTATGAATCATGGGATTGATGATGCGCCCTTGCGAGGGGACTAGTAATTTCTACGACTGCGGAGATGGAAGAGGGAAGGAATTGATGCGATGTAGGAGACAGGAGGAAGGAGGAGCGGTAATGGGGTGAAGAGTTAGAGCGGCCACGCCCACTCCCGCCCTAATCGACCAATCACGGGCAATCGGGCAACGTGTGACGAGTTATAGAGCGGCGATCTGATCTGTTAGAATGTTGTTTTCTCGTCAGAAACAGACCTGGAGTTGTGTTTTGTTTCATTCACACATGTTTAACGCACAAATCCTGCATATTTATAGAGTTCTCTTAAACGGAAAACACCTTGTGATGTCATGTGGTAAGACAGGAAGTGCTCCATTGTGTTTTTAAACTCCATACACCTTCACTAGAATCATTTGGATGATTTCGATGTTGCAATGGCCAATCTCTATGAAACCAAAACGCACAAAGTAGATTTTAACTTGAAAACCACCACTCCATGACGTCACAAGGTGGAACTGACGTCAATGGATATTTCATAAATGATAAATTGCATTATATTCCAACGGTAATTAACAGATACATAAAAGCACTTATTTTACATTACGAATCACAGGAGGAGAGGGGGACGGAAAGGCTTATTTGCCCCCAACCCCTTTTACGTTACCATTAAAGCAGGGGTCACCAAACGTTTTTCTCTAGGGGCCACATTATGGCTCCTGACTGTGATGGGGTCGGGGTCGGGTTGGTCATATAACAGAATTCTACGACCCTGACGTCACAAATTATATTCCTTGAAAACTGCCACACTTTCTTTACATATCAGACAAACTGTCACTCCTTACACTGAACACAAAAATAATCGGTTGTCCACTGTTCTTTGAAAACTCGGCAACTTTTTGTACTTCAACACTTGCCATTTTGCTGTCCTTAACTGCACTACAGAACTCTGCTGATGCGTTGACTGTCACTGTTTGATCTTGAGCTTGTCAGGTGACAAAAATTCTGTGGCAAATGTAAATATTATATATATATATATATATATATATATATATATATATATATATATATATATATATATATATATATGAAACTACATCTTGCTACACTTTGCCATTAAAATAAGAAACAGAATCAAATGTTGCTTGAATTAAGAAAAACACACTTATTCCATTGGTAGAATTGACTCACCTAGATATTACTTTTTGCAGTGTGGAGATCGGACTAATAATAAAGGGTTACTTAAACATGAGAATGAAACAAAACACAACTCCAGGTCTGTTTTGGAGGAGGTAACAACATTACAATATAACATGGTAAATTTAAAAAGTTCCTCAAATAAATCCACCTCTGGGTCCTACATTTCGACCATTCTAAAATCCATGGACAGTCTTTCAGAAAACAATCTGATATCATTCTATTCATTAGCCTCTCATGTAAATCTAATGCAACATCTCTACAGCAGCAGCACAACGATCAGCCACTGCAGCCTCTCTGTCTCCACCGTTAAAGCCAGATTTGGACAAACGTACCAAATCCAAAAAAATGCCTCCACAAACCTATTTATACAAGCTTTTGTGATTTTATTGCAGAGGACGGGTGCACGGATTTGAAGTATTAGTCCAAGACACATTTTGCGATTAGGATAAGCGACCTGAACGTGCGTCTGCAGGTTCGACTGTGGGCAAAAGCTGACATTTCTGACTTATCTCGCACACTGGGGGCTTTGGATAAGAATTTGTGCTCAGTCTCGCAATGGTTTCTACATTATAACACGAGGCACATCACAGGCACAGCAGCGAATGTTCATGCTCATTTACGCTCATATTATCTCCTTAATTTAGTCTTAAATAGGGCGCTGATACTGGAGAATTTGCTGAATCGACTGTCCGTTCCGTGATATCAGTTCATATCCAACACACGATATAATGGTCAGGCCTTTAATTGGATATAATACGACTATTTACGAGCCGATTTTAGCCTTAAACGTCTCATATTGTTTGAACGTTTATTCGTACAAACAGTATGAGTACAGTACAGCGCCGCGCCCGCCCGTTAACTCGTGATTATATCAAAGTTAAACCCGCACACACCCAAACCCGTTAACATTCCATAAATCACACCCAAATTAAAAGTATTCTAACTGAAGCATCCATCAGAATATGAATTGAAAAGGTACAACTTCAAGAATTACAACCACAAAATGCAACGAAACGGTTACGCTTTCTTCAGTACGAATATGAATTCACAGATGCGACTCGACTGTCATCACTTCACAGGATTTATTTACTGAGCAGAAGAAACACTGATCGAGATGCTGCACTATTGCGCCACACACACCACGGACTAAACCAGGACTAAACCAGAACTGAACCAGGACTAACCCAGGACTAACTCAGGACTAAACCCAGGACTAAACCAGGACTAAAACAGGACTGAACCAGGAGTAAACCAGAACTGAACCAGGACTAACCCAGGACTAACTCAGGACTAAACCAGGACTAACCCAGGACTTAACTCAGGACTAACCCAGGACTAAACCAGGACTAAACCAGGACTAAAACAGGACTGAACCAGGAGTAAACCAGGACTGAACCAGGACTAACCCAGGAATAACCCAGCACTAACTCAGGACTAACCCAGGACTAAACCAGGACTAAAACATAACTGAACCAGGAGTAAACCAGAACTGAACCAGGAGGACTAAACCAGGACTGAACCAGGACTGAACCAGGACTGAACCAGGACTAACCCAGGAATAATCCAGGACTGAACTTTATTATAACAAGACTAAAACAGGACTGAACTAGGACTAAACCAGGACTAAACCAGGACTGAACCAGGACTAAAACAGGACTGAACCGGGACTAAACCAGAACTGAACCAGGAGGACTAAACCAGGACTGAACCAGGACTAAAACCGGACTAAAACAGGACTGAACCAGGACTGAACCAGGAGGACTAAATCAGGACTGAACCATGACTACAACCGGACTAAAAGAGGACTGAACCAGGAGGACTAAACCAGGACTGAACCAGGACTAAAACCGGACTAAAACAGGACTGAACCAGGAGGACTAAACCAGGACTGAACCAGGACTAACCCAGGACTGAACCAGGACAAACCCAAGACTGATCCAGGACTAAAACACAATGAAACCAGGACTAAACCAGGACTAAAACAGGACTGAACCAGGAGGAATAAACCAGGACTAACCCAGGACTAAACCAGAACTGAACCAGGACTCACTGTCGGGACGGGCTCAGACTCTCGGAGGTGCACCCGCGTAGTCCGTTGGTTGACCACAGGCGAAAGCACCGGCGCAGAGCTCCATGCCGCATGGAGGTAAGTGATGCCATCGCCCGATCGCGCTTTGCAGACACCCTGCTCCACGGGCTCGGGGTTCTCCCTCTCTCTTAAGTCCAAGAATAGTCCAAGTGTAGTCCTGGTTTAGTCCTGATTTAGTCCTGACCCACCCGTGTGTAATCACTACCCGCCTGCTTACCCGTAAAATTCCAGAACGTTAAAACCCGCCTGTTTCAGCAACTATTTGCCCGTACCCGTCGTGGTGCAGGACTCTGGTCTGTGTTTTCTTGTCCAAGAATCAGGAAATGCACATTAACATGCTAGTTGTTGTTTGTTCATTGTTACAGCAAAACTCAGCTTAGTTCTGTTGTTAAAAGTGCTCATAAACTCATCACGGTGAATAATTTGGATGCTCTGAATGCACAAAGTAAGCGAGGAATAATTTTACTTAACTTTTTCCCGTTTTTCACGTATTGAAGGCAAAGAACATCATGTACAGCGCCTTTAATTTTTAAAGATTTATGGACGACCGTAAGTTTAAAACACTGCAGACACACACACACAAAAAACAAACTTTGGCAAAGACACTGACAAAGGCCAGCGCCCAAATTTCCAAGTTTGAAGTGCTTAATCTGTAATAAAAATTCTGCTCACCTATGGGATGCAGCGGTGTCCAAAAACGGCGCAGAGCAATAACCGGGGCAGCACCGGGAACAGAGAGGGAGAGACAGGGAACAGAGAGGGAGAGACAGTTAGTACAGTCGTATATTTTCGGGGCAATTTTAGCAGGTTTTGCTCCAGAGAGTTTGTGGAGCCAAAGAGGGAGAGAGAAAGGCTTTTACTGTACGCCAACAAAATGAAAAGAACAATGTGGTGAAAAAGTCAAAGTTCAAATACTATGTTTTATTTAGGCTTTGTGAAATCATTTTGGACAGCGTTGTATTGTAGTTCATGTTATGTTATTACCGATGACAGAAAAAGAGATGAAAATAACTGTTAATCTTGTTGGGCTGTTCTCAAAATACCATTGCAACATTAAAGCGTAATGCAAATCATCAATTGTGTTCTGATTTTGCACTGGCTCCCAAATAACCCAAAACAAACACGCCGACGCCCACAGACGTACTTCAGACTATTTTAGTGTCAAACCTCAAAATGTGCAGAAAGTAAGAGAATTTGTATGCTTTTCTTTCAACTGGATGTAACTAAAGTTTGATTTTTCAACTTGTTCTGCTGTTGTGACGCTTCAACCAACCAACCAACCAGCTTCAACCAACACACGGAAATCTGGTGCCAGGGTGATTGTGGACATGAAATCCCAATGCATTTTGTTATTCAGCACAATAAGAACATCCTTTTTTGTCAAACTTTTAAGGTTCTGGTTATGGTTCTTTGTATCAGGACAGGTACTGCATCCTGAGCTACATGGTAACCCCCAGCCCGACAGTCTTGTGTAGCTTGTTGGAGACTCAAAGAGGTTTTACTTTGTCTTCAGTCCAACATGACATGGTGTGATGATAAGCACTACTTTATCTGCCCTTAGACGGCTAGTCTACGATCACACACGTGTTTATAGTACCATTAGGCAAGATGGATGGAGAGTGTCTTGTCCACTGCCCTGGTCATAGAAGAGGTGGAGCTGGGAACTTTCTGGTTATTTGATGTCCACACTAAGGCCACATTTACACATACCCGGGTATGTTGAGAAACAAATATTTTTCTCCATCCGTTTTCCAAAGTAACATCGTGCACACCGCATCGTTTTCAAAAATGTTTAAGTTTTAATTTTCATCAACTTGCATAAATATGCCATTGAGCGCTGTCATAACTACACTGAGCCTCTGGGCGGCACCTGGATTAGATTCAAACCTGTAACATTTATTTCATTACAGTTGTAAGTTTTACTCAAAAATACCTTGAAAAACGTGCATTAGTGAGCAGGCTCGCGTCTCCGCAGATCTGTTAAAGAAGTGGCAAAATTGCTGAGGTCTGAGCCTCATTTGTCTCTGGTCATGATATGAAACATCAGCTGTGTGTGCAAATGCAACCACATTTAAAGTGTTTGCACCAAAACAAATGCAAGTACTGCTCTGAATGCTTCATCATCATCATCATCATCATCATCATCGCATCGCCACCAGAGCAAAAGGGAAACATTGGTCAGACTTTTGGGGCGTCATCTACTAAAACTCTTTTTATCTCACTTTGCATGTTAACTCCAAATCATAGTTTTCCAAAATCTCCACTCTAGCTGGAGTTTTTAGAAAGATTTGTTTTCAGAGGTGAATTTGCCGTTTGCATGTAAAAGATGGGCACAAACAAAGGGAAATGTCTGCATTTGTAAAAATACCCGTGTACGCGTAAACGAGGCCTAAAGCTATGCCACTAAAACTAAAGAGAATGATTACACTGAACTAATGAATAATAAGAATGCCTGGCACTTGTAATACCCCTGACAGGCTTGTCAAAGCCTCTCAAAGTGCTACACTAGTCATTACTCATTCACTCCACACTCAGTGGTGGTGCGGTTCACACTAGGTTAGATGTGTCATGCCTCAGGACATAACAACAAAACCTCAGATGATTTCTTTGGTGGACGAGATGAACTGAGCCACTGTCGTATAACTTTTTCATTTTATCAGTAGGAACTTGAAGCACCATCTATAACTTGCTAGTACGCAGTACCCTTGAATACTACGCTACATCTGGGGTTCTTTTCTACCAAAGGACAAGATTTAACCTTAAATCGTACAGTCTATGATGTAAAAGCAGTGTAACATCTGTGCTCTAGTATTGTGGATGTAAAACTCTTGAAGGACAGCAACAGCATAAACAGCTTGTCCTTATGAATAACATGACCAACTCGTAGCAGTGCCAGCCACCCATGCATATCTGCTCAAACGAGGATCTAGATTCAATACTAGTTTAGTATCGATTAATATCTGATGTTCGATACAACCCTAAACTAGTGTAGTATTAGCGAACATGGTACAAACTTCCCCCTCCAGAAAGTCCTTGTTTCAGCAGAACTCTTAACTGTTTCCTCATGTTTCTTTATATGTGTCAGTGTTTGGGGGAGACAGAGGGTCCGGTGGTGTGGGGACATAGCACCTGTCAGCTGCAGCACTAGCCCTGAGGCGGCGCACACACAGGCAGCGGGCAGCGGCCATAGAGACGTGTACAGTCCTGGAACTCGGCCAGTAAATATTCACACTCACCTGGGGAATAGTCCACCCTGCCTAACCCCATATTTCTCACACATTTCTGCTAGTGCTGCTGGAAAGACTACCGATAATTTACACTCAAGTAAAAATACAGTTAAAGGGCCCATGTTATGCCATTTTCCGATCTATGTTAAAATTCTGGTTTTCTCATCACAAACATAACTGGAGTCGCACAAACCCTGTATATTTAGGCTGTGTTCTTCTCTCAAACAGAAAACACTTTGTTCCACCTCGTGATGTCATGTGGTAAAACAGTAAGTACTCCACCTATTTATAACTCCCAATCTTTTTAAGTGCCAGTCTCTATTGAACAAAATGTAAAATGGGCCGTTAAAAAGATGGAATTTTGGACATAGGACCTCATTTCCTAGTGAGCCAGAGTGTTGGAGACATGTGGAGACACTTTTTAAAAAATATTTGATGCCTATGCCTTTGTTCACTAATAAATGGATAAATGTTTATGTTTTAGAGACTTCTAACGGTTCCAAATCTTATGCTGTATTTTTTGTGACTGCTAAAATTAGTAGCACTTTGGCATATTCTTTTTGTAAAAGTAGCTCACCCGAAGAAAAAGGTTGGAGACCTCTTTTCTACATCTCCAAAGCTCAAAATACTCTGTTCCACCGTGTAATGTCATGAAGTGGTAGTTTCCATATTAAAGGGACAGTTTGGAATTTTGGACATAGGGCCTCATTTACTAGTGAGCCAGAGTGTTGGAGACGTGTGGAGACACTTTTTAAAATATTCCATCCAGTCCTTGTATTTGCAGAGGTCGCTGGTGCTAGGCTAGTGCATGTCAATGGTCATTAGTTAGTCTTACCCACTCCACAAAACACCCGAAGTAAATCTATTATTACACCAGACTGTCCATGTGAATGGCTGTGTTGATAGAATAATTTTAGAAGTAAAACCAACCTTGCATTTGAAGGATTTATGTCTGAGCAGCAGCAGCGACTTGTACTTCCTGATAGAAAGCTTGGCAGCGGCGGACTGATATATGAGAAAATAGTCCTTCCACATGCGATGCAAGGTTAGTTTTATTTCAAACATTATTCTATCAACACAGACATTTACATGGACAGTCTGGTGTAATAATAGATTTGTTTTGGGTGTTTTGTGGAGTAGGTAAGACTGCTTTTAGTGCCAGGCTAAGTATGGCCATTGACATGCACTAGCCTAGCACCAGCGACCTCTGCAAAAACAAGGACCGGATGGAATATTTTTTTTAAAGTGTCTCCACACGTCTCCAACACTCTGGCTCACTAGGAAATTAGGTCCTATGTCCAAAATTCCAGACTGTCCCTTTAATATGGAAACTACCTAACTTCACCTACCTACCTAACTTCATGACATCACAAGGTGGAACAGAGTAGACCAGGGGTTTCCAGCCTTTTTTTCTTTCGGTGAGCTGCTTTTACAAATTAAAATGCCTAAGTGCTACTACTTTTAGCAGTCACAAGAAATTCAGCACAGGAAACCCTTAGATTTGGAACAGTTCGATGTCTATAAAACATAAACATTTATCCATTTATTAGTGCACAAAGTTTGGCATCAAACTGATATGTTTACAATGGTAGTTCATCAAATTTCAAAAGAGTCATTCAGCACAATACATGTAATTCAGAAGTCCTTTGGAAGGGGGGTGGGGAGCTACTGCTAACTCCCGAGCTACAGGTTGCAGACTCCTGATATAGACAGACTAATAATAATGTGTTACTCAAATGTGTGAATGAAACAAAATACAACTCCAGGTATTTTTGAGGAGGTAAACACATTCTAACATGGCTTAAATCGCACAAGAGTCAATTTTGTGTAATATAGGACCTTTAAAGTAACTACAAAACAACAACTTAAAAAATATTGTGACGTGTTTGGGCCAAGGCTGTACAATAAATTGTCTAATCACATTACTTTATAGAGCAAGATGGGATACCAACGGAATACCATACCAAACTTATTTCAGTATTGAGTATTTGAGCTAAATCTGTCTTGCCGTAGCACAGACACACTGTATAAGCAGCTCTTGAGGTCAAAGTAAGTTCGCTTTGTCTGTCTTCTCTCCAGCGACTAGGTCAGGAATCGGAATACACAAGACGGTTTGCAAGAACCCCAGAAGTTGTAGCTCGCGCCTGTCAAGCGGTCGAGATGGATGTGGATGAAGTCATACATTCTGTGTTGGCAACGATTCCCGAGATCGAGGATTTAAAGCCGGAACAAAGAGAATGTTTGTGAATTTTATCCAAGGGGAAAGACGTTATGGCCCTTCTTCCTACGGGATTTGGGAAAAGCTTAATATACCAGTTAGCCTCATTAGTGGCACATTACATAAGTCACAACCAAATAATAGTGATTAGTTAAATGAAAAAAGTAACCGCCTACCATCGAGCGAATGAATTCTAATGCTGTGAGATCAGACAGTTTCTACAAAGTGAATCCGGCTTTTGAATCAGGCTAGTGTCGGTCTGTATCTAATTAAGAATGCCTTTTAGTGTCCTATACTTGCATAGAAAGTTATACTTGTTGTTACCGTCATGACATAATTCTGCGCTGGTCTTTGAGAGTTCTGAAAAATGCTTCAAAACTCATCGCTTTGAATAATTAAGATGCTCTGGATGCATAAGGTAAGTGAGGAATAAGAAAAGTTCTCAAACATTTCCACGTCAAGTTGCATTCAGTATAACCTCGTGCTTAGAAAACCGGTCAGTTATTTATTTATTTATGTTTTCAAAGTTACGTGGCAAAAATTTTACATCAAATGTTCTAGAGTTGACGAAGATTTTTCAAAACTCTTGATCGATATTTTTGACTTTGATTATTTTTCCCCAAATTCTGTCTCTTAAATTGACTACAAACTCACCCACAGTCCTTTTTTTTTTTTTTTTTTTTTTTTTTTAAATCTCGAGCCTATAAAAGAGCTGTGCAGTCACATTTTGGGCTGTTATCTCTTCGCAGTAAAGTGTTCAATAAAATTTTATGTGGTGGAGATTTAAGGCTGATACGCTAAAAAGTCCAAATTTCTGCAAGATATATCGGTCTATTTCTACACAAAAGGACACTTACTATGCTATATTGACTTCCCTGGATAGTTACGTCAGAGGTAAAACTTTTAAATCCATAAATTATCAGCAGAATCATTCCAAGAATATCTGTATCAAACTGTGTTCATTACAACTACATGCTTATATTACAATGTTGTTTATGTTGCTTAAATATCTATAATTTGTTTTGTTCACTGTATAACAGCTAACGTGATGATGTTGACATGTTGTTCTAGAGTTGACTGAGATCGCTTTAAAACTCCTACTTTGCCTTGTCTTGTTAACACTCTTAAACGTGCCGTTGCTACAGTATCTTAATGGTGCTAAATGGGCCCTCCACACTTCAAGATGTTAGCAGAACTTTAAACTAATCTAAGGTACGTGCACATCAACTCGAGTTGTTTTTTCTTCATTCATGCTTGTTTTTTTAATCTTGTTTACGAGGCTGTCTTGCTCTGAGCTTCAGAAATCATTCATAAAGTATAAAAAGACATCAACAGTGTGACAATGTCAAACATACAAGACATTAATTAAAAAGGAGCAGAAAGAAGAGTCATCTTATGTTCTCTGCCGACTTCTCCCTTTTCCAGACAAAATATCAACATAGTTACTTTAAAACATTTTAAGTCAGTACATTTCAGTTCAGGCACAATTATTAATCAGTTGCAAACAGAAATCTTCACTATTAAGGACAACAACTTAGTTTTCTTTTTCATACATACACATTGCGTTCCATTTTATGTGTTTTTTAAATGCCATCATTCTTTTATATCTTTGTCAAGTCTATTCTATAAGTTAACTCCTTTCACAGCGACGCTTCTTTCCATAACCTTGGATCTGAATCTGGGTTTTTTAAACATGTAGGTTTCTTTTAAACTGTAGTGGCTTGTTCTCATCTCAAACAGTCTTTGAAGATTTACAGGTAATACATTGCACTTTGCTTTATACATGACTTTGAGAATATTTAAGACAAACTTTTTTCTTCAAGGGCCACATATCTAAACACAGATGAAGCAGAGGGCTGATCCAGGGCCCTGGACTGGTGCTCAATACACTGAATAATTGAAATCTGTGCATGTTTAACATGTTAGAATGAGCCATCAGACTTTATTCATGCTAAGATCCTTAAAACCACACACTAAATATGAAATATCAAAGTCGATTTTCAAAAAACTTGCAGTAAAAAGTTAATTTCTAATTGATGCCATGTAATTTGGGCCAATTCACCTGCAAGCCTCAGGGTCAAGAAAAAATTGTCTGAGGGCCGCAAAAAAATTGTCTGAGTGGCATGGCAGCTGCGCTTCTGTCAGTGTGCCCCAGGGCAGCTGTGGCTACAATAGTAGCTTACCATCACCAGGGTGTAGAGTGAATGAATGAATGCTGAATGAATAATGCTGAATAATGCTCTGTAAAGCATCTTTGGGGACAGAAAATGTCTGTGAAAGCGCTATATAAATAAAGACTTACTTATTTACTTAATTACATTTGGCCCACAGGCCAAACTTTGGACATGCCTGACTTAAGACAACAATATCCTGCATTTTCAACACTTTAAGTTGAATAAATAATGGTTTGGATGGCTCTCAACAATGACTGTTGGTGATAATTCTCAAGGCCCTTTTGTGTAAAATCTTTTTTGTAAAATAAATAATGACTGTAGATAAATTTTACATGTTAAACTCCAAATGGTGCAATTATAGGGTTATACAAAGTTAATAATGCTGCACTATTTAGAGAGAACTTTACTTTATGCAGAACAGCAGTTGGTTTGGAAATGTTGCCTTTAGTGTAATTTATATGAGACAAACTCCAGTTTAGACCTTCATCAATCATAAGTCCTAAAAATTTGGTTTCATTTACTCTTTGAATCTGTATCCCATCTATTTCTAATGTTATGTTGTCTTTTTTCTTTTTATCATCAAATAAAATGAAATTTGCTTTTGTAACGTTAAGAATCAATCCATTTAAATCAAACACATATTTTACTTTTCTTAGCTCTTTGTTTCCCTGGTTAGTTACGTCACAGGTAGACCTACTACACAGTTTTTAAGTCCATAAATTATCACCAGACTCATTCTCAAGTCTGTTGTTTGTATCTTAATGATGCTATGTCTGGCTCCAGTGCCGTCACATTACATACAACGTGTAGGGCTCCAAGTGCATGTGGGTGCACCACCAAAAAATCAGGCTTGTGAATCCTTGTAAAACTATCCATCCAAAGTGCGTGGAGAGAGGTGAGAAGCTGGTGCTAGTGTGAACAGAATCCTCTAAAATCTCTCTTTCTCTGTCTCTCCCTCTCTCTCTTCCTTGGTTTCTGAACCTCCATTTCCTTTCATGCAACCAGATGGAGTCTTTGCGGAGAAATGTTTCACTTTCATATTCTTATTAATAGTTAATTGATTAGAGTAAATTCTACAATTATTTGTACATTATTTACTCTTTTTTGCCTGACGAAGACCTAGTGCCAAACGTTTTCCTAATAAATCTCACAATTTGCAAGTAAGACAGTGTGCTGGATTTTTCTCTACATTATTTACCAAACAAATGCATACATTATTACTTACAAGGGTATACACTTGTTCTGTGTTTACAATGTTCAGTTCAGTGTTTGGTGTGCATTCACTGCACAAATCTTTGTTTATAATAAGGGTGGTGTTATTTATTTCTTTATTAACCTTTTTTTAAATTATTTATTATTTTAACTTTCATGTTTGGTTATTTGTTTTGGAAATTAAGCGAATCGCACTGATGAATTATGAATTATTGTTCATTCCAGGCAGGGTGGAGCGTGTTGGGGTGCGGTGCTGGGGCATTTGTAGCCTGATTTATCAGTCTGTTTCACTTGAAAAAAACATCTGACCTCACAGTGTTAGAATTTGTTCGCTTGACAGTAGGCAGGTACTTTTTATCATTTAACCGATCGCTGCTATTTGGTCGTGACGTATGTAATGCACCACTAATGAGGTTAACTGGTATATTAATCTTTTCCCAAATCCCGTAGGAAGAAGGACAATAACGTTTTTCCCCTTGATAAAATTCACCAAACATTCTCTTTGTTCCGGCTTTAAATCCTCGATCTCGAGAATCGTTGACAACACTGAATATATGACTCTTCGCTGATTGGCTGGTGCCCGAAACTTGCACTTCCAGGTTTTTTGCAAACCATCTAGTGTATTTTGATTCCTGACCTAGTCACTAGAGAGAAATGAAATTGAGCGGAGGCACTAGGTGGCGCCAGCCTGGTTAGGGCATTTGTTCTTAGGGCCCCCACATGGCTAGCAACGGCCCTGTCTGGCCCCACATGCTAACTGAGCCCTCTGAAGTTGAAGGTAGCAGGAGATGTGTTTATACGATTGACTGTATATATAAATTGACATGGCTAAAGAGCTAACCGTAGCGATCCAAATTGCGTTCATTACAATTCCGTGCTTATATTAGCATACAGTTTCACTTGCGGAAACAGGCTTCATGGTTTCGAAGCTAAAACTTTATGCAAACATGATGAAATGTTGTTGTAGAGTTCTCTGAAATTGCTTTAAATCTCTTCCTTGCTGATCAATTCACAGTTTTAAGTTTCCCTGGATAGTTACATCACAGGTAGAATTACTGCACAGTTTTAAAGTCCGTAAATTATCGCCAGATATATTACGAGCATTTCGGACGACAAACTGCGTTCATTACAATTCCGTGCTTATATTAGCATGCCGTTTCACTTGCGTAAATAGCAGACTTCATGGTTTCGTAGCTAGAACTTTATGCAGACGTGATGAAATGTTGATGTAGAGTTGATCGCGATTGCTTTAAAACACTTCCTTTCCTGTCGGTTCACAGTTTTAAGTTTCCCTGGATAGTTATGTCACAGGTAGAATTACTACACAGTTTTAAAGGCGGTAAATTATTGCCAGACACATTATGAGTATTTCGGACAAATTGCATTCATTATGACAATGTGCTTATATGAGTGTAACCTGCATCTATAAACACACTTTTACTTTGGCAGGTCTACTTCCTGTTCTGCTGCCGCGAACTTTCCACTTCCTAAGTTCACGCAGTTTACTTCCCCTCGCTCTTCGCTGCGGCTGTCGGCAAACTTATTTAAACAAAGTTCTGGAACTCTCTCAAACAACGAATTTCAATTCTCATGTTAAGGTGAGCCTTTTGCCAATATATGAGTAACTCCAATACAAAATTTCAACCGTGTAAAATGTGGCTAGAATATTTTATTAGACAAAATCAGTAATTGCTCCCTTTACAATCTCCCATAGCGCCTCCGTACACGTTTATAAGCCGGGCCGTGCACGGAGAGTAGTTTTAGCCTGAGGAACTCAAGGTAACTATTTTTAAATTACTTATATTTGTTTGTTCAAAAGAAGCCGAATTGTAGGCAACACTTTATTTGAACTAAAAGTTAAATATATGGGACTGCCCGTAATGAATTTGTCCTACTTTGAACAATTTAACTGGGAAACAATGAATAGTCAGAGGAGTTTCGTATGCTAACCGTAAACTGGTTATAGTGTAGCTCCGTGTTTAATTGTTCTCAATGTTTGTTGCGCAACACTTACTTATGGACTTTATTCATGCATGTACACTTGTGTAAACAGCAGGCATCATGGTTTTGTAGCTAAAACTTTATGCAAATGTGATGAAATGTTTTAGAGTTGATAGCGATTGCTTTAAAACCCTTCCTTGCCTTTAAGTCTATATTTTATCATCGTACACATAATGAGCATTTCGGACATCAAATTGCGTTCATTACAATTACGTGCTTATATTAGCATGCCCTTACACTTGTATAAACATCAGGCTTCATGCTTTCGTAGCTAAAACTTTATTCAAACGTGATGCAATGTCGTTTTAGAGTTCTCCAAAATTGTTTTAAAACTCTTCCTTGCCGGTCGGCCATGGCTTGTTAACCTTCTTAAAAGTGTCTTAAGGTTCTAGCAGAAATTTAAATTAACAAAGTTGTCTTGCGCTGAGCCTCAGAAATCACCATTTTAAACTTCCCTGGATAGTTACGTCACAGGTAGAATTACTGTACAGTTTTTAAGTATATTTTATCACCGTACCCATTATGAGCATTTCAGACGTCATTATATGCGCGATGCAATGTCGTTTTAGAGTTCTCCAAAATTGCTTTAAATCTCTTTCTTGCCGGTCGACTTCTTAAAAGTCTGTTAAGATTTAAATTAACAAGGTTGTCTTGCGCTGAGCCTCAGAAGTAACCATTTTAAATTTCCCTGGATAGTTACGTCACAGGTAGAATTACTGCACAGTTTTTAAGTCCATAAATTATCACCATACATATTATGAGTTGTTTGGACGTCAAATTGCATTCATTACAACTACGTGCTTATATTAGCATGCATTACACTTGAAAACATCAGGCTTCATGCTTTCGGAGCTAAAATTTATAAACGTGAATGCAATGTCGTTTTAGAGTTCTCCAAATTGTTTTAAAACTCTTTTCCGGTTGGCTCCTTCTTAAAAGTGTCTTAAGTTCGCAGAAATTTAAATTAACAAAGTTGTCTTGCGCTGAGCCTCAGAAATCACCATTTTAAACTTCCCTGGATAGTTACGTCACAGGTAGAATTACTGCACAGTTTTTAAGTCCATAAATTATCACCATACATATTATGAGTTGTTTGGACGTCAAATTGCGTTCATTACAACTACGTGCTTATATTAGCATGCCGGTTAACTCGCGTAAACAGCTAGTTCATGTTTACATAAAGTTTTAGCTACGAAAACATGATGAAATGTTGTTGCCGAGTTGACCGTGATTGCTTTAAAACTCTCGTTGCCGGTCGGTCGCGGCTTGTTAACCTTCTTAAAAGTCTGCCGCCTGTATCTTAATGATGCTAGCCCTGGCCCCACATGCTAACGGGGCTGGAGCTAGCAGGAGATGTGTTTGTGCACCGCGTTCCGTTCAGATATGTGTTTACTGTGAGAGAGTGACTGAGACTTTGCGCCTCATTAGACCCAGGAGCAGTGGTGTCCGGTCTGCAGCCTCCCTCTGCTTTAACACACATGGAGGAGATGGGGAAAATATGAGCCCGAAATGTACTCATACTTTAAAATAATGAGGGGAGTTTTAACTTTAAGTAAATAAAGTCGGAAAAGGAAAATAGTGGTGGACTGATTATTGAGATGTTGGTAATAAGCTGTTTTGGAGATATGCAGAATCTGAATATTGAGTTTATCATTTGTAATTAAAAACTGTCTCTCCGGTCGTCTGTCCGTTTGCAGCATCGAAAAGTTTTATGTGATTTTGTGGAACATTCCGGTACAAGCAAAAATAGCATAAATGTTGCATGGTACACAAATGGTTCATAAGACCAAAATGTAGTGCAGAATAAGCACTGAAGTTAAACTTTAGGGGGAAGAAGTGCTACTTGGATGTACAGAGACTGAGCAAAATTGTCCTTTTAGTGCCTCTGCTTCATTTCATTTGTCTCCAGCGACTAGGTCAGGAATCAGAATACACTAGACATTTCAGTCCGTGGATCATTGTTCATTCGTTTTTCAATATAAAACCAAAAATAAGAAAAACGAAAAAAACAACAGTATTCTTCATTATTTGTCTTATTTTCAGTTTTCGATTTTGTGTTTAAATGAAGAATGGAAAAAACGGATAACGGCCCGTTTATGTGACTTCTGTGACTGGGATGCCGGATTTTGCACTGCATACAGACTGAACCAGGACTGATCCAGGTCCGGGACCAGACCGGGACCAGAGCAGACTCTGAGCTTTGATTCCAAGCCTCCGTGGGGTCCGAGCATCAGCTTCGAGCTCCGGCCCTGCTGTGGGCTCTGAGCCTCCGGTCTGTTCCCAGTCTGGTCCCTGCCTGGTCCTGGTCTGGTCTCGGTCTCAGTCCCGCTCTAGTCTCAGTCTGGTCCCGGTCTGGTCTCGGTCTCAGTCCCGGTCTGGTCTCTCTCAGTCCCGGTCTCTCGGTCTCAGTCCGGTCGGTCTGGTCTCTCGGTCTCAGTCCCGGTCTGGTCTCGGTCTGGTCCCGGTCTGGTCTCGGTCTCAGTTCCGGTCTGGTCTCGGACCTGGATATGCCCAATATTCAGATTCTGCATACATTGCGTTAAAATATATTGTGCAAAAAATACAAAAGTGTTGATGCCTGATGTGTGCCTGATGAAGACTGAAGGGCCGAAACGTGTTGGTGTGATTTTAACTTTATCTGCCATGTGTTATTAAAGGCTTTTCATTATTGTGTACTTTTTGATGCCTCAACTTTTTCAACTTTGTATTTAAACACTAAAGTAACAATACAGTCACTCCAAAGTAATATTACTCAAGTAGAAATGCAAAGTAGTGATGCAAGAAATTAAAAAATCCTATTTTACACAAAAGTGACTCTCTCTTGTGAGCTTTAGGCAGTGTTATAATGCTGTTACCTCATCAAAAACAACTCTGGAGTTGTGTTTTGTTTCATTCACGTTTGAGTAATCCTGGTTTATTAGTCCGTCTGCATCTTCAAAGCTCACAATGCTCTGTTCCACCTTGTGATGTCCTGAAGCAGTAGTTTTCAATTTAACAGCTCCTTTTAGCTTTTGTTCAGTAGAGATTGGCAATTCCAGGGCTGAAACTATTCAAATGATTCTATTGAAGCTGCATGGAGTTTAAAAAATACTTTCTGTATTATCACATGACAACAAGTGTTTTCTGTTTGAGAGAAACAATATTACAACAGATCACAAAATAGAGTAATATGAGCACTTTTATACTGTCAATGTAACCTGCATCTGGGCCACTTGTACTGTTGCGGGTCAATTCCACCTTACCCCGATCTCCCCCACTTCCTTGAAGTTGCGGGGTCACAGTGTCACTTCCTCCTCCTCCTCTGCTTCGCTGTGGTTGTGGCGTGGTCTGAGCGTCGACAAACAATTTTACTAAACTTTCAAACTACGAATGCTACAACATCCTTACTTAGGTGAGTGTTTTGCCGCATTATTAGATCACTGGGCATGTTTGATAACTTTTTGATTTATACAAATAATTAAGTGCACTTACTGAATTTATTTGACTTATTAACTCACTGAATTATTGATAATGACTTATTCACTTACGCTACGTTCAGACCGCAGGGTTTAACGCTCAATTCTAATTTTTTTGTGAAATCCGATGTTTTTGCGAGGTTATTCACATTTCCAATTAAATGTAATTTGTGTGTGACTCCAGTGTGAACATTAAACGGCCCGAAAGTGTCCCGCATGTGCACTGAAGGACACGATGACGCCAACCACAGCGAGCGTGCTCTGTATTTACGGAAGTTGTCCAAACATGGACATGAGCATTGAGCACCTGGAGATTTTAAAGTTCCTCTTGTACCGGAGCCAGAACATGAACAACTTACTTGTTTTAAGGAGGAGATTGAGAAGGAGAAGGACGAGGTTTTTAGTCGTGGTGTTTTGTGGGACAGCGGCAGCGACGTCCGTTGAAAGGAACGTGTAGATGTGGAGAAGTAGACAAGAGTGGTGAGTGGTGATGTGCTTCGCTTCAGTGACACAGAGTTCATTAACAATTTTCTCCTAGTTCAGTGCAGAATAGTGACGTTTGTGTCTTGTTGATAACGTGTAGGTAGAATGAATGCACTTTGGCCGTTCACACTGAAGTCGCATGTCAAAAGATCAGATATGTATCAGTTTCAGGAGCACATATCCAAGTGTCCTGGGTCACATTTGAAAAAATCGGATCTGTGTCGTTCAGACTGTCATTAAAAGATCAGATACAGGAACATAGAAGCCACAAATCGGATTTGGGTCACTTCAGGCTGCAGTCTGAACTCAGCCTTATTGACTTGAATTCACTTAATGAATTGAATTGAATCTTAATTGTAGTTAATTGTAATTAATTAATTGATGATATGGTAACCCTTATGAACTTTAGGGTCATTGGTCAATGACATTTAATTTATATAATTATTAATGTGTATTCTGATTAATGATTAATCAAACTGATTTGATATCTTGAATATATTGATTAATTGAATATGAACTGTTCACTTACACTTGTATGTTTATGCATACGTTGAATTTATTTTGGGTTATTTAAGACCTAGTAATGTTCTTTTATTTAAATGATATTCATTTGTTTTGTTTTTTTGGCCTTTTAGGTCAGTTTTTTTTTCATGGACTGATTCAACTCCACCTTCACTGCAATCCTCAACTCAACTAAAAAACACTTGACGGCGATTTTACCCCAAACTTGGATTTAAAATAACTTAGATTAAAATACAGATTATATGGACTAGGCCCAATATGCGCAATAACTGGACTGGTTTTTATTTTCTATTTTGTTGTTGGTTTTTTTATGTTGTTGTGTTCTGTAAAACTATTTCAGTATACTTCACCCAAAACTTTACATTTCTGTCTCGGGTCTCTTCGTTCACACTCAGGCTCCTAAAAGGACCAATCTTCTGATGCAGCTTTTGTGGCCGTAGTCTGCCCCTAACCCTAACTATTTGCATTACATCAACATAAAGCTTTTGTCACTTGTAGACTTCCTCACATTAGTAAGAGTCACCAAAACCTTTCCTCTGTCCCACTCATACTCAAGCAGGACTGAAAGTATCCGAGAAACGAGTGTAAAAAGTACAGTTTTCCGCCCTCTCCGTATTGTGTTGTTGGGGACAGCGGCAGGGTTGGGTGATCGATGGCAGCGGTGATTTTTCATGAGCTGTGCCACTGCAGAGGAGCTGTCGGAACCGCGCTCGGAAAATACGCTCGGATATCGCCACACTCGCGTTTGAATGTTTCCGAGCGATTCATGTGGAACGCCGGCACATAATTCTCCCTCTCTGCGAGTTCTGAGCGCAAACTTTATTTCAGTAACGTGTCATTAAAGGCGTCGCGTGGGGTTGTTTATGTTTGGGCTTGATTGGCTAAAACAATAAAAGGAGCGATGTTTGCGACGTGGACTCGCTCTTTTTGATGCATGCCTTATGACGTCCTTTTAATGGAGCTATATTTTCCTCTCTAGACTTTTTTAGGGGGATAGATGGTGTCTCTCTCTCTCTCTCTCTCTGTCTCTCTCTAATTCTGTTTCACTTTCTCTCTCAGTTTCTCCCTCCATCCTCATGTCTCACCTTCTCTGTCTATATGTGTGTGTTTCTCTCTCTGTCTGTCTCTCTTTCTCCCTCTTTATCTGTCTCTCTTTCCTCTGTTTTGCTTTCTCTCAGTCTCTCAGTCTCTCTCTCCACCCCTATGTCTCAATCTCTCTGTGTATCTTGCTCTGTCTCTCTCTATGTCTGTCTCCCTTTCTATCTGTCTCTCTCTTTCCTCTGTTTTACTTTCTCTCAGTCTCTCTTTGTCAGGCTTTCTCTCAGTCTCCCTCTCCATCCCTATGTCTCACTCTATCTGTTTGTGTTTGTGTCTCTCTCTGTCTTTCCCTCTCTGTCTGTCTCTCTCTGTCTCTCTTTCACTCTCTCTCTCTCCCAGTCTCTCTGTCTCAGTCTCTCTCCGACTCTCTCTGTGTCTGTCTCTCTTTCTCTGTCTGTCTCTCTATCTCTGTTTCACTTTCTCTCAATCTCCCTGTCTTACTTTCTCTCTCTGTCTGTCTCTTTGTGTCTCTCTCTATCTCTGTTTCACTCCCTCTCTCAGTCTCTCCATCCATCCCTGTGTTGTGCTTTGTCTCTCTTTGTCTCTCTCTCTCTCTCTCTCTCTCTGTCTATCTCTCTTTCTCTGCCTGTCTCTCTCCCTCTCTATCTGTCTCTCTCTCTCCTCTGTTTTGCTTTCTCTCAGTCTCTCTCTCTGTCTCTCCCTCCATTCCTATGTCTCACTCTCTCTGTCTATCTCTATGTCTGTCTCTCTTTCTCTGTCTCTCTCTACCTCTGTTTCACTCCCTCTCTCAGTGTCTCTCAGTCTCCCTCCCTCCATCCCCATGTTTCACTCTCTCTGTTTTTCTCTGTCTCTCTCTCTCTCTCTCTCTGTGTGTGTCTCTCTTTCTCTTATCTGTCTCTCACTATCTGTTTGACTTTTTCTCTCAGTCTCTCTGTCTCTCTTCTCAGTCTCTCTCCCTCCATCCCTATGTCTCACTCTCTCTGTCTGTCTCATTGTGTCTCTCTCTCTGTCTGTCGCTCTCCCTCTCTCTGTCTCTCTATCTCTGCTTCACTCCCTCTCTGTCTCTCCCTCCATCCCTGTGTCTCGCTCTGTATCTTTCTCTCTGTCTATCTCTCTTTCTCTGCCTGTCTCTCTCCCTTTATATCTGTCTCTCTCTCTCTTCTGTTTTGCTTTCTCTCAGTCTCTCTGTGTCAGTCTCTCTCTCAATCTCTCTCTCCATCCCTATGTCTCACTCTCTCTGTCTATGTGTGTCTCTCTCTGTCTCTCTCTCTCTGCCTCTCTCTCTCCCTCTTAGTCTCTCTCAGTATCTCTCCCTCCATCCATATGTCTCACTCTCTCTGTCTATCTCTGTCTCTCTCTCTCTCTCTCTCTCTCAGTCTCTCTGTCTCACTCTCTCTTTCTGTGGCTCTCTCTCTGTCTCTTTCACTCTCTCTCCCTCTCCGTCTCACTCTATCTGTGTATGTGTCTCTCTGTTTGTTTGTCTCTCTCTCTATCTATACATCCCCTCAGTAACGTTCTCTCTCTCAAACTTTATTTCCGTAACGTGTCGTTAAAGGCGTCGCGTGGGGTTGTTTACGTTTGGGCTTGATTGGCTAAAACAATAAAAGGAGCGATGTTTGCGACGTGGACTCGCTCTTTTTGATGCATGCCTTATGACGTCCTTTTAATGGAGCTATATTTTACTCTCTACACTTTTTAGACTCTTTTGTCCATACACTTAAATCAGTATTCTGCGTTTGACACAACCGTGAACCACTATCTCGAATTAGAATGGATAGATGGTGTCTCTGTCTGTCTCTCTATCTTCCTCTTGGTCTCTCTCTCTTTATATGTGTCTTTCCTTTTGTCTCTCTCTGTCCGTCTGGCTGTCTCTCTTTCTGTCTCTTTCTATTGCTATGTCGTTCTCTTGTTTCTCTGTCTCTCTTTGTTTATCTCTCCATGTCTCTCTCTTACTTTGTCTCTCTTTCTATTGCTGTTTTTCTCTCTCATTTTCTCTCTCTGTCTCTCTCTTCTCTCAATGTCTGTCTGTCTTTCTCTGTCTGTCACTCTCTGTGTCTCCCCCTCTATCTCTCTCTCTCAGTTCATCTTTCTGTCTCTTTCTGTTGCTACGTCTCTGTCTCTCTCTCATTTTCGTTCTCTGTCTTTCTCTCTGTTTCTCTCTCCATCTCTCTCTCTCTCTCTCACACTGTCTCTCTTTCGTTGCTTGTCACTCTCTGTGTCTCTCCCTCTCTCTCTCTCTCTCAGTCTGTCTGGCTGTCTCTCTTTCTGTCTCTTTCTATTACTTTGTCTCTCCCTCATTTTCTCTCTCTATGTCTCTCTCTCTCTCACACTGTCTCTCTTTCTCTGCCTGTCACTCTGTGTGTCTCTCCCACTGTCTCTCTTTCTGTTTCTTTCTATTGTTCTTTCTCTCTCTCGGTTCCTCTCTCTATGTCTCTCTTTCTGTTTCTCTCTCTTCACATCTCTCTCTCACTGTCTGTCTTTCTCTTTTTGACACTCTCTGTGTCTCTCTCTCTGTCTCTCTCTCAGTCCATCTGGTTGTCTCTCTTTCTGTCTCTTTCTTTTGCTATATTTTGCTCTCGTTTTGTCTCTCTCTCTGTCTGTCTCTCTTTCTGTGCTTGTCACGCTGTGTCTCTGTTTTTCTATTTCTACTGCTATGTCTTTCTCAATTTGTCTCTCTATGTCTCTCTGTTTCTCTCTCTCACTATCTGTCTCTCTGTGTGTCTCTCCTTCTGTCTCTCTCTCAAACCGTCTGGCTGTCTCTCTCTCTGTCTCTTTCTATCACTGTGTCTTTCTCTTGTTTTCTCACTCTGTGTCTCCCTCTCTGTTTCTTTCTCTCCATGTCTCTCTCTCACAGTCTGTCTCTCTCTCTCTCTCTGTATCTCTCCCTCAATCCGTCTGGGTGTCTCACTGTTTTTCTATTTCTACTTCTATGTCTCTCTCTCTCTCGTTTTCTCTCTCTATGTCTTTCTCTCTGTTTCTCTCTCTTCATGTGTCTCTCTCACTGTCTTTTTCTCTTTCTCTGCCCGTCACTCTCTGTGTTTCTCCTTCTGACTCTCTCTCTTTCTGTCCATCTGGCTGTCTCTCTTTCTGTCTCTTTCTATTGCCATGTCTCTCTCTTGTTTTTTCTCTCTCTATGTCTCTCTTTCTCGGTCTCCCTCTCTCTCTATTTTTCTGACTGTGAGTTTAGCTGTCAGTTTCTCTCTTTCTCATCATCTCTCCCTCTAGCTCTCTTTCTATGTCTTGCTCAATTTGTCTATCTCTCTCTCTCTGTCCGTCTGTCTCTCTTTCTGTCGGTCTTTCACTCTGTCTCTCTCTCTTCCTCCCGTAGCTGTTCCCTTCTGAGCGGTCATTAGAATGAGGAGCAGGGGTCATGACTTCTCCTCCGTCTTCCTCTCCGCCAGCTCCCTCGCTCTTTCCAACTTTCTCATAACCTACTTCTTTCACCTTTTGCACCTCTTGCCCAGTGGTCCTCTCCTCCTCTCCTCCCTCCCTCTCTCTCTCTCCTCCTCTCCTCTCCATCTGCCTCTTCGTTTCGTTCCTGCTGTTTTGGAACATCCATGTTTCCCTACAGAACCGCCGTTGTGTTTTCTGACAGCTGTGTCCTGCCCCAGAGGAAATCTGCTTTAAACATAACCTGAATTTAAAGCGCTCCTATTTGACTTCTATGGGCGTTTAACTGCAAACACAAAACATATTTCCATCACCGTGTCGCCTTTTATTGTTTTGAAAATGCTGTATTCACAGACAATAACCTTTTAATATGGTTTCTAGGTTTTACTTTAGTTCTTGATGCTCTGAGTCCAAAACCTGGTCAAAAACCTGGAGTTGTGTTTTGTTTCATTCACATGTTTAACACACAAACCCTGCACATTTAGGTGTGTTCTTCTCTCAGACTGAAAAAAACACTCTGTTCCACCTTGTGATGTCACGTGGTGATGCAGAAAGTGCTGCACTGTGTCCATGCATAGTCCATGTATCATTTGTTCATTTGTTTTTCAAAATAAAACCAAAAATAAGAAAATGAAAAAACAACAGTTTTCTTCATTATTTATTTATATTTATATGAATAAAAAAAAATATATAACTAGTATGTTTTACTTTATTTTATTTTTTTATTTTTCGATTTTGTGTTTAAATGAATAATGGAAAAAAACAGATAACGGCCATTTCCCATTTCCGTGACTTAAACTGCGATGCCGGAATTTTGCACCGCATACGGACTGAACCAGGACTGAACCAGGACTGAACCAGGACTAAACCAGGACTAAACCAGGACTAATCTTGGACTTGAGAGCAAGAGGGAGAACCCTGAGCCTGTGGAGCAGGATGTCCACAAAGCATGATTGGGTGACGGCTGCGCTTAGCCCCGTGGGGCGTGGAGCTCTGGTCCTTTCGCATGCGGCCACCCGACGGTCTACACGGGTGCACCTCCAGGTCCTTTCTGACACTCAGTCCTGGTTCAGTTCTGGTTTAGTCCTTTTTTAGTCCTGTTTTTTTCCTAGTTCAATCCTGCTTTAGTCCTGTTTTAGTCCTGGTTTAGTGTTTCTGGTTCAGTCCGTATGTGGCACAAAAGTTCGTCGTCGCAGTTTAAGTCATGGAAACGGGAAATAACTGTTATCTGTTTTATTCCATTTGTGTGAAGAATCCCTCAGTTGTCCAGGTAGAATCCACGGCGAGGAGAAAAATCAGTTTGTCGACTGGACAAAAGTTAGTTTGGTTGAAGAAGTTTCGCAGCTCATCCAAAGCTGCTTCTTCAGTTCTGGTCAGACGCTGGTGGTCACTTCCTTATATCTGCAGGGAGGAGCTAAGTAACTGAAACTAACACACCTACTTGTTTACAGTTTCTGTTAGTTAGTTAGGCCTTTTGACTTGTACTGGGTGTGGGGGTCTAATTAACATAACAATACAGGGCCACCCATTATGGCCCTGTATTGTTATGTTAATTAGAAGCAGTTTGGATGAGCTGCGAAATGTATTCAACCAAACTTAGGGCTTGTCCACACGACAACATTTTTTCGTCAAAACAGAGAAGTTTGTATTCGTTTTGGCCTTTCATCCACACAGAGCTGGCGTTTTGTGTGGGCAAAAATGCGGAAATACTAACAACACGCACCACAGTTTATGCACACGGATCAATAACAAAGACTAAGTTTACACTGAAATGAATTTGCGTATCACCGCATCAGGAATGATTTGCGTCCAATCGACAAACTGAATTTTCTCCTCGTCATGTTTTTTCCATTATTCTTTTAAACACAAACTTGAAAACTGAAAAAAAAAAAAAAAAATCATTATCTGTTTTTTTTTTTTTGGGGGGGGGGGGTTTGGACACAAATATTTTTTGTTTTGTTTTTATTTAGAAAAATGAATTAGACTAATAGGCTCTATTCACGTTTACTTTACAAACCGGGAAGTCATTTGGAAACATGAGATAACTTCCAGTGTAGTTCCCGACACTGGACTCACTGACCGACTGTGATCAAACCCACTGATGTAAATGTGATCAGCGGTAAAATGAAGACTGCATATGTATGTGCTGTTTGGAATCATCTTGAATTTGGTGCCTCATCTCTTCTAATCACATGTACCCAGTGCACTCAGGGTTGTGCGTCGGTGTGGAAATGACAAAAACTGACGTACGGTTGTAACTATTGATGAGCCGAACATAACGGAACGCTACAATGACACGGAGATGAAGAAAACTGGACCATTTTCCAATTTTTCCTAGATTTTGTCAGACTTACAGTATATCGCGAAAATATTCCGCAGGAAGTTGTCATCGCATGTTTTCGAACGTCTTCCTGGTTTGTGACGTAAGCGTGAATAGAACCTATGACGCGGGAAACAAAAAACGCAACTCCAAGTCTGTTTTTGAGGAGGTACCAACATCACAACATGACATAAAGCTCGCAAAATCCATTTTCGTAATACACAAAGTCACTCCACCATCCAAAACTTTATCTAGACTAAAACTGAATATCATTTATAATCAATACCATACACCAGATGAACCTAACGTTTGCTCCGAGATCTCCTCCTTAACCTTGACGAGCGATGGAGGCGGTGACCATGTGTTCCAGTCGAGTTGCAGAGAGCGAAGTGCCGTGAGTTATCTCCTCTCGCTCGGCTCCTCTTCATTCAGGGCCAATAGGATCATAATGTGCCGGCTGAACCGTCGGGAAGTGCCATTCACGGGCGTTATATGTGCGCTCGTGAAGGGGATAGAAAGAGCTCATTAAAGGTGCGCTATGTAACTTTCCTAGTTGGGGATCTGTCACTTGCACAGTAGAGTGGACAAAGCAACAGCTGTGGTGCTAAAAGTGTCCACCATTTTGTGACAGAAATAATGGTCTTTTGTGTAGGAGGAGTATATCTACCCAATACAAATCCTCTGGGCCATAAAGGAGACTTATTCTGCTAAATTGACTTTTCAGAGCTTTTAACCGTGCTGTAGTTGTTTGTTTCCCCTTCTCATTTCCCCTCTCCAAGTTCTATATAGACGGGCACTTCTAGACTTGATCGATACATGTACTTTTCAAGTTTTTCTCCATCACCATCTTGTAGATAAAGATGCTGTATCTGCTGCTGTATCTTCACCAACTGCTCTGACCTATCTCTTTATGTGTTTGTTGTAGGTTTGTTCGAGGATCGTCCCAGCTGGAGGGATTCACAGTCTTCTCTTTAGACATGGGCCCGGTCAAGCAGAAGTATACAGCAAGTTAATGAGTAATAAGTTAACAGGAGTGAAGTTAATGCATCTGATATCAAAATGTATTGAACAGATACATATGTACTCTAGTTTATGAAACTGTTGACCTTTTTTCTGTACCATTTTTGGTTCTAAAGTTACATACGTTTTAAACAGACCATGTATGAAACATGGAACAAAAATTATTTCCCAAATTTCAAAGACCTGAAAATCATGTAAATAAATGGATGTATTTCATCATATCTTGTGTTATTCCATCTTTGAACTGTTGAAGGTACATGATTTTTTAAAAAAAAAGTATTTAAAATGATAAAAAATTGCTTAGATGGACTGACATATTTTATAGAAATAGTTTCCTTTCATTTTGAAGTAATATTAAAATATTCAGAAGAAAAAAAGCTGACAAATTATGTAAAATCCTGCACCTTCTACTTGTTTGCACAATTTTCCCTCCGTTACTTTTCCCTCCGTTACCATGACCTTTCTTAATAAAAAATCTCATGACTCAAAAAGTAAGAGGTTTTTCAACCTAATCTTGGACCATATGGTAGAAAACTATATGAAGCAAATATTCAAACCTGCACCATAAACAATGTCTTTTGAAATGTAAACATATTTTTCTTAATAACTTTTTAAACTTATGATCTTTCTTCATGCAGTGTCCTCATTCTCTACCCGAAGAGGTTGAGGTATGACTGAGTTTCAAATGGAGAAAGTGATACATCACATCCAGATGAATAAGCATCAAGTCAACAACACACTGTTAACACTGAACACGTGTTGTTCAACTAGATCTATGTGCAATACTGAAGACCATGTAGAACATCTCTGATACACTTAAGTCACTCTAATGATATTTATCCTGTCTAATGCTGCTGTACATAAACATAGTCATATTACTGTTAATAACATTATAATATACTGAAGTCACTTTACTGAGATTTATTCAGTTCATATGCAGCACTGTTACTTTTATTGTACATCATAGTTTTTTTTTTTTTTTTTTTTGGTATTTTATATCTTTGCTCCACCGAAACAGTGTGTTACATCAGTAACACTATTTTTAAATTATTTTTAAGACATTATCTATTATCTTGTTTCATTGCATGTTACCATTTTCCTGCTGTTCTTGAATTGTATGTTGCAACACTGGAATTTCCTCACTGTGGGACTAATAAAGGCATGTCTTATCTTATCTTATGTCTTGTCCAATCCAAACAGGTTCAAATCTTATTTTTTGTCATATTTTACAGAGTGATACATTATACTGATCGAAGGTACAATATTTTTCTTAATGAAAAAAATTTATTATTATTATATTTGGTGTGACCTTGTACTTCTAGTGTGTGCTGAAAGAGGTCCAGATCAGCATATATCCTTTTATATGAGCTGCACAAACCTGCCTCTTTTCACTGCTCTACTCCTCAGCAGTGAATCTCCACCACTGAGTAGTTAGGCCTAAACAGAAGTGCCCACACCTCTCAGAGAAGAAATGTGCTCTCTCCTGTGAAATGTGAACGGAAACTCAACTTTCCTACAGATGAAAAAAAAACAAAAAAACATGTCGGCGCTAATCAGCTCTGTGGTAAATAATGACCACACATTATCCGATGAGGTACTAGCTTTGTTTTGTTCGTTTTTTGAAACTTTTTAAACCCATGACCTACACAATTAAAAGCATTCTGCCAAATTTTAAGTTTTAAATAACTGGATATGTTAGGTGTTAATTATTGAAATTTGTAAAAAGTCTACAGGAAAATGACTGGGTAATTTAGTTTTAAAAGCGCAGCAGGCTTCATAGTGGGTGGGACTGAGCTCCACTGACCTTTGTCCTCACTGAGTGTGACTGACCCCGGAGGAGTTTGGAGAAATTTCACTAAACCTGACTTCTCAGAAGTAGCCAGATTGGCTCCACCTAGTGTCTCTGCTCGATTTAATTTCACTCCAGCAACTATGTCATGAATCAGAATACACTAGACAGTTCGCAAAAAACCCGGAAGTGTAAGTTCGGGCACCAGCCAATCAGAGAAGAGACATATATTCAGTTTTGGCAACGATTCTTGAGATCGAGGATTTAAAGCCGGAACAAAGAGAATGTTTGGTGAATTTTTAATCAAGGGGAAAGACGTTATTGCCCTTCTTCCTACGTGACGACCAAATAGCAGTGATTGTTTAAACGATAAAAAGTACCCGCCTACCATCGAGCGAACAAATTCTAACACTGCGAGGTCAGACGGTTTCTACAAAGTGAAACAACGTGAAACCGGCTGATGAATCAGGCTACTCAGAGGCTCTTTGACCCTGAAAATATCCAGAAAAGTCTAGACCACAGCTCAGAAGCTTGGACAAGAGTCTCGAGCATTTGCTTCACTAGAATCATTTGCTAATTCTTGCCAAACTCTACGAAACAAATGGTAAAAGGTGTTAATTTGAAAACTACCACTTCGTGACATCACAAGGTGGTACAGAGCATTTTGAGCTTTGGAGATGTAGAGACAGGATTACACAAACATTTGAGACTGAAACAAAAAACATCTAAAGTCATTTTTAAATGTAATATACAACCATTAAACTAAATACTTTAAAACACATGAAAAATAACTGCCTGAAAGTTATCAAAATTACACTCTTTTTTTTTTTACAAATACTTTTTCTTCAGGATGTATGACAATTTGTCGTGAAAATGAATATTGATAGCGAAATGAGACTTTTGCCAAATGTTCGACTCCTAATCCATTTCTGTTATGTGTAAATAAATAAAGAGACAAGCTGGAAAAACAAGTGCATTTTCCTGTTGTTTCATCATGGCCTGATAAACAGCCTCACACTGACGTGTGACTCAGGAAGGGGCTGACACTTTGAGAACAGTTTGTTACTAATTAAAATTCACAAAAATAGATTGCTGATTTCCACCATAATAGAGAATCTACCTGAAAAAGAAATGTTACTAAAGACAGCAGGCTGGAAAGAAGAGGTGATCTAATGATGTTTAAAGCGGCACTACGTAATGTTTCTGGCATCTGTCATATTCCACAGTATGGCTTGAAACTCTATTTAGATTAGGCTTATTACAGGTCAGATCTGTGGAGAGGTGACTTTCTTTTTTTTTTTATTGTAGCATGAAATACTACCGGTCAAGCAGAAGTAAACAGCAAGGCCAAAAATTCAAGTTAATGTATCTGATATAAAAATGTATTGAACAGATACATATGTACTCTAGTTTATCAAACTGTTGACCTTTTTTCTGTACCATTTTTGGTTCTAAAGTTCCATATGTTTTAAACAGACCATGTATGAAACATGGAACAAAAATTATTTTCCAAATTTCACAGACCTGCAAATCATGTAAATAAACGGATGTATTTCATCATATCTTGTGTTATTCCATCTTTGAACTGTTGATGAAGGGACAGGATTTTTCAAAAAAAAAGTATTTAAAATGATAAAAATTTGCTTGGAAGGACTGACATATTTTATAGAAATAGATACTTTTCATTTTGAAGTAATATTAAAGTATTCGGAAGAAAAAAGCTGACAAATGGTGCAAAATCCTGCACCTTCTACTTGTTTGCACAATTTTCCCTCCGTTACTTTTCCCTCCGTTACCATGACCTTTCTTAATAAAAAAAATCTGATTACTCAAAAAGTAAGAGGTTTTTCAACCTAATCTTGTACCATATGGTAGAAAACTATATGAAGCAAATATTCAAACCAGTTTGTTAAGGATATGGAAGTGAGAACCAAGAGTTATCACTGTTTGGATTTATTGCCCAAAAAGTGCTGCATATTTCATTCCCTCCGTTACCAACATGAGTTTTTAAATTTTTTGTCAACAACTTGAAAGAATATCACAGGTTTAACTTGACCCTGTTGGAGTTTTAACTCTTTCCTACATTCTGATACTTTACTTATTTCAATAGTTCCTCTAGTTTCTGAATAAGAGACATTTGAATGTAAAAAAATCTGCCCATTTCCCTCCGTTACCACTTGATCGGACTTTACTAAACAGACAGACTGAGTCATACTGTGGAGCAATAACATGTGCTCCTCCATCACAGACGTAACCTTTAAATGATAATTGAATATGATTAAAGGGTTTAAATATTTGGGTGCTGGTCTCTTTTCTGCCAAATCAAATTATTTGTTAAACTTGTTACATTTGTTTTCTCATTCACCATCATCATCATCATCTTTATTCCAGACTCATGGTCCATTTTAAAAACAGACAAGGACAGTGACAATACAAAACAATAAATATTTATGTTTTTAAAAGACAACCACACCAGTGTCTCCACATGTTGGACTGATCTCTTATTGCACTGCATCTCAGATTTGTGAGTGACATTATTATTTCATTGTCCGATTTGTTCAGTCTGCAGATAAAACTGTACATTAAAATTCTTAGTGCAGCTTGCAAAGTGTTCACTCGTGCGGTAACAAACATTTCAGTCGCACTCGTCCATCGTGGCCTCCTCAAAAGCACCCATAAAGATATTCATTGTAGGCACCTGCAGTCTTTTCAAACTGGCTTTTTTATAATTCGTCCAGAGGTGAGCTGTGTACAATATGATTTAAACAATAACAACTTTACATCATTTGTACAAGAACCAAACTTGCGCATAAGAGTATTTGCCTGAGCATAGAGCATCCTACACTGTCTGTACATATCATCATTCGTCATGTCCGCAGTGATGATCTGCCCCAGATATTTAATTTTTGTTGTAACAGACAACACAACATTTGACAGGCAAAAGTCAGGAAATCTCATGTGCTTATCTTCTTTGGTCCTACAGATCATGAACATACTCTTGGTTGCATTATACTTTAAATCATGCTCCACTTCGTAAGATGAACAGATGTTGAGTAGCTGCTGGAGCCCAGAGGTGCTCGGACTGAAAACAACCAAATCATCTGCATACATTAAATGATTCGCAAAGAGATTTCCAGCCACACAACCAGTTTAAGATGTTCTAAGCTTTGTTGACAATTCATCTAAATAAAAATTAAATAAAACTGGGGACAGAATCCCCCCCCTGCATACCAGTACATCAAAAAACGCACAATGCATTTGGGTACATTGTTCATTGATCTTTATTCTCTTGTATTCTGTATTCATCTACCTCATTTTCTTCACCACCCGTACACTCCCGATGTGATGTACTGACTTTGTTCTACAACTTTCTGAATCAGTGATACGGGGAGGATTCCACAGCGTCGTGTAGTTATTTTATACAGATGGATGAGCCGCTCGGTCACTACTGGTAAATACTTTTATCATGGTATAATGTCAGAATACTTTTACTTTTAGAGTTACTTTCGTTTTTAGTATTTGAAAATCTCCATTAGTTTAACATTAGGCTAAACAGAAATGGTATGATCCGGATCATTGCAGTGTGACTAGAAGAATGTTTTATTTGTGTTTATTCTTTAACAGCACAATAATGTAGTTGGTTCTAAGTTGCAGGTTTAAACCCTCCTCAAACCCCACCAAAAACTTTAACAGTAATGAAATAATGTATCAAAGTGTTTTGTGACAAAGTTCTTCTTCTGTGTTTGAGCGACCTAATATGACTTGAGTTCAAAGGAAGAATACATAACCCCACACATTATCAGGATTCTGATGAGCTCTCTCTTTTCTGTTTGATGTGTTCTGAACTGTGGCGCTTGATCTGGACAGACTCCTCCGACAGCGCAGTGGCAGAACACAGGCACAACTCTTTCCAACATTTTTTCTTTCCAAAAAAAAAAAAAAAAAAAAAAAGGCAGCTTAAAATGAACATTCAGGTGTTAATGAAGATGTTAGTTATTCATTCAAAATGTGTATCATCTAGTTCATATTGCCAGCAGGATAAGCAATGTGATGATGCATTTTCGAGGTCTATACAGTCCCGAAAAAAAAAACAAGAAAATGCAAACAGTGAAGCTTGATGTTTAAAAACGCAGTGGAGCACTTCCTGTATTACCACATGACATAACGAGGTGTGTTTGAACGAAGAACACAGCTTAAATATGCAAGGTTTGTGTGTAATTCTCCAGAGTGACAGGTGGATTAATGAATCAGAGAGAGCAGGTAAAAGTTCTGACGGTGAGCGGGGTCGCCTCTCCACAGATCTGACTGGTAACTTGGTCTAGTTTGGGCTCCATGAAGATAGAAAGGTTTAACGCCACACTATGAAATAATCCAAATAAACCAATAACTTCATGGGGAAAAGTGTTTGATGGACCTTCAACCAGAAAAGTCACACGATGCAACTTTGGAAGGGACAGTCCAGAATTTTGGACATAGGACCTCATTTCCTAGTGAGCCAGAGCATTGGAGATGTGTGGAGACACTTTTTAAAATATTCCATCCAGTCCTTGTATTTGCAGAGGTCGCTGGTGCTAGGCTAGTGCATGTCAATGGCCATAGTTAGCCTGCCACTAAAAACAGTCTTACCCACTCCACAAAACACCTGAAACAAAACTATTATTACATCAGACTGTCCATGTAAATGTCTGTGTTGATAGAATAATTTTAGAAGTAAAACCAACCTTGCATTTGAAGGATTTATGTCTGAGCATCAGCAGTGAGTTGTACTTCCTGATAGAAAGCTCGGCAGTGGTGGACTGATATATGAGAAAATAGTCCCTCAATATGCGACGATTCGTGCGATTCAAGATTAGTTTTATTTCAAACTTAATTCTATCAACACAGGCATTTACATGGACATTCTGGTGTAATAATAGATTTGCTTCAGATGTTTTGTGGAGTGAGTAAGACTGTTTTTAGTGGCAAGATAACTATGGCCATTGACATGCACTAGCCTAGCACCAGTGACCTCTGCAAATACAAGGACTGGATGGAATATTTCAAAAAGTGTCTCTGGTTAACTAGTAAATGACACTTATGTCCAAAATTCAAAACTGTCCCTTTAAGTATCTGTCCATACCCGATATGAACCGATACCAGTGCAGAGAAAAAATAAAACTAAACTAATGTGTTGTGTAACTGTTATTTATCTCTCAAGTGACCACAGAACAACTTTGTATAAATTATGAGACTTTCTTGGCCAATTATTACATCAATATACACTATATGTCCAGCCAGGATATCGACTGAACCTATATTTGTCCGATATACGATCCAGCAAATTTTTCAGTATCGGTGCCAATATCTGATACAGTAACAGATTGGTGCATCCCCAATTCCACCAAATGAGTACCGTATTTTTCAGACTATAAGTCGCACCAGCCAAAAAATGCGTAACGAAGAAGAAAAAAACATATATAAGTTGCGCTTTTTGGGGGAAATATATTTTATATAATCAGAGACCAGGAACTGACATTTTATCTTGAAAGTCAAGTTCTAGTAACAACAACAGAATAAACAACAACAGGCTGAATAGGCGTCTGGTATGTTAACGTAACATATTAACAGTTAATTATAACATAAACAACAGAACATAAATTTACCAAACTCACGATCTCACTCCAAATCACTAAATCCATTGAATCTATTGAATTCTTAATCCTCGGTGTCACTTCTGAGCAACTGCACGCAACTTCGGTTGTCACTGAAGTTCAGGCTTTGTCGATCCATCCAGTGACTTCCAGGAAAGTTACATGGTGCATCCTCCCGGTTGCTGTGAAGTTATGTTCTCCATCCTCGCTTTCCACCAGTCCCTCACAAGTTTCTCGCTTACTCCAAACTTTTTTTCTGCTGCCCCATTATCGTTTTAGCAGAATATTTCACTACTTGCAGCAGGACAGTGGCTTTTTCTGCAGGAGACATGCGCAGAAAACTGATACACAAGACTAGAGCCTCTCATGACTGCCAGTCTGAAAAATGTTATATATAAGTCGCATCGAAGAATAAGTCGCAGGAAACACCCAACCCATGAAAAAAAATGTGACTAATAGTCTGAAAAATACTGCATATATTTTTGGTACATGTATTCATTTACCACCGCTCTTAAGCCTCTAACCACATCAAAAAACGACTGAGCGCCCCACAATCCAGAGCGCCCTATACACGAATCCACTCGGGTGTCCCAGCACGACTTCAGTAAATTATAAAGCCGCTCCACCCTCAGAACACGCAAACACACACAGAGCAGACAGCGACCGCACAGCGAAAAACACCCACAGACACACTCATCACTCCACACCGACGAGGAACAGAACAAAGGAACGAACCAAAAAAGTGAGTGCAATGTGCCACTTCTAGACACAACTGAACAACTGAGTCACTGCGAACACGCCGACAATCCAGCGGTCCCAGACAGCACCCTCCCTACACGCCACAACTGAACAAAGCCCAGAATCACCGTGAACGCGAAAAAGTCCCACTGACCCATCCAACTGTTGTGTTTCGTTTAACGTCCAGTGCGGTTTATTGGTGAAAAAAGTGAAAATACGGTACTTTCCCAACATTAATGGTAGAATGTAAAAAAAAACAACAACACGATTTTGCATACCACTTATGGAATGCACAAACTGTTAGCTCTGTTAGAATGGCACAAATTTAACGCGAAATGGAGCCTCGACCTGCTTTTATCAGGTTATACACAAGTGGGTGGAATACTACTACGCTATTATATGCCACGAAACGGCTGACTGAGAGTTTTGTACGCAGCCGGTGACTCTAATCATAATACTGTCCAAACGCAGTACACGCTCCTCTCCACAGGTTTGCACTGTGCGCTCTCGTGGGAGCATTTCTGCTGACGCGACTATTAACAACTTAAACACACCCAAAGCAGCGGGGACCTATTACCACGGCAACACACTCCATCACTCTATTTGTGCCTGTGCCGTACCTAAAGTAAATGTAATGCATTATTTAATATGTGCAGGAGGAGGAGGGCAAGGGAGAGATGAATAAAAGTAAATGTTATTTCAACTCCAAATAAGTGTTGATTTTGTGGTTTTATTATGAAAGAAAACTGAAGTTGGATTTCATGATTTTTTTACTTAAAGTTCATACATGGTTTAGGTTAAGGCACACTTGTCCCTATAGGGGAATTTGCCCTCTACGATACAGTTTGTGACAGGCAGTGGTCAGGACTACCTTAGCTGGAGGGTTTAACAATTGTTGTTTTGCGTTGATGGGGGAAACCGGAGTGGAATCCCCGGAGGAAAGACCCACGCCCAGACCCAGGGAGAACAAGAAAACTCAGCACAAATAGGTCTCGAAGATGAACCCCGGACCTTCTTGCTGTGAGGCGAGAGAGCTACAGTAGAGGTCTACCTGGGACAGAATGTTCAGTCCCCTCGTGCTGAACCCACATTGTGCAGTCCCGCTCCCTCCCACAAAGAATTGTAATTTTCTTTCCCACTCCCGCCCGCATATGTGATATTTTGTCCACTCCCGCCTACAAATCCCACAAGATGGAGAGACTTGCTTTCTTAAGTTCTATCAAACAGAGTGAAGTGGAAATGAATTGTCTAAAATGTGTGCAAGATTAGACCACATCTGCAAGTTTAGGCTGCTTAAAAAGTTTTTATTAAGGCCAAATAAAATATCCAGCACAAAATATTAGTGGTGTAATGGTACATGTATTTGTGTCGAACCGTTTCAGTACGGGACGTTCGGTTCGGTGCAGGGCTGTGCATGAGTGAATTTGCACAATTTGTGTGTGTTTACATTCCACCACTACATGTGCAGCTACACGGAGGCTTGACTCTTTAATATTCACGAGGGAACTTGTCCATGATTGGAGTGGAAGTGTTTCCTGCAGCACTTTATAGTTAGAGCGGCCGCCTTGACAACAATTGCCCCCCGCCTTGACTACGTCCCTCCGAACCACATGAATCCTCACAAAACTACAGTCATCGCGCTCTGGTCCTGGTAACTGCAGCAGATCTGCACTTACTGCAGACAATGTGGACATGTTGGTTTTTCTGGCCAAAAATATGAACACTTTTGTTTACTGTTTACAAGGATTAAAAAAAAAAAAAAAAAAAAGTCATACATTTGTTGCTTCTTTAACAATATTTTATTTAACTTATTAGTATTACCAAGCAGCACTTTGCATTTATTTTATTTTCCTGTTTGTATAATGTTAAAACAAATTGTTGGTTTAAAAATGTTTTTGCATTTTGTTCCCATACTGTACCAAAAGTGAACCGAACCGTGACCTCAAAACCGAGATACATACTGAACCGTGATTTTTGTGTACCATTACACCCCTACAAAATATGTATGATAGACAAACATTCATCATTTGTATATTTCACTTTACACTCAGGACTGCAGTTTATCATCCCCACCCACTCCCACATTGTGCATTCCCGCTCCCACTCGCACCCGCAATGAGATTTCAAAATATGTCCCGAGCCGCACTGTTTTGCATCAGGTCCCGTGGGTGCAGGGCTCTAAGCTACAGCGCTGCCAAAGTTATAGTCATATTAGGCATTGTTGTGGGTGTTCATTAGCAGTGGGAAAAGAACAATGAAAACAATAATAATCATATAAAACCATTAGACAGCATGAGTGTGACGCTAATAGAGCTGTGAGTTTGTAGTGAAGACAATGTGACCACAGAAATGTAACTGACCTAAATGACTCGATAATAGAGACAGGCCCATTGACCTGATTCTCTGCTCCTGGCCCCACCTCTTCAGAGACACACTTCACTGTAGCAAGCTGCACATTTTCACTGACTTTGGTTGAAAAATGTCTTAAAGATCTGGCATAAATTATTACAAATGGTTCCTTCTTGTCGTGGGAAATACTACTGAATTCATGGTGCTCCAGCTATACCCTAATACACATGTGTAGTATCTTTTCTAATATAAAGTATGGAAGATCATTTGTTTCATCAGATTTTGAATTTTAAATGCCATTGAATTTCTCACTTAGAATTTTTTAAATCTGAAAAAAACAAACAAAAAAAACAAAAAACACGTCAAAGTGTTTAAAATTCAATATTTAAAAAATAAAATTAAAATAACAACTTTTTAAATATTCAGCAGAAATATTTTCAAGCCCTCAAATTTTAAAATCAAAATTCAGAGTGTAAAATTTACAGTGAAAAAAAAATTGCAGGAAAGATTCAAAATACCAATGCCTAAGCAATCAATCCAAAATGTTCCGATCTTAATTGTGTAAAAAGCAGGAAATGGTGCAGGGAAGCAATCTGATTGGTCAGAATTACCCTCATCAAAATCTCATCTCTTTGATTTTTATGTGTAAACTCCACCCACAGAAGAGAACGGCCAATAGGAAACAGCCTCTGTCCTCCTCGCTCACAAGATCAATTGAATCTGCCTTGGCATCTTGGATCTTTGTTGTGAAATTTCTCACTGTGAATTTTGATTGTTGAATCTGAAGGCTTGAAAATATATATGCTGAATATTTAAAAGGTGAAGTTTTTATTTTGAATTTGAAAGTATAGGTAAAATTTCAGCAGGTAAAATTCAGAATAAAAATAATTCAAACACATTTTTTTTCAGAGTTAACATGTTCCAAGTGAGAAATTCAGTGGCATTTAAAATTCAAAATGTAATGGAACAAATTATCTTCTATATAAAGCACATGACTTTTGCACTATACACTGATAACTCGAAATGATGTGCCTTTATCATTGTATTTGATCTGTCTTCTGAGGTTGAGCACATATGTGTGTGTATGTATGTATGTATGTGTGTATGTATGTATGTATGTGTGCATATGTGTGTGTATGTATGTATGTATGTGTGTATGTATGTGCATATGTGTGTGTATGTATGTATGTATGTAGGTGCATATTTGTGTGTGTGTATGTATGTATGTGTGTGTGTATGTATGTGCATATGTGTGTGTGTATGTATATGTGTAGTGTAGAACTGTAAATTGTATCATACGTATATTCTTTATCATGCCACATCACAGCTTTAGGATATTGCTGGTTTTTTTTTTGTCCTAATTGCATCATGTGACTATTCAAAAGCACCTGACCTCTTTTTATTCATGTATGCCCTGAATAAAAAGGGGCATACGTCTGACTTTTAGACAGTTTGAACCCTAAAAGTCTGATGCTTTCTTATATAACTGTAGGCGGAGATAGGGGGTAGGTGAAAACAAACATTTTCAAAGCATTCATGCCTCAATTTCATGACAATAGAATTACTCCTGCATGCATGAATCCACCAAAACACAACTTGAAGTAAGCTAACAATGAGGGAACATCATTAGAACATGGTTCAAAGCACAAAGAAGTTGATTTACATAATAGGTCCCTCACATAAACGTACAGTCTGTCTGACAGGAGCAGACAGGAGCAGACAGGCGCAGAGAGGAGCAGAGAGAGGGCATGCGTCTCCTCCTTTGTGTATCTGTCAGAGTGTGTTTGCTGACAGGAGGGGTGATGGTTCCTGGCAGAGTCTGAACACCCCACAGGACACATGTCTCCGCGAGTGTCCCCGTGTCCTCATGTCCCCTGGAGCAGCGTGTCCCTCCTCAGCACCCGTACTCCTCCTCCTCTGCAGATCTACTACAACACAATGACTACAAGTCCCAACACAAGTTCAACCCCAGCTCCTCTGTCGTTATCATAACTGTAGGTACAACAGACTGTGTAAAGAAGTGGATTAAGGGAGTGTGACGTCAGCCATAGTGTTCAGCTCCAGTCAATGAAATTCATCAAGGGTAGCAGTTAGTTATATAGTAAATATGCCCACTTTGCTTTTGTACCTGACCTGTTATTAATATTGATATCTTGATTTCGGGACAAAACTGCTAATTAAAAACACCAGGAACATGTAGAGCGGGTCAGTACATTTTAAGGTGGTGGCAACATTAGGGCTGCCTTTTGTCACCTGTTCTGTTCATTGTATTTACAGATAGAATTTCTAGGTACAGTCAGGGGCCAGAGGGGGGGCGGTTTGGGGACCACAGGTCCTGCTGTTTTCAGATGATGTTGTCCTAATTGCTCCATTGGCCCAGGACCTGCAGCATGACCTGGGGCAGTTTGCAGCTGAGTGTGTGAAGTGGCTGGGATGAAGATCAGCTCAGGGTGGGTGGAGAGTCTCTGCCTCAAGTGGAGGAGTTCAAGTATCTCAGGGTCTTGTTCACGAGTGAGGGGAGGATGGAGCGTGAAATTGACGGTGGATTGGTGCGGTGTCTGCAGTGATGCGGTCGCTGTATCGGACCGTTGTGGTGAAGGGGAGCTGAGTCGAAAGGCAAAGCTCTCGATTTACCCTCAATCTACATTCCTCCCCTCACCTATGGTCATGAGCTCTGGATAATGACTGAAAGGACAAGATTACGGATACAAGCGCTCGAAATGTGCTTCCTCCGCAGGGTGGCTGGGCGCTCCCTTAGAGATAAGGTGAAGCGCTCAGTCACATGGGAGGAGCTTGGAGTAGAGCCGCTGCTCCTCCACGTCGAGAGGAGCCAGTTGAGGTGGCTCGGGCATCTGTTCCGGATGCCTCCCGGGCTCCTCCCTCAGGAGGTGTTCCGGGCATGTCCCACCGGGAGGAAACCCTGGGACATGCCCGGAAGACCCAGGACACGCTGGACGGACTATGTATCTTGGCTGGCCTGGGAATGCATCAGGGTCCCCCTGGAGGTGAAGGAAGTCTGTGAGTCCCTGCTTAGACTGCTGCACCCGTGACCCAGCCCCGGATAAGTGGAAGAAAATGGATGGATTCAACATTATTTATTTCTACAGAAAGTGAATTGGAGTCGAAGTCGATAGAGCTAGAGGCGCACCCATGCTACGTCCATTTATAGAGTCTATGGTTATTACACTCTGCATTGTTACAGTTTAGATTTTCACTTTGTTATCTGGAACATCTGTCTATATTTCACGCTCTTAATGCATTGTTCACTAGGTTTGTCAAAAGTATGGAAAATCAGATACTAACCAATACTAACAGACTACTCAGACTAGATACTCATTTGAGCAGGTATTGATACTGAATAGGCCATGTTCACAGGGCAGAAATGAGCCTTTCCTGAACAGCTTTAGAATGATGTTGAGCTGTATCAGAACAAGTATAAGAGCACATAAACTAGTATACGCCCACGGCCCACTATGGAACCTACCTAAACCACCGAGGGATTCCACACATATAACACCACATGAGAATACAGAAGAAAGTACTATTATTTAGTGTTGAATATGGCATTCTGTTTGTAAATCACAGCTGGAATAAGTCATCTTTTTTTCTTTACTTCAAGCCCTGACTATGTGGCCCGTTAACAAGCGACCATTTGAAACAGAATGCAGAATGAAAAAGCCTGTGATTTATGGGCTTTTAAACAGATAAATAAAAGGGTTAGCACAGAGCTGGAACATAAATCTTTGGCTGGAGTAGAGAGTCTGTGTTGCCAAAGATAAGGCAATATGATCTTAAACTCTGGAAGTGCGGAGTACCTAATCTACCCCAGCGCATGGCACGAGGCGGCCGACGAGTCTGTGCCAGGGCTGACGGGCACGGACGGACCGGAGAGATCTGCCCCAAAACAAAGGCACGAGCAGATGAAGATGTGATGTGAGAAAGACAATGAATGTGTTTACAAAAAAGTTAAAAGAAAAAAAAAAAGAAAAAGATGTATAATATATAATTTTTTTTAAATGAATAAAAATAAATTTAAAAAGAAAATACTAATAAATATAAAAATATGTTCAAATAAATAAATAATAAAATATGCAAAAATAAAATAAAAATGTTAAAATAAATAAATAGAATACAATCGATAGCAAAGGAGAAATTCAATTCGGTCAACTGGACCAAAGTTTTTTGATCGAATACATTTTGCAGCTTGTCCAAGCTGCTTCTTCAGAAGGGGTATGCAAAAATACTGAAATATCGATATATCGTAGAGTTTAATTTGATCGATATCATGGGGTAGTGCATCAATATATTGCCGGGAGCATTTTTAGGTATATTTTACTAAATAAATTTTGTGTTAGAGCTACAATTGTGTTGACATTTTCGCTGTTTTGAGTAAAATGGGTGTTTTTCCTTAGCCTGATTCATCAGCCGGTTTCACTTTGTAGAATCCATCTGGCCTCGCAGTGTTAGAATTAGTTTGTTGTTCATTTAACCAATTGCTGCTATTTGGTCGTGACGTATGTAATGCTCCGCTAAACAGGGGCTAACTGGAATATTAAGCTTTTCCCAAATCCCGTAGGAAGAAGGACAATAACGTCTTTCCCCTTGATAAAATTCACCAAAAATTCTCTCTTTGTTCCAGCTTTAAATCCTCGATCTTGGGAATCGTTGACAATACAGAATATATGGCTCTTCACTGATTGGCTAGTGCCCGAACTCATACTTCCGGAGGTTTTTGTGAAACCATCAAGTGTATTCCGATTTCTGACCTAGTCGCTGGGGAGAAATGAAATTGAGCGGAGGCACTAGGTGGCGCTGGCCTGGCTAGTTTTTCATTTTAACTTTGCCCAAACTTAGTAGACTTTTAGTATCAAAGCCATAACTTAGCCTTCGTTTTGAAATGTATCGTATCAAATCATATTGAATCGAAAGTGCACTGTATTGAAAAATGTAAAGTATCGTGGCCTATGTAGCGAGGTATGTTTATTAACAATACCCAACCTTTTTCTTCAGTTTACAGAACTTTCATTTTCATTATTTTAAATAAACCCTCAACCTTTTCTGAGAGCCTTAAACTGTAATAAAACATACTTTTACTTTTAGGTCCTGTTCAAACCGTAATGGAGTAAAAAGTAAAGATACCTGCTCTCAAATGTAATAAGTAAAATTTGAAATCTACTTAAGTAAAGTACAGATACTAATAATATGTACTTAAAGGTCCTATGTTGCACAAAATGGATTTTCGTGAGCTTCAGTATGTGAGAATGAAACAAAACACAACTCCAGGTAAGTTTGTGATGAGGAAACATTAAAACATAGATTGCACAACGGCGTAATATGGACCTTTGAAATACAGTACTTTTACTATGTTCCACGACTGAACGTATGCGTGAGGCTGCTGCAGATGAGTAGCAAATTTCGCAAACCATGTAAACAAAACATAGCATAACGTAGCGCCTCTAGCCGTGGATCCAACAGAGGCCACTTTTAATGAGGAACAGTCAGAATAGCAGAGTGAATCACAGCTCATATAAACAGATACAACTCCTTTTACTGCGCAGAATGTCAATATGTTTTTCTCTGTTTATTTTATACAAGCCGAGTCTGCAATGAGGGCACGAGAAAAAAGAAAAATCCACTTTAATGGTCTTATATTAGACAGAACGGACTCTTCTGAGCTGTAAGTCATGTTAGAATGTTGTTACCTCCGCGAAAAAAGACCTGGAGTTGTGTTTCGGTTCAGTCACACTTGTTCGAGTAACGCTTTATTATTAGTGTATCTACATCTCCAAAGCCCAAAATGTTCTTTTCAACCTTGTGATGTCATGAAGTGGTAGTTTTCAAATTAACAGTTATCTTTAGTTCAGTAGAGATTGGCAATTCCACGGCTGATCCAAATGATTCTAGTGAAGGTGTATTTCGAGTTTAAAGGTGCACTGTGTAACTTCTTTGCCTGAAATGTTTCACAGTATGACTTTAATAAACAGCTCTACCTTGCATTTATTCAATTACAGGTGGTTTTATAACTCAAAATACCTAGAAAAACAGACATTCTGAGTGGCATTTTTCCTTTCTATTTTCACTGAAAGAAACCCAGGCCAAGTTGCATGTCAGATCTGTGGAGAGGCGACCCCACTCACAGTCAGAGCGACTTATTAAACCAAATATGTTCATTTTGTCTTCTTATGTACTTGGGTTCGTTTTAATGACAATACAGTAAAGTGTATTTACCTTGTTGACATGTTTCGGCTGATATTGTTACATCCCTAATTCTGACTGTGAGTGGGGGGCCGCCTCTCCGCAGATCTGACCTGTAACTTGGCCTGGGTTGCTTTACATGAAGACAGAAAGATTTAACACGCCTGATTCATCGGCTGGTTTCACTTCATAGAAATCATCTGACCTCACAGTGTTAGAATTTGTTCACTTGACAGTAGGCAGGTACTTTTTTATCATTTAACCAATCGCTGCTATTTGGTCGTGATGTATGTAATGCACCGCTAACGGGGCTAACTGGTTTATTAAGCTTTTCCCAAATCCCGTAGGAAGAAGGACAATAACATCTTTCGCTTTGATAAAATTCACCAAACATTCTCTTTATTCTGGTTTTAAATCCTCGATCTCGGGAATCGTTGACAACACGGAATATTTGGCTCTTCACTGATTGGCTGGTGCCCGAACTTGCACTTCCGGGGTTTTTGCATTTTGATTCCTGACCTAGTCGCTGGAGAAAATGAAATTGAGTGGAGGCAGTGGGTGGCACAAGCCTGGTTAAGTTTTAACACCATACTGTGAAACATTTCAGACAAAGCAATAACACCTCTATGAAGAAAAGCATTTGGACTCTCCACCAGAATCATTTACACAATGCATCTTTAAAAACACAGTGGAGCACTTCCTGTATTAGTAGAGGTGTAACGATATCCAAGTCTCACAAAACGATATCGTTGCGGTATGAATCTCACGGTAAGATATTTATTGCGATATCGTGGGAAAGTTCATGATAGGGATGTAACGATTTCCAAATCTCTCGGTACGATATTTTCACGATATACATCTCACAGAATGATATTTATTGCAATATTTTGTGGAGATTAACAAAACTTTTTCCTCTTAAAAAAGCCTTGACAAGACTTTATCCAAAGAACTAAGACTTAAAAGTGCTTAGAGCTGTTATTTCTTCTTGTAGTCTGCACTGAAATGGAGCAAAGCATCATGATTGATGTAGTTCCTTCTGTGTTTTTTTAGCTATAAATGCATCACGAATTTTGGACTTCCCGAAAATATGACAATATCAGAACCAGAAACAAAAGCCATATGGTTCAAAAGACTTGAAAAGACTGGCTTTGTCTCACTGGGAAAACAAACATGGCGGTTTGATGCTCACTTTTTCAGAAAATCCTTCCCAGTATGCATTGCACAGTGACCGGAAGTCCGTATGTATGTATTGCTGCACCATAACTCTTAATTTAAGCAAAACGACTTGTAATTTGATATATTTTGATGGTCCACGATATTATTATGAGAACTTTAACGATACGATATCACACTATGTCGGTTTGTGTGTTAAAAATGTGTGAATGAAACAAAACACAACTCCAGGTCTGTTTGTAGCGTAACATGAGCACTTTATACGCCCGTAATTGTACCACGTTCCTCTCCGTGTATCCCGACCTGTCCGCTCTTCCCTCTGATGTGTCAGTCCCCTGTAGCCCCCCCGTAAATGAGGTCACGCTCCCCGCCCTGCGCCCGCCCTCTCTGTTAACCCCCGCCCCCTCCTGTCAACCCCCCTCTGATGAAACTGTCTCCGCTCGGCCTGACGCTGAGCTATGGCGGTCAGGTACTAATCATTTGACCCGGTTATATCACCATCTCCGCCTCCTCCTCCTCTTCATCACAACCTGATCGCGGGTGACTGCGAAGATGGACGTGGGGATGTACGATATCGAACTCTAGACGTAACAGCTGTGGTGTAGTCAAACGTGTATGTTAAAGTTTCCATATTACACTTTTTTCTGATCTATGTTATAATAGTTTCCTAATCACAAACAGACCTGGAGTTTTGAATTATTTCAATTATTATTGGAACTGGAACTGCCCTGGAATTGCTGAACTAAAGGTAAAACAAATACATGACATCACAAGGTAGGAACAGAGCATTTTGAGCTTTAGAGATGTAGATAGACTTGTAAAAAACTGTTACAAAAAACTAGGCCTGTAATGATAACAGATTTTGCTGGATGATGAATTGACAAAGAAATGATTGCGATAAACGACCAATTTCAATTAATAAAATGACAATGGAATAAAAATGCAAATATATCCTTTCACGATCTATAAACTTTACTTTCCAAAGAACATTTAACACAGGAACTGTAAGACAACCAAAAAACAATAGGCCTAAATAAAACAAACTTGTTAACATAAGAACAGCCTAATGTAGTCTGGCTTACAGCAAGGACTTGTTAATAAAAATGCACTTAAATAAACTATTGTTGAACCAAACACAACCAAAACAATAAATAAAAAGGATTATTAAGTCTCTGGAACAAAATGTCTCTTAAAAGTGATTTTAGTCATGGACTTTCATTGGAATATTGTGTCTCGTCTCTCTGTGGCTGCTGTTGCCTTGGCGTTTTGGTCTTGAAGTGTTCGTATTAACCCGTGATTCAGAATCCTATTTTGCTATTTTCTTATTCAGCCTGGCTCCAAATTCGTGCCTGTAACTGTTAGCATCGCGAGCTTCATTTGAGTGGAGCTGAACCATAGAACTTAGTCCACGTCGTTATACAGGGACTGTCCATGGGACTGTTGGACTGTCACTTCACACTCTGCTGCACATGTCTCCTACAGAAAGTGCAGCTGTTCTGTCTGGTATTGTGTCAGTGTCTTGAGGGATTTCAGTAGCCAGGTTGGCGCCACCTAGTGCCTCCGCTCAATTTAATTTCTCCAGTGACTATGTCAGGAATCGGAATACACTAGACGGCAAAGAGCAGCGAAGAGCTGTGAAGCCATGATGTCAAACTAGTCGTACCTGTCTGGGTCCCTTTTGTGGTACAACACAACAGTAAACAAAGAGGTCGAGATGGACGCAGACAAAGCCAAACATTCTGTGTTGACAAAGATTCCTGAGATTGAGGATTTGAAGCCGGAATAAAGAGAATGTTTGATGAATTTTATCAAGGAGAAAGACATTATTGCCCTTCTTCCTACGGGATTTGGTGCATTCCATACGCCTACCGTCGAGCGAACGCGAACGAATCCTATTGCGAGGTCAGACGGTTTCCATGAAGTGAAAACTGGCTTTTGAAATCAGGCTATGATTTCAAACTTTTGTGTCATTTCAAGAGGAGGCAGTAGAGAGCGGCAGAAACCTTTTGACATTATTATTATGTTGTTGAGCTTGTTAAAAGTTATCATAAGTCTGTTCAATTAATCGACTTTTGATCACGATTTCGATTTGTGTGTCAAACGG